>NC_137812.1:48263880-48298880 GCF_963921795.1 Nannobrachium achirus
GGAGCAAGTATCAGAAACGGAAAACAAATTTAAACACTTTAGCAGATCGAGTGACAACCCATCATCAAACTATTAACACTGGACATTAACCAGTGCAAGAGGAAAAGTCAAAGTGACAGCACTTACCCAGCAGTCTGCTGTCACCCAGGCGGATGCGTGCACACGCCCATGTCCGCGACCTCACAGAGGTCGCTTCTCGCCCTTAGGGCGTCTTACAATAATTTGTATAATACTGATTTTGTAGACATTAATTGTATACATTACATATTGTTACGTGACTTTAATGATTCTTTCTTCATACTGCCACACAGCAGCATTATGATTGGATGAATTACACAGAATGATGTCCAAGGTTTGAACTATTTAACCAACCCAAATTCTCTCTTGTTTCACAGAGGAGAACTGTACTTACTTCAGGCACTTCACTCCTGGAGAAGAGAGTGAGGTTTTGGATATTAAGACACAAAGAGGTATGGATCGTTTTACATTTCATCTATGTGCAAATGCATTGGTCTTATTGTTGCTTTTTTGTTATGTTTTTTAGCAGAACAGCAACAGCCTATTGTTTGCATCACAGTAGGATGGATGGATATAAATCAATACACACATTATTTTGTTAAAGACAATACATCAATGTTTGCAGAACCATTTTCCAGAATTTTCCTTTTAGCATGCTTGGAACAAAAAACATGGATTCCAAAATGTAGAATTGGGAGAACCGTGATCATGTGTGATCCTGGGCAAATTGTCAAATTTAAAGACAGGGTTTCCCCCCCAAAAAAATAAATAAATATGATCTACACATATTATGATTATACTTAGAGGAAGAAAGACAAAATCTGTACAAAAAGTGTTACCCAACTGTTCATTAAGTATACCTGGTTTTCAGGTGGTGACTGGGATGGGCAAAAAAAAGTTCAGAATAGATTTTCTGTAACCTTTTCTGTTCCCCAAAAACCCACAGAAAAAGTCCATTGAGTTCAATAGACTTTTTCTGTCCCTTTTCTGATTGGACAAATATAATCAGACAGGATTGGTCATGCTTCACGTGACATCACAATATGTAATGGTAAGATTTTTCGCGTCAGTGCAACCACACTTGCAATTTCCCAGAATTGCTCCTTTTTCTAGTTTACTGTGTTATAGGGTGGAAGGCCTGTTATATGTGAAATGCATTGTCTTTGTAATAGATTTATAAATATGCCTGACCATAGACTTATTTGGAGCAGAGGAGGAAGCACGCACATCTCCAAAATATTTACAGGTGCTGGACCAAAAATACGCACCATGAAAAGAGAAGGAATTCCGCACACTGTTTTGACGCTCCAGCGATAACTTTTATTTCATCATGAACAACGTTTCGACCCCAGCGGGTCTTCTTCTTATTTGGGTAATGTTTATCCATGGACAGTGGAGAAATGTCTCTTATTTCCTGTATCTTGTTTAGAATCAATCTACCAGAATAGATTGCACCATGACATATAGGACATTTACATACATTATTCCACATTTACAGAGAAAATGGTCTGCTGATATTTTGTGTAAACCTAAAGACATGTTTAAGTAAGAGTAGCTATATATGTCAAAACCGTATGTCACACAATCCTTAGCCAACAGACAAAGATCTCCCCAGACACAGTCACACAGCTGAGCTCAGTCACACAACTGGTTGCTACAAAAATATTAAGATTGAAGGGTCGTGGTAAGGAGATCTTTTTTCTGTCTTATTCTTTCTTTTTTTCCCCCAACTGAACATTTCCTTTTGATTTATTTTGGAAAGGTTTTGCTCTGATGGTATTCAAATTTGGGATAGGTTCGAGTAGGGATTAATATACTTGGTCAAGTGTGTAAAAATAAGTTTCTTTGTTTTCTTTTTAATCTCCCATTCCTACCATTCTTATACATCCATAATGTATTTTTCCATTCTTCCATCCTAATTTTACAATCTTTAAACCCTTCTTGCATCAGTTTCTCCATCCTCCATTCACCTAGATTAGAACAAGAAACAGATCCAGCAGGACAGCAGCAACCGGCTATACAGTTATCTCTTAGGGTGACACAGTTTTTTGCTGTTATTTTAGTCAGGACAGTGTAGATACAGAGACTGGAAACATTCCAAAAGATATGTCAACTGTTGACATGCGCACAAGAACATCAGGAACGCAATTTGAACAGTGCAAGACATGCAATACAGTAGCCAACACACACATCTAGACCTCCTGTTAACCTCATCCTGTACCAACCCCCAGTCCTCCCTCTTCCTTTTACATCTTCTTCCCAGTGACCCAGCTGGAATGTTGGACCCTTTCTTTACATGCATGGTCTATGACAGCTTCTATGTAATGTGCATTAGGCCTGAGCACATGTAGAGTTTACTGTCATACCCAATTATTAGGGTGTACAGTACATGTGAATGCAACCTCTCTGCATGTCTCTCTCTCTATCTGTCACACCACACACACACACACACACACACACACACACACACACACACACACACACACACACACACACACACACACACACACACACACAAAGGATACAGCGCAAACTATGAGATATTAAACATATGCAGTGGACGACAAACCCCCCCTGCATCTCTGCTTCCAGAAGCCAGCATACAAACCCAGACAGCCCTATGGCTAGCTCCCAAGGCACGCTGTACAGTAAATTGCTGGATTTACTGCAGTCCCCAACCCCAACATGTAGCGTTATTCACTCTTGGGTGAGCAATTTGGGCTATAACATGAAGGCAAGGCACAGCCGTAGGATGAAAGAACACATTTCAATGGCAGACCCATCCAAGCAGTCAGTGTAGCTACTGTATGCTTGGTATGCCACAGCGCGTTCACTAAAAGGAAAGGAAATAATATGCCAGCTTACTATTTGCACCCAGTTATAAAAGATAATGAGGACATGGTAGGTTTGTAACTGATCCACAACTTTTGGTCTGTCCATGCATGGGTTTTCCTACAATCTAACCATGCATGCATTTCTACACTGATGTTGAGAAACTCTGGGTTTTGTCCCCGGGGTGTAAAAAATAAACATGCTCTACACAGGCACCCGGTCTCTCAATTTGCACTCGGTAGCAAAGTGCAGGTTTCTATTGCCCGTCCTCGCCCTGCCAGCAGAAGATGGCTTTCCCCAGAGGAGTGCCTGTCCCAGCTGGCCCTAGGCATGGTTCCAAAGGCCAGCATGCAGCACATCAAAGACCCCTCATCAGAGCATTTTACCAGAACCATGATGGCTGGCTTTGAGCCAATGGGAATTTAAGAAAAAAAAGAAAGAAATCCTCTGTCCACTGCCATTATAAAACAAAGGATGCAAGGTTAAGCAGAGACATACAGCCTATACAAAGCTTGTAATTTAAAAATGTTAATGTACAAGGTGCTGATTCTTGCACCATAATGTCTATATCATGAACAGTGGGTCTACTACGGTATCTAGCTACTATATGCTCATGCACCTTACTGTATGTCTAACCTCATGTGAATACTGTATGGATGGATGGGATGTGCAAAATGTAGATATAGGCCTACCTTTGTTTTCTTTTTCCCTTAACTGCTCCGCCTGCCCCAGACCTACAGGCCATGTTCTTATAATTAGGCATTATATTCTAAACAGATTAAAACTTGTGGTGAAAATATAAAGAGCCTAACTATAATTGTGTGCATTAATGTAAAATGCCAAACTGTAATTCATCGAGGGATATAACAACAACACATGAATAATACATACTGTATCTTCTATGCTAATGCAGAGACAGATGGTGTTAAGCCATAGTGGCTATCTTTTATGCTACTTAGAATTTTAGACTCAAGAAAGGTTTTTCTTTTGTATTGTCATAATGCTCATACAAGTGTGTGCACTGTAATGTTGGAGTGCCAGACTCTGCCACTTCACACATGTGAAAATACCCACAAATAATCCTGACAGACAATTACTATACTGTAGTATTCTGACGTGGTTTACCAATAGCAAAAGTTAAGTTATCATATTGTCAGTCACAATCCGTTTCTGTCACATCCAGTCACAACTTCAAATACTGACCCACCGTGCTACAATGACTACACGACTGCATGACATCTTTGCATCATGAAGAAAATCATCAATTTAAGATTATAACTTACATTATCCACCCTGTCTCTTTCTTGTTTCTGCCCAGAGTACAACATCTCTGCTGCTGCCATCTCCATCTTCAGTTTGGGCTTCATGTTTTTGGGCATTCTGTGTGTAATGTGCTCATGCACCAGCAACAGCAAAAGCAAAAGAAGGGACTACCTGCTGAAACCTGCTGGCATGTTTTATGCATTTGCAGGTGAACAAACACACATGCACGTACGCACGCACACACCCATGTGCGCGCACACACACCCATGCCTGACTACAGTATGAATTCTTAAAGCAGTTTGTTACATTTAAATTAGCTGTAGCTGCAGACAGTTTAGTGTTAAAGGACCACTTCAACCATTTTCAACCTTAGCTTTATATAATTGGTGCTCACTTGCTCATTATAAGATGGCACAACCTGCGCTTACTCAGTATCTCACTGCTAGGCTATGGACGGTTGAGAAACCGGCTTACCTACAGTACCAGTGACTTCAATGTTTGGGATTCCAAGCTAATAGAAACCGCAGCCTTTCTCTTCCTGGAAAGTTAGAAGAAATAGAAGTTTTTCTTGCATTAATAAACAAAAGTACGGGGGGAAATGATCGTGTTTGAAATGACCAAACCTACTGATAATGTCACTGTTAGGCAGGTTTCTGAACAGTCCACACAGTCCACAGCCTTAATTCCTTTAGGACACGGAGCCAGTTAAAGGCTTTTACAAGTTAAATGAAATAATATAAGGTCATGGAAAGTACAACACAATACTTACCACTTACTTACCAGTTACTGTAACTCATACTAGGCCTATGCCCGTTGGCGTTGGGAATGATGCCCGTTAGGAATGCTGCATGCCTCCAGATGCAATACCCGTCGTACGGAGTACTACCAATCTATGATGTCAGTACTGTAACGTCATATTGATGACAGACAGACAGACAGAGAAAGAAAATTGCAGGGGCGCTACTGGTACCTCAAACCACCGGTGCTCATGAAAGGGAATACAATGAGCAAAAAGAGTAAAAAATGTGCCACAGAGGCACAAAAATCCAGGTCCAGGCACTGGATTTAACAATAAAAGGCCTTTATTAAATGGGCTAGAACATTATTAAAAAATCACACCCGTGTGAACTGAGCGGTGGTCAACCCCCCCCCCCCTTCCCCCCTGTGTGTGTGTGTGTGTGTGTGTGTGTGTGTGTGTGTGTGTGTGTGTGTGTGTGTGTGTGTGTGTGTGTGTGTGTGTGTGTGTGTGTGTGTGTGTCTCTGGCCTGGCCTGAACAACAGCGCCCCTCCCTTAACATGTGTGGTCATAAAAGGTACTGCAGACTACATACAGACACGCACGCACACACACACACACACACACACGCACGCATACACACACGGCCACGTATAGGAGACGGTGTAACCACCGCTCAAAAACACCAATGCCTTTCGGCACAGCCTTCTTCAGGGTGTTACAGACAGACAGGTTGACAGACACAAAGTCGGCTATAGTATGTATGTATGTACAGTATGTATGGGCATGTTCAGTTCTGAAAACCTAGTCAGCCTGACCGAATTCCCACTCTGCAAAGACACCCATGGCTCCATGGCAGTTGGCAATATGTGTGACAGACAGACTGACATACAGATTCTGTGTATTCAATTCATAGATGTGGTTTATACTGTATGCTAAACACAGTTTTAAAGAAAGATTCTACTAAACAGATAACAATATCAACTGGAAAGAATATAGGCCTATTGGCATGACATGATTCTGATAAATCTTCCCGGGTGACATGTGCAGGTATAACTTCTCAATTTCCCCCTTCCTAATTTCAGGTCTCTGTGCCTTCATCTCGCTGGAGGTCATGCGTCAGTCGGTCAAACGCATGATTGACAGCACGGAGACCATCTGGATCGAGTATGACTACGCCTGGTCCTTCGCCTGTGCCTGTTCTGGCTTTGTCCTCCTCTTCCTCGGCGGCATCACCTTGCTCTACCTCTCCTTCCCGGCGATGCCCAAAAACCCCTGGGAGACCTGCATGGATGCTGAGCCAGAGCAAATGGAGTGATGGAGACCACAGGAGGGATCAAGGATGCTGGGGAGGATCCTGAAAGAATGAAATGAACTCTCCAGATTTTGCTGTGTAGGGCAGGGATTTTCGCGAGCCAGTCCAGGGGTGCCGCGAGATAATTTGATAAGATTTGGAATTGGGTATATGCATATACGCCATTTTGTTCTACTTCCGGGTGTTTTTCGACTTCCTTCACAGGTGTTACTGATGATACTAATTAAGGCTCTGTTTGATTTATTGTACAGTGGTTCTTTAATGTCAAGGACCCCCATAAACTCTGTACAAATGGAATCAACAAATTGAAGCAAATAGACCCTCGCAGGTCCATTTGCTTCCATTTGTACGCTCTCAGAGTTACACACCTGTCTGGGGACATTTGGAACCCACTCAAGGACACTTTGAGACCCACTGGTGTAGCAGAGTGTTTCCAGTGAGCCAACATTCACAATATCAGCACCCTGACTCTGTTTGACCAGAATGGAACAGACCCTTGATTAGTATCATCAGAAACACCTGTGAAGGAAGTCGAAATACACCCGGAAGTAGAACAAAATGGCGTATGTGCATATACCCTATTCATCACTATCACTACATCAATATCACTTCACTATGCTTAGTAAAACAGACCTCATTTGCACTGTACTTGCTGAGTTCTTTTTCCATCTACGACAGCTCTCTTCACCAAAAATAGCAGATCTACAAGCTCACGCGTTGTGATGCGTTGTGAGTTTGTAGATCGGCTATTTTTGGTAAACCTTCCCCCCAGAATAGGGATGCTGGGGTTCAAGTGGTTAAACGTCAAGTATAGCGTTATTTTCAGTCAGTTCTGATGGAAACGGATATTTCTCGTGATGATGTAAGATTCTACAAATTAACAGTGTAACTCAGGGGTGCCGTGTATGAAAAAGTTATTTACAGGGGTGCCCTGAGTCAAAAAAGAAAACCCCTGGTGTAGGGTCATGGTAGAGGTGTGAATGGAGCAGGAATCGTGCCGGGAAGTTCACCACCCTCACGGTTACTGAGCAAACACAACCATCACACCAAGAGTGGGGAGATCTTAAGTTTGGAGTTTCCTATTTTAATCTCATCCTATATATGAATATGTAGAAAAGTAGTCCCCTCAAAGAGATCTTGTATACACTTTGAACGGAGCTCAAAGCGGTTATCTAAGAAACTTATTTACAGGCAGTAGGCCTATACTCTATTGTCTTTTTGTTTTGTTGATCAGGGTCTTAGATATTACACATTCACGCAATCACAGTAAAAGTAATGGAGAGTCAGTAGTACCATTTTCAGATTGCAAATTACCTGAATTGTCCTTATGTAGCAAATTCCACCCATTTGGTGCTCCAATCAGGATAAAACAGACAAAGCATCTACAGGTACAACTTGACCCAGGGTTGCTGTCATCATGCAGGAAATAACATTAACAATGAATAACAATAATATTGACACAAACAGTACAAACTTCACATTTTGAAATGTAATTAATATAACAGTGAACATGTTCAGATAGCTTGAGTTTATGAACTGTTTTGTAATCTGTATGTTTGTACATAAATGTATTCTCTGGCTGAAGTGCTCATGCAGTCTTCAGTCAACTGCTAGAAATGGAAATATACATTTTAGAAACCCTACAGAGGGTGGCTTTAACAAACGCACTTATTTAGTCATTTCTAACAGATAGGTTGCTTTTTTGAAGTTCTTTCATGAAACAATTGCAAAACCCTTTCAACTTTCATAGAGATCACACCTTCAAATGTACTCCTCTCTCACAGACACGTATAACACCACACTTGAATGCCAAATCAAATTGAGAGGTTCATGAGAAGAAGCCTGCATGAGTCTAGTGGGAGTGATTGCACACTAGCAGGAGAGTGTGTGCGTGCATGAATGCTAAACACCCAGACAGACATTCTAAAAGGGTTCAGTTCTAGCAGGTGCACACACAATGTCTCAGACTGGTTTCTTTTACAACAGCTACCAGTTGCAAGGGAACCACAGTCATACAGAAATATCTGATTTTTGGGGGGACTGAAACCTTCATGCTGGTGTCTGCTATAATCTCCCATCGCACATCACTTCAGGGTACCATTTATTTACTTTTTGTGGTCAAAAACTCTAAGTGGCCAAGACATATGGAGGACCTATAAAAAATGTAAAACGTAAAAAAGGAAAAAGAAAAAACAAACCAAAAAAAGTTCATTTTCATGTTACTGCTTTTCTATTTCTTATCCTTAGGCATTCTATACTTTTTATTTTGATAATCAGAGATGAACAATGCTTTTGAATAAAACTATAGCTTGGGAGATCTTTTTGATGCCGCTGTCTGATGTTGGCCTAACCTCGTGACTTTCCACCTCAGAGGAAACGTTGGCCTGAATAGATTGTGCTGCTGAAGAGCTTCTATTTGGATTTGGTGTGTAATACAAAGTAGCAATACATCAATGTAGAATCTGTAGACACTATACTGTATGTTATGGAAAATTCTTTGTAATTAAATACAAAAATGGAAAAAAGCTTAAAGTTTAATGTGTTTTGGAAAACCTGTCTTCTTACACAGTACAAAAAAAGGGATTTATATTTGATGTTTTCGTGCCAGGCATTGTTGGGCTGAGGGAGATTCTACAGTATTTGTTTACAGAGGTTGTTTAAAGTAGTGACATGTGTAATTAATACTTTGAATGGATCTTGGTTGTGGGAGTAGGAATGTCAAAGGCGAGGGGTTTTATGATACTGTAGGTGTCACCATCAGTGGTTCTGGGTGTTGCTCCTCACTTGATGAATAACTCTTCAAAGTATTGTGTTAAAAGAATTTTATACAATATTAAACTGCCGGTTAAACAAAGTGCCATTTGAATATCATTACTGTATACGGTTCTACTCCCTCAAACAGTCACCTGTGCGTTTGGTGTGATTTATTAGTGTTGCCACTCCTTGGACAGAGCCATTTTGCTCCCAAAACTACCAGGGCGATTTTGTGGTGAGAGGATTGAAACACATAGGGACAGAGTTAAACCAAGAATCAGGGAAGGGGACCGCCCTGCTCCTATGGTGTATGAAGGACACCCTGTAGGAATTACTGTCCGTATCATTTACACCGACTCAAACTTCTTGAACGGAACTGCATATCATTTCTTTGGAGTCGATTAGACTATAAATGTTTTGCGGTCATTTTGTTATTATAGCAAGCTAACAAAACAAGATCAAATAATTGTCTGATACTCCAGGCACCCAATTAAAGTACTAACCTGTACACAGTCAAATCTGGGGAACACTCCAGATGGTGCCGCGTAATGCGATAATGAAACCACGACTGATAGTTTTGATAAGGCAGGATGTGCCAAACAACTTGTTAACACTCCATCAAATTACTGGCTCAAATGCAAATACTGGTGAGGAACAAAAACGCAGAATCACAGCAATTTCCATAAAAACACTTTAATAGAGAAACAAATAAAAAAAAAAAGAAAAGAAACTTTTGAAACACAGTCTATTTCCTTTATTATAACCACCACCAATTGAACTGAAGTGTGAAACAGATAAAATTCATTATTTTGTACCCACAAGTGAGGAACCAATGGGACTGGAGACAGGATGACAGGTGTTGCCATTGATTCACTGCAGTGACGGGGAGAACAGAAGAGAGGGAGATCAAACCAGTTAAGTAGAAGAGATGCAGAGTTTACAGAAGGCTGAACACAGTGCTCTCTACTGGCTGGGCAAAAGGTTGCTCCCTTTCAGATGTGTCATTTACCTTGGAAAATAAATCTACAATAGCAAGAAATTAAGAGTCCTGACAAAATGTGAAGACCAAGAAAATAATAAAAATACAGAGCAGCAACAACAAAGCCATCATTTGGAGAAAGAGATGGTGTGTGTGTGTGTGTGTCAGTGGCTAAATAGTTTTCTTTCAAAAGAAAGTTCTCTAAAAGCTGAACAAGCTGAATTTTTATTGCACAATTTAGAAATAAGTCAACAGGTCATTTGTGGAAAAAACAGATGTTTGACACGCCACTCTTGCGAAAGAGATTTAAAGCTCAGAAAATATGCCACACACTAGGGAGCAACCTTAGCTTTAGCCCTGCTAAATAATTGCAAGAGGGGAAAAAATACATGACATTACATATTTTTATTGACATGTTAGTAAAATATTATAATAGTTTTGTTCATAATATCACAAGTCATTGTACACATCAAATAATATACCAAAATTTGACTCTGTAGGGTGAACAAAAGTATGATTATTGTTATCTATTTTTTTCCACAAATCAATACAAACCATTTGATAAAAACAGGAATAAAAACCAGCCAGGTCGTCTTAACATGCACAGAATGAAAATATAGTCTTCACAAAAAAAATCATTGTCGAACCACAAAGCACCAGTGAACTTAAATTCTTTTTTCTTTACTTTTTTGCAGTGAAGCGGTGATAAAAAAAAAGAAAAAAAAAAAGGAAATCCGGCAACATAATCTTAAAATGTGTATTCTACAGTAATGAGTCATTTGAAATATAGCTGCAACATAAATTCTCCTCTTTGTCAAATCAGCCAGAAACAACCTTACAAAATGAATCTAAAAAGTTACAAGATGTTGCAACTGCCAACTGGGTCCGTGTTGTCCATTTCTAGTTTTTTTTTTTCTTTTTGTGAATTTGCATAATTAAAAAGGGCATATACCTCTTCTTGGAACAGCTTCTACAAAATCGAGGTGCTCCCAAAATCTTGTTTGTAAATACCTAGAAAATGCATATTTACAAGTATGTGTTGTTCACTGAAGTCAAAAAGACGAAGGAAAAAAAAACGAGAAAAAAAAAACGTATATCTTTTTAAATCTGGACCTTTAAATTTCCACAATGAGAAAACTTAAAATAAGAACAATAGCTTCTGTTATTCTGTTGATTGTTCAAAACACACCTTAAAGTAAGTGTGGTTACCAGCTATGAAATATTAGCTTTCTGAAGGTCTGATGGCATTTCTAGAAATGCTAATAGACTGACTGGCTTGTGAGTATCATGAAATGGCTAGATGTTCTGATAACCATTATCGCAACTGGGAAACTAAAACATTCTCAAATGGGGAAAGTGAGACGACTTCAAGCCCAAAGTTAGTTGGTTGACCTGGTGGTCCCTCAGGGCTACAGTATACACTCTATAGTCTCTTTTCGGTTTTCACTCTACATTAAATAGGTTTGCTGAAAATAGCCGATTTGCGAGCTCAACGTCACCACATCTGTGAGAAAGTTCTCCCAGATTTCAGAAGCTGGGGTTTAAGTGGTCAAATTAAATTGATTCAACTGGTACACTGATTCTATGACTTGATTTCTATCTAGGGAGTTTTTCCTGCACTAGATCCTCAATCCTCAGGGATCGTCTCTGGTGGTACATCAAGATGAAATGCATGCACGAATAAAGGAAATTACATAACTGAAGAAAAAGAAAAATATGATTTAATTGAACACAAATCAAGCATGTCTGGTTGATATGCAAACCAGAATGTCAATATGGTTACCCAGTACTGTGAATTACAGGATAAGGACATAAAATTAAATGCAGCTCGATTCAACACATGGCATGGGGAGAAAATGTGAATTTGGGGCATTGGACTTTGATAAATGGTGCATTTATATGGTGCATTTCTCCAAAGCGCTAGACAATATGCATTACATTCACCCATTCACACACATTTCAACTGTACAATGAATACCAGACAGAGAAACCGATCAAATACAGAGATGATAAAATGGGTTACTTTCAAGTGCAATAAATTCCAGGGAGTGGGTTTATGCTCTAGTTCCATTAAATATATAAATCTATCTTTTTCCCCGTCCTTTTTTAGGACAAACCAAATGCGTGTAATTCAATTTGTGGAACATGTGTGACATCACCGACTACACTGACTACTAAAAAAGACCATCAAAGACAAAACGGCACTTTCACCTCGCTTCCTCAGAATCTTTACTCGCCCCTCGTGTCGTGACGTACATTTCTGACCTCTGACCAGAGCACACTACCTTTCACTTCCGCCCATCCCTCCAAACGATCCAGCAACATGGCAGCCTTTCAAAAATCAGTGTTAATGTAACCGCTTAAGCCTTATTTCATAGTTCATTGTACAATGGTGTCGCATAGCAAAAAGCTTGTGATGCGACGTGTTGTGATTTTTAACCATTTTTGCCTATAACGTGTTGTGATTTTTAACCATTTTTGCCTATAACGTGTTGTGATTTTTAACCATTTTTGCCTATAACGACATGCCTAAAATTGCCACGATCATGTTGAAAGTGGTTAACACTCTCTCTCTTCTCTCCAATTTAAATGAACATCGAAGATTTTACTGTGCAGTCCCTGTCACCACCACAAACACACACACACACCCCAACCCATCCATTTGATTCCTGTCCAATTAAAGAAACCTCACCAGCAGATATTGCAAAGACAACTTCAACAGTAAATATTTTGTTGACATCTTTTGTCAACAAGACTCGCCATGAAGTGCTACCTTCACAGTTCAGAGTGATATATCCTACTGCCATCTTAATAACAGACCCCTGCAAAAGGTTCACACATTCCTTAAAAAAAAGTCCCTTTTCAATGGTGGAAATGACATGAAGGATATCACTTGCTACAGTGGATATCTGCCGTGCCATTTTCAGGTTAGGGAAAGGAAAGAGCAACGTGCAATCAACACTTGTATTCTGTAAATTTAAGTAATGTTTCGACACCTTTGTCGACTCCAAGTAAGAATCACGTCGCAATATTGAATCGATAAAACTCGTCACTGGAGGTCATTTCCACACGTAGGATGTCTAAAGATTAACGATCGGAGAGTGAATGAACAGAAAAATGAATTCTAATGAAAATGCTAGGAAATTTAGGTAAATGTCTGTGGCATACAATTCAGTCATTTATTTGCTTTATATGTACAGATTAGAGGAAAAAATGTATCTACTTCTATACAATGTTCCATATAGTTTCTGTATCGGTTGGCCACTTAGCTTTTGCCATTGCCACAACTAACAGTAGTATGAAAATCAAGAAATAAAGTCCACTCAAAACTGAGGAAGACAAACAAACATGAAACGAAATACCTTAAACTGTTGTACTAATTTATCCAATATAACCAACTTCAACAAGGGAAAATATGCAAGCAGTTAAGTGGCCAACCGAATGCTGTGTTTTTATTTTATTTTTTTAACTTTTTTTTTAACTTTTTATATTTTTTTAGCATTATGTACATATACAAGTGTACATAATATAAGTATATATTCATATATACATAATGAGTATGTATATATACCAGTAATGCATTCATTATATATACTTAATGTTTTATTTTTTATTTTAATTTTTTTTCTTCACAGATATGTGAAACAGAAGAAATATTTGACTATTACAAATAAAAAGTTAAAACAAAAAAGTGGGGAAACAAAAACTACTGATAGAAACAATTTGTAAAAGCACTTTGCACCATCTTTTTTTTTTTTCTTTTTTCTTTTCTTTTTTTAATTTTTTTTATGCCTTTTTGTAAAAGTTTTTGCTATTTTTGTCAACATTTTTTATTACTTTCTATTGGGGATAATACCGTGGGGGGAAGGGGCGGCACTCACTTAAAATAGGAGTAGTACCCATTGCTACCATTTGAACTTCCTATACTCAGCTCCTGTAAGAGGGAGAGCGGGTCGCTATTCTTCTTCACCTGTTCGGGGCGAACAGCGCGGGGTTTGGGGGGCGCGCGGAGGGCGCTGGCGTAGGACATGGTGGGTGGCTTGCTCAGACTCTGAGGGCCTGAGCTGGCCTCTGTGGGGGCCTGCTGTTGTTGCTGCTGCTGCTGCTGCTGCTGCTTACTATTGGACATGAGGGGGGGGAACTGTCCGAGATGCTGAAGGGAGTTAAGCTGGGAGTGGGGGTGTGGTGTCTGGGCTGTCGCTGCTGCCGCCGCCGCCGCTTCCGCCTTCATCTGTTCCTCTGCCTGACGGAGGGCCTTGGAAGAAGCTGTGTCAATGATGGAAAAGAGAAAAAGGAAAAACTACAATCAAATAATGTCTGATTTAGTTAACCCATTTAGAACGGGTACACATTATTGAGTATCATTATTTTATGCTTTAACTATTGAAAAATAGCAGATATACAAGCTCACAAACAGCACGGCACCGGGTGATTGTAGATCTGCTATTTTTTTTAAATCGTGAAAATTAGAATTTTGACCCGATTCTATAAGTGTCTTTTGAATCCTTCTAAGGTTTTTTGAAAAACCTATGTTTCTATGTCAGCAATCTGGCCAGCCATCGTCAAAGAAAAGGTCCTTTTCACTTAACTGGAGCTCAGTTAGTCTGTTCTTGAGAGACTACTATGTCAGTGGTTCTCAAACCTTTTTCATGTGAAGGACCCCCAAAATTATATGTATTTGGCCACGGACCCCCATCTCAAAGTATTTAGTTCCAGGGACCCCCCAGAAGCAAAATGTGAGTTACAAATGTTCGCTTTGAAAATACATATATTCAAAGATTTGCACACACTTTCACGACTTTTTCAAAAATAGCAGATCTACAAGCTTGCAGCGCGGCACTCGCTGTGAGCTTGTATATCTGCTATTTTTCACTGGTTAAAGCATTCAATAATTCTAGTTAACACATTTAGACCTGAGGCAGATTCTACAAAGAATTTCTCCAAAATCCTAACAGTTTTCTGGAAAACGTATGTTGCTATATCAGTGGTGCTCAAACCTTTTCATCTCAAGGACCCCCAAAATGATGTGTTTGGCTGTGGACCCCATCCCAAAATATTTGGTTCCAGGGACCCCCAGAAGCAAAGATTCGAGTAAAAAATGTCTTTGGGAATATATGCATATTTAAAGATTTGCACAAAATGTCAAGATTTTCCAAAAATGGCAAATCTATTAACTCATAGCGTGGCACCAAGTGATGCACTATGAGCTTGTATATCTGCTATTTTTGAATATCTAAAGTACAAAATGAAATCTAAAAAGACACCGATGCTTTCTCAGTTTTAATTGATTAATCTGTAAAGCAGGTATTAGAGCCTGATGTATACTTTATAACTTAAACTCATTTTCAAAAGCAAAACACAATTAAATGCATTTGAAAATGTTATATTTTTTTGCTACGCTTTGTACCGGCTGGCATAATTGAAAATACTTAATAACATGTAAGAGGCCATTAGGAAAATGATTTAAAATAAATTACCACAAACATAATGGCAGAGCCATCTGCAAGCAATCTAAATTAATTAATCATCAATGCAGGGACAGCTGTGCAAAACAAACAGACTGCTGCATACCTCAATTACACAGGGCACCATTTTGGCATGTTGTCACTGTTATCCACTGACTCATCACAGTAGCATTCTCACACAAAACATTCTTCACCTGACTTCTGTCAGAATCTGTTATCACAGTAACTGCCTCACACTCGTATGAACCAATAACAAATGACAACCAAATGCGTATTAGCAGGTTTGAAAGTATAATAGGATAATAATGCAACGTGGAAAAATGTTTCTTTAACAAATTCTAATGTATTTGACTGCGGACCCACTTAATTTTTTTCCCTCAAATTGAGCCCCATAAAATATTTGTGTTGTATTCCCAATTTATTATATCTTTTAAAGAGATTTTTTTAAATAGCCGGTCTACAAGCTCACAACAACTCGCAAGAGATTTGGTGAAGATGGAAAAAAAGTACAGTTCTAACTCAGGTTCATTTTTATTACTAAGAATAGAGGGTTTAAGTGGTTAACTAATTGTGCTGGGAATCCACTGGAACCCCTTCAAAGATCCCTGGGGGTCCCAGCTCAGTAGTTCTCAAACATTTTCATGCCGAGGGTCCCAAAACTCCTATACATTTGGCCCCACTTGAAAATCTTATGTGCCAGGAACTCACAGAAAAGAAGATTTGTGTAAAAAAATAACAACAATAATCCATCACTACTTCAAACAATAGCAAAGGTATGAATGGATAAAGTGGTTAAAATGACTGTGATGCTGTATTGACACATTCTGCTGAGAACCCACCCCCGGACCCCCACTTTGAGAACTACTACCCTAACTGACTGCTGAAAAACCCACCTATGAGTTCCCGATGCTGAGCGAGTGTGCCAGCTCCGTTGCATGGAATGTTCTGGAACGGACTGGGGCCAGCTCCTCCGTTACTGGGCCAGAGCTCTGGCGGGGGGTAGCCATAGGGTGCGTGGGGGTGTGGATGTTGTTGTGCGTGGGGATGGGGGTGGCTGTGCTCCTGGGGGTCTGACGGGCAGGGCTGGGGCTGCTGAGACAGGACAGTGTGGCCGGTGGTGGCAGATGAGTCGTCTGGGTAGCTGGAAGAGATGCGACGCTGATACAGGGGCCGGCCCGGACCCCGGGGTTCATACTGGACGGGTAAGGATAGACAGTGACAGATACAGGGTTAAGAGAGAATCAGATAGATACCGTACCTGTACTAAGGCTGGGCGATATTAGGAAAACCTTCGATATTCAATAACCTACGTGCATGCATAGTGTGTCTGTTAATTAATTTGACAAATACACCAATTCCTAATTTCAAGCTGTCTTCATCGATATGTATACCTCGCATGTTGATACCTTGATATCGATACATTTTCAATATATTGCCCAGCCTTAACTTGTACTATGAAAACAAATGAATGTCCTAAATGTAAAGCACAATAGGTAAAAAAAGAGAACTGCACTATCCATCACTACTTCACAAAATGTAGAAAACATAGAAAAACATTAACACATCTGTGCAGGTATAGAAAGCATTCATCTATCCAAGTAGGTAGTTGTGTAACAGATGCATAATTTATCTCCTCTCTAGTTATCTCTTCTCAAGTCAGACAGGTGTCAAGTGAGAAAGTTACAGTTGTACTTGGTGCTGTGCTCACATTTCAAAGCAAGGAAAGCGGCCTCACACCTCTTCAATCAAATACTTGGCAAAGGGTTGCGAGATGTGATAACATATGTGAAGTGAAAGTTGTTAATGGTTCAAAAGTCCACCATCTTTCATCAGCATCACAAGTGTGTGTGTATGGGTGGGTGGATTGGGGCTTGCACTTGACTGCAAAGATGAAAACTACAACTCATTCAGTAAAACAAACTGGGCTAACCAATGTTAAAAAAGGGATATATTGGCAACCAGTTGGCAAACTTGGGACCATTTTGGACCCATTTTTATGAGTCATGAGTAAACATCACTTTTTTATGTCCTACAAAAAAATAAAGAAATACAGAAAATAGCAGATCTACAAGCTAACAATGTGACACAAATGCATTGCAGATGCCATTTCCACTATTAAATAGGTAATATTAAATGGCTGTATTTGTATACGTTTGGGTCCCAGGGAAACATCAAATCTCTCTTTTGGGTCTCGAGCTTTTGGGAACCAATGCTCTAAATTGCCAAACTATGAACAGTGAGCCTTTACCTCATCTACATTGTGCAGGGCAGTGGCTGCAGCTGCTCTGGGGGACAAAGGGTGGTATGACTCCTGGCCTGAGCTTTGACTCTGCTGCTGCTGTTGTTGTTGCTGCTGCTGCTGCTGGTGCTGATGGTGGAGCTGCATCAGGTGGACCTGCTCCTGCCTGCTGGGGTGAGCCATCACCGGCATCCCATAGGGGAAGCCCTGGCCCTGGTTCCCCATCATGTGGTTCTGCTGCAGCGGCGCCACAGAGGCAGCTCCGCCGTGGGACCACTGGGCCTCCTGGAGGAGGTACTTGACCTGGGAAGGAGGGGGGCTAGAGGAGTGGGCCGGTGGCTGGTGTGGGTAGGCACTGGGATTATAGAGCGGGTTCCCAGGGTGGGGCTGCGGCTGCTGGAGCAGGGCGTCGTTGAGGTGGTCTCTGCCGGCGTCGTGGGAGTAGGGAACCGAGGGGAAGGGGCCAGTGTGGTTGGAGGCGGTGGTGGAAGGTGACGAGGGGTCGCCCGGAGAGCGAGACTGGGCCTGGGGGACCTGGCGGTACTGCAGAAGTCGAGACTGAGGCGGGGGCTGCATCTCGGCTGGCTCCCTGGGGTCAGGCTGCTCCTGGGGGGGCAGCTCCCTCAAGAGGCCTGGGTACCTGGGGGTGCAAATGTTACAGTTTAGTGTCCAGCAATGTTGGTTTTTGAAACAAGAAATAATTGATATAAAACTAAAAGCCTGACAAGTACTTAATTCATTAATTTATCTATATTAAACTTTGGATTGACGACATTATAATGAGTGAATCTTAGTATTCCCTCCTGATTAATAATAATAATTATCATATATTTTGAACAAGCTCTATACACTTGAAATCTATCAACTGGGGGGAAGCCCCCATGATCTAAAATGTACCTTTTTATTTTGTATAATTATTTGATTCAGATAATTAGATTAGCTAACAGCAGTTAAAACAGCTGATTTAACTGTAGCTAGTTTAGCTACAGTTAAATCAGTGGATGGAATTGGTCATATTTATATTTATGGTAATATAGTATCTTTGGAGAGATCACCAGTAAGGCTTCAACCTTCAGGAACATGCTGTTATTAGCGACCTTAAAGGAGTAGTTCACCCCCAAAATGACTTTTTTTCTATTGATTACTCATGCCATGGAGAGTAGAGTTCAATAATATTTTTAGTTTTTTGTCACATTAGTAAGACATAAATGTGATAACAATAAATTTACCCCCATTCATTTCGGACGGTGACCCGTTTCGAAACGGGTCACCATCCGGAATCAATGGGGGTACATTTACTCAAATCAAATTTTTGTCTTAGGAATGTGACAAAAACCAAAAAATATTATTGAACTCTACTCTCCATGGCATGAGTAATCAATAGAAAAAAAGTCATTTTGGGGGTGAACTACTCCTTTAAGCAACGCTACGGCAACGGCAGATGACAACGGTAAACGGAAATGATCCGCGCTCGATAGATAGTGTCTCTACAACGGCAGAAGGTACCTTCCCACGTAGCGCCTACTCCGTCTGCTGTGTGTACGCGTCGCCATGGGAACCAAAGCGTTCAGTGAAAGGGGTGGGAACCCGTCGCCGCCGAGGCTTTGCTTAACCATTTTGATCACTACGGCGATTACGTCATAGCAGCCGTAGTCCGCCTGGCGTTGCCGTCCTGAAAATCATCTAGCTTAAAGTCGCTAGTAGTAGTGTTAAAGCCCACCTGGTGAAAGGCAGACCCGAGGAGGCTGTGGCTGCAGCCGCGGCCTCCTCCTCCACGCTGGAGCTCAGCCTCCAGTTGCCTGCTCGGAGCAGCTGTGGGGGGAAGCGGGCGAGGCCGGGCTGGGTGAGGTGTGCCAGCTGCTGGGGGAGAGGGAAGGCCATGCTGCCCTGGAGGAAAGGCGCCGCCGCGTCGCTCCACTGGCCCAGCCTGGAGGCCTGCTGCTGCTGCTGTTGTTGGCTCAGAGCCTCCAGAGCTAGGTTCCCCTGGATGTCTGGGAGGAGAACGAGACAAGGTTCAATGTGAACGTAACCCCCATGTGTTTCTGGTGGTTCAGCAGGCCCAAGTCAAAATACTGTACTGTGGCTAACAAACGATGTTGCGATCTGTCCACCTCTTTGCTGACGGGCTCCAATTTGTGTTTTCTTTTGGAAAACTAATTAGATTAAATAATTGTAATGTCATTTGGAGTAGAGAAGTGTGCAAGAGTCCCATTATGGATGTTTCTACAGGAGAAGTACAACAGGTAAGTACATTACAGTGTGAACACAACTGTCAGAGGGTCTTTTAATCTGGACTTTAAGGCATGTCTGTTGAAAGGTAATGGGATACTGTTCTCACTGTGATCAACTTTAACCGTGTAATCAATAACACTATTTCTACTACCGTGTATGTATGTATTTGTTATTATGACATTGCCAGAATACTACAATATCACACTATACCATATTATTAAATATGGACACAAGCCCATTCTGAGGGTTATGCACAAATCAAGGTCCGCTACTCACCCATCCCGTCTCCAATGCCTCCATCCTGTCCCTCGTCCCCAAAGCTGTTGACCCTGCTGGGTTGTGACAGTCCCGGGTGGTGGCCGCCCTGGTGGCCCATTGGGCCTCTCATGGAGCCAGCCATTTCCTCTGCGCCCACAGACTCAGCCCCATCCAAAGGAGGAGACGGACACCCTCTGTGGGGAGGCATGTGCCCACCGAAGAAGGAAGGGTTGTGAGTGCCACTGGCATAGGCAGGGCTGAGCTGCTGTTGCTGCTGCTGATTTTGTGGAGCCATCCCTGGGTGCTGGGGCTGGCCGACCCTGTAGGGAAGCCTGGAGACTGGGTACTGTGGGGGGAATGCTCTCCCCCCAGCCGGGTGTGGGGCAAACGCTGGGTTAGGGGGTGCCAGCTGGTAGTTCAGGGGTCTTTGGCCTGCTGTGGGGTCTTTTCTATGGAGGAGTGAGTTAGGAAACCCTCCCAGTCCATCTGTCTGAGATTCCAGGCCTCGACTTTGGCCTGTGTCTATATCTCCCTGGAATAAAAATACAACCATTAATACATTATTACTAATTTAGTAAATCTATCATTGAGTAAGCACCAACTGTGCTTCAATAGTAGTTACTGTATACGTACAGAATGCAGTCCGTTTTCAGCCTGTTCAACTGACCTGTTTGTCCTTCATGTCGGCGGCTTTCCTCTCTGGCGTCTGCAGACGACTCTGCTCCGACTTTGAACACCCATCTAATTTACCTGAGAGGGAATAAAAATTAGAGTGAATCTTAGAAGTCATAACTACAAATAATTTGTGCCCAAATCATTTGAGGTCATCAATCACAAAAGGTCTTAACAAATATGAGCTAGTTTTCATTTTATTAACCAATAAGTTGTTTGACATAAGGATCCGAGTAATCACTTTAACCATTATTTTATACTTTATACATTTTAACTCAAATATTTGCTTCTGGGGGTCCCTGAAACAAGATATATTTTGTGTTGGTACGGCAGCCAAATACATATAATTTTGGGGGTCCTTGACATGAAAATGTTTGAGCTCCAACTGAACCCAAGTTTTTCAGAAAACTGTTTTAGAAGACATTTGTAAAATCAGGTCTTAAGGGGTTCACTGATAGACGCACCATTTCTGACAGGATCTGGGTGGAGCTCCTTGTCGGGGCTGGGCTGACCCATTCCCAGAGGAGAGGGGTGGGCCACGCCACTGTGAGGGATGGGAGAGCCTCGGTTCTGGGCCCGCAGCAGGTTAAAGTTGTAAGCCATGGCCGCCTGGTGGTTCATGATATGATCCATTGCAAAGCGGTTCTGATAACCTGGCCATGGTAACTGGGAGGAAGAAATCAAATGTGTTAAAGGTGTACATATGTTTTTATTTTAGCTTTCTCATTATAAACCTACAGCGGTAGTAGGTAATAGAACTTATTTTCAGAATCAGATCATGATGAAATGCTGCATCATTGGATAAGTGACTCGTCTCTGAAATACATTCACAATTTAAGCTACTGAATAACATTCACAAGTTTCGTTAGTTATTTGAAGTCTGGCAATCAAAAATAATAGGCATCAAGAGTTCAAATTTTAGCACACAGCTGGAGCAAGCATCTAGTATTCAAATATTAATGATCTTGGGATATGCATGAATGACTGCATCTGAAAAAAACAGACCACTATTCTCCTTTGAACTGACAAAAGCTGCTTTAAAATAAATAAATTGGTTTGCAGAGAGTGGCGGAGTGTTACACTGGGGTTATACTGCATGAAAGACAACACATGCCAAATTATATATCACTGTATACAATATAAACACACACATACACAAGTTTCTCTGTAATTGACTTACTGGTAGGGGCATGGACACGTTGCTCTGTAACTGACTTACAGGTAGGGGCATGGACATCACCATATTGCCTCCATAGACAGCTGGTACATAGAGGATGCTGGCACCTGTGTGAGGATCTATCCTCTGAACAGGGCTGGGTGACTTGCCCATGGCGGCCGTCGTGCTCCCAAGCGGTGGTGTGAAAGCCCGGATGGGGTTCCCCATCAGCACAGCGGGGTTTGGTTGGACTGCAAATAAAAAGACACGGTGGTGAGAGAAAGGGACTCAATGCATGGTTATCTCTGCCAGGCCGGAGATTATGTTTTCATCCATGTCTGTTTGTCTGTGGGGCTAATCTTGGGCACCGCTGGACGTCTCTCATGGTGGTGCTATAACAGGCCATTGACTTAAGGGTTCAAAAGTTTGAACCCTTAGCAGAACCTGGATTCTCAAACCACTGCAAATAAGCTGACAAAAGGAGGAGCTTTAAACACTGGCAAAGTGTGTGCGAATCATCACTTCTTTCCGACTCAGTGCATCAACAGAGTCCTTGCAGTGGTGTTCACATCATAGTGCTTGCAGTGGTGTTCACATAGTGAAATCCAAAGCGAGTGCCAATTTAACACTTAAAAGTGCAAGAATTGACCTGTAAGGGTCTTCTGCAGTGCGGGGCTTAATTGCTCCGACAGCCGTCGGCCTTCACAGCTCCATCTGGGCCACTGATGTAGCTCGACAAGCGGTGGAGATAATGCAGTGTCTGTGTGTGGGGGGCTCAGGGGTTTGTGAAGGGTGTCGGAAAAGGCTTGCCGTCATGAGACATGTTTAGGCTTGGAGTGACAAGACGTCGCCACTTGATGTTGTGAGGGGACAGGACGTTCGTCGCCGTGCTATGTATGCTCATAACTCCCAGTCTGAACTCCTGTACGACGTACATGTGTGGGGAAACCTCAGTCGACCACTTTTATGTGTGTCCCATCTTCAGTTCACTTCTGTCGTGTTAACACCTTTTTACAGCATTATTATTCTTAATTATAGCAATTATTTAGTTATATATAACAGATGTTATTTTGCAAAAAAAAATTATAAGAATTCTACGGCCATTTCCCTTAAACTTGAATGAAATTTAAGAAAGAGCATCGTTGCTTGCCACTCATGTAGGTTGTGATTAAGCTTTGCACTTAGACGGCCATGTGTAAAGATCAGTAGTTGCACTTACCAAATCCTTCAGGTGGAAAGTGCTCAGAGTGGTTTGCATGTTTCCCCTGGAAGACAAAACACAGAAAAGGATGCTTAGTGAAAAGTTAGAATCATTGAAGGAAGAGGGGAAGAAAAGGATAAATGGGCCTTCCTCACACCAAGCACTCCAACTATATAGTTTTAAAGAATAGTTCTGAAGTGAGTGGCAGAGATGACAGCACAGATATAAGGACAACAGTGGACAACATACAGTAACAATGATGCACTAGTATTAATGCAATGTCCACATAGGTGGTGCACTTCTTGGCTCACAGTCAGTTTGCTTGCCTCTAGTTCTGGGTGCTTGACGCAGTGCCCTGACAGCCTCATCCTCCCCTCTCTGACTTTGTCTGTGACATTTCTGCTGTGGTCCGTCCATGTGACACCTAGTGCCAATCGTAGCATTCTTGTGTAGACTCCATCCAGGGCCCTTTCCTGTTGTGATGTTGGGGTCTCAGCCCCATACAGCAGTACTGACTCCACTGTAGCCATGAACAGCCACCTCTTCAGGTCTTCTCCCATGTCTGATTTCCACACCCTTCTCAACCCATGTAAGGCATTCCAGGCAAGTGCCCTCAGGACTTTCAGGTCCTGTTCCGTTGAGGCAGTCCCGGCCCCAAGAGATTTGAAGTCCTCGACTGGTTTGAGCAAGGTCCCGTCCGCAATTATTTATAATTATAGGGAAGGGATACCTTTGTTAACCCAGTCTGGGATTATTCTTTTTTGCTTCACACAGCAAGCCCACACTGTCCCTTCAGGAAGAGCATTTTCTAGTTTAATTTCATTTCCGTGGCGATAATAAAATAATCATCCCTGCAAGTAACAAGAAAATCTTGTGAAACAAATGTCGCCACCCAATCATCAAGGACGATGATACACGACAGAAGTGGAGCAAGAAAGTGTGCAGACTCCATTTTAAACACCAACACCTAGAAATGGGCGGGCCAGGAAGTGAACCGTGGATCTTCAGATTACCAGACAGTTAAGCATCTCTGTCCACTCAGCTATGGGGGACCATTATACTGCTTGGTGCGGACGGCACTTTACAGTGACAGTGCAGTCGAAAGATTTCAGTTTAACTTCATTGCAACGAGTACAGGACTTGATAAAATACCTTTCCAATCATAGGAGCCAGTGTACTGGTACACCATAAATGAATGTGAGATCATCAAGGACATCATGTTGAATATGATGTCATTATGTCTCCTGCTTTTGCCTTTTAACCAAAAACAGCCCTCTGAACTTTTAATGTCTATTCTGTCTACTTGCAAGTGTAAATAAACAAAGAATGTCATCTCTTGTGAGTCTCTTCATTATAGAGAATCTCCATCACAGACACAGGGTGCAGGGGGAAAGGAGAAGAGAGTGAAGGAGGTCTTGCAGGGACACTTATCAGGGGGCACAGCAGTGACAGGATGTGCCCCGTTGCCCCACATATGTCACAATAACTCTGCAGCGCAAGGATCCCCCCCACCCATTTTACAGTGCCAGCCAGGCGACATGGAGTAGAGACAGGAGAAGGACATAAAACTTTGCCTTCAAATGGCACACGCTCTCCCAGATGGGCTGCCGGGGTCCCCCAACACCTCTAATTCGTTAAGATTCACAGAAGAGACAACTCCGTTGGGTAAATATAGATGACACATTTTACCTGTGGGCAAATGTACAGTGACAAAGAAATACCCAAAGGATAAACTCATCTGCCATGTCAGTGTGTTGTATTTGAGTGTTTACTACTGGATTATAACACACACATACACACACACACACACACACACACACACCTTAAATTAAGTGCTGCTTAACTCTTTTAGTGCCACCCGTTCACCACTAGAGGGCGCCCCAGGTGCCATAGAAAATCCCATAGAGATATGCTGGTATATGCAGAAGCCCTGCAGCCATGACTTGCCTGAACACTTTCCTTTGTGCATGTACAGGAAGAGGATGAAGTTAGCTTGAAGTTAGCTATTGGCTACCAAGCATTTTAGAAGCCTTATTTTCGTGAACTTAGCCATGATTAAACCTTGCACACCTCATGCATGGGAAAAAAACAGAGAAGAATGAGCTCTAAAAAATCCAATGCAATCCTGGATTGCATTGGAGTGGATTTGTGCAGTTTGTTCACAGCTTTCAAACAAAAAAATCCGATTGGAAATCCGTTCAGGCATTCTTGAGATAATCGCCATTATGTTTTACATGTTATGTAAACAAACATGGCTGCCCTGTATGTTAGATGGGGTTGTATGGGGGTGGAACATGCAAAATCGCGATTGAAATCATGTTCACTAGATTTGATGGGGTCCAAAAAAAAAAATTTTTTTTTAAAAAATTTCAAATTTTTTTTTCTTTTTTTTCAAAAACCGAACATGTTTGGTTTTGGCATATGTAATACGTTTTAAAAAACCGAACATGTTCGGTTTTGGCACTGGAAAGGCACTATCCTACTAAAAAAGCGCTCCATGCCGCTCCGATCCGTGCAACCTTGCGCCGGCCCGCGCTGATCGTGTTTGCCAGACCCAGGGGGTCGGCCTACAAAAGGCTTTGTCGGTCTGTCGGTCTGTCGGTCGGTCGGTCGGTCGGTCCCTCTTTTCCTCAGTGTGCCTGTGTTTGCCTCTGACTGCTCATCTGCCCCTCCCTTCCCTTGCTCGGCTGATTGCCTTGAGTGCCGTCACCTGTACAGGACCAGCTGAGTTGAGTTGGCTGACGAGCTGCTGACACTATAAATTCCTCAGCCCATCTACAAGCTCAGAAACATTTCCAGCTGCTCAGCCTATACAATCCTGTGTGTTCCCCCCCCCCTTCCTTGCATTCTGATTTTCATTGCGGGTCTGGCAGAACCAGGTGACCTGGTCTAGTTTCATTAAAGAGAGAGAGAATGAGTTAAGAGTTTTTGGAAAAACTACCATATCAGGCGACATTAATATGCCGTTGTGTCAGCCCGATCGCATGCGACAGTCTACAACAGAGGAACGCTACATAATAGAGTTCATAGTCTATTATTTGGAGATCCCTGCCTCCTTAAAACCACATAACGAAAACGGGACCCGACTCGAGTTTGCTCTGTATTTTCCTCTACACCGGTGGTATAAAGTAACTAACTATATTTACTTAAGTCCAATTTTGAGGTATTTGTACTTTTCTAATTTCCAATAATTTTACTTCTACTCCACTACAACTCAAGTACATTTTGAATTCTGGACTTTTACTTTAGTAAAAAATCTGAGTACTTTTTCCACCACTGCTCTACACAACATTTCTTTGCCCAAAAATGCAGCTATCGTCACTCTCTCTCTCACCAATTAAGTCATATCATTAGTGTGGTTGCCATAGGCAACACAATTGTATTCAGTCCGAGAATTTCTTTTGTAAACTTTCTGAGTGATGTTATCTGGATTGGTCGGCTGCACAACAGAAAAGTAAAGCTTATGGTCATGCTTCTCTTGACATCCCATCATCTAATATAAATAGTAAGACTAGAATTCATTTCCCAGTGGATTCCTCGTGACTCGCCTCACGGCAACCACACTTGCAATTTATTTTTCTAGTTTTATGTGTTAATAATGTGCAGCCTGGCACTACGGTGGACACTGAGGAAACCTCAGTTGGTTGAGCCAGTGGTGTGTACATTATTACCAGAAAGGCTGCATACATTATGCAGGTTTTTCCATATGGAAGATGGACTTACAATGAAGGAACAAGTGTAATGTATGCAGCTGAACACTTAGGCTGCACATGCTTTTTAACAGACCGGCATGTACATGGGATGTATGCGAGATGTACAGTGAAAGATCTGTTATCTAGAGAAGCCTATATTTATGTGAACCAAGGGAAGCACCGATCTATGTGATCTAGAGCAGTGATTCCCAAACAGGGGCCCTTCTTTGGGCCGCGGACAAATTTGTGGGTCACGATAAAAGAAAATATCCTTTGTTTATTACATACTAATTATTTCAAACTAACTCTTACATTTTCAGAAAAAGCTAAGAAATTCCAAATTAATTTCAAGAATACATTAAAAAAAGAATCTGTACATCTAAAGTAGTGAAAATATCCGATCTGCAAGCACAACGTGGCAAGAAGTGAAGTAGCAGATCTGCAAGAACATCTGCAAGCAGATCTGCTGTATTCACTAATTTGGGCCATGAGGAGACAATCTCTTTTGGGAATGGAGTGAAAACGTTTGGGAACCACTGAACTAGAGCACTGTTCTCAACAGCGGGTCCGGGGCCCACCAAGGGTCCGGGGCCCACTAGGGGTCCGAAGGGACTGTTACGGGTTTGTAACTGAGTGTGGAACCAATGGGCCCATTTGTACACTGAGAGTTAAGAGAAGCTAGATTTACATAACGTAAACTAGAGAAGCAATGGCTTTTTATAGAGTTATGAAACACAATTAGTCTAATATAGGATGAAAACAACCCATGTACTCAAACACATCTGCATACAGACAGAGACAGAAACACCTGTCTGTACAGGAGCTGTTGAGGCAGATCTCAAAGCTACAGGATTTGTACCTGCCAGCAGTCTGGCCCAGGTCCTCTGTGCTGAGAAAGTAATTCCAGAGTGCACTTCTGAACTGTGCTGAAAGATACAATTTCCACCACGGGACCGAGGTTAACCGACTGTCTCTACTCAGTTATAGATGAGCTGCTGAGAGAAATAAAGCCAGGCGGGGCTTGGAAGACAACAACATCTAAATTCTCTCTGCTCTCCCCCCTGTCGGATGCAATCTGCAGCTCTTGGGAATGGTGTACACACACACACACACAGAACTGAAACACACAGCACACGCAAATGTGTTTTCACGCGAGCACACACATATGAAACATATGAAAAGCGCGTGCCTATTTTCAGACGGTACAGCAGCTGTTGACTGTTACACGACAAGACACACAGGGGCTGTCTGATAACCTGCGAGTTTGGGTTGAGTCCCGTCCCGTGTGCTGTATTATTGATTATTACAGACGTACTTACACAACAATCTACTTTAGCAATTGTTCTGGGCTGTGAGTGGTAGCACGCAGCCTTTCTGTCCAGTAAAGCATTGGAAGGTGGAGGGAGGGGGTTGTAAAAAATGCATGTGTGGCAGGGTATTGTAATCACTCCTGATTCGTCTGTGAACAAAATAATTTGAGAATGGATAAATGTATTTTCCTAAAACCTATTGAGAACTTTTGGGTCAAAGGAAAGGTCAACATTGTTTCCACAGTTGCACCCCCATAGCACCACTATGTGAATGACCCCGAGCACAAATGGCTTACCCCACGTGCACACTGGCAGCCAGCTTGTGCACATACTGTAGATAACGTTGTTTGTAGGAAGTGGGGCTAAAAGAAATTATGGTGGATTGTCTGGGTACAATCTCTATTTCAACTCTACAGTCCCAAACGTTTCCGATAACATTTTAAACCAGGGGTTAGGGTCAAGAATACTTCAAATGCTCACTTTCTGCAGCAATCTTTTCTTTTTTCCTTGGTTTCATATGGTGTGATGAGAAATATGGTTAAGTGATAAGAAATGTGATAAGGCATCAACTTCAGACTGCCTTGATAAGCTGTCACACCGAGAAACAGAAACAAAATCACCAGATGTAGGATATTGAAGCAACAGCGGTGTCCTGTAATTTCCTGTGTTGGCAGCCATATTGAGGTGTGACATGGGCCACCTGGGTGGCACGTCTGCACCCTGAACCAACCACTGATGCCAGACATACGTGGACGATTGCCGAGCAGGGCCCATTGTTTAGCCCTTACATTTTGAGGGTTTGTGACAGCTGTAGCTGGCATAAACCCAAGTGCTTTCAAAGCACTGGTTGATTTGAGTTTAAGACCCACAGGATTGTGCTTTACGGTGAATTGTGCAATGAAGTGCCAAACCAATTGCATGGATGATTAAAAAAGCACTGGGGTCTGTGTGCTCCTGACACAGTAGGTTTGCAGTTCTTGAGATGAGCTGACTTGCGATGAGGCTTTTTCATAGCAGGTTGTGATAATGGCAAAACAAAAATGATGAGGTGGCTCCGATTCTCTCGGCGGAAAGTATAGACAGCCAGGCTTTGAGTGTCAGGTTTGTTTGAAGCTTGATGTTATGTTTGCTGCCCCATCTGTCAATGAAGTGGCTGGGTGTCGCTCTGTGGCAGTGAATCAACGCAGAGAACTTGTAATGAAGCACTGCGATGAAGGCTGCCGATAGAATACCCAGTTAGATGGCAGGAGAACTGCAAATGATGTTTGGACTTTGATACCAGTCACTGTCACAAAATTATACTATCGTGGAGACAGAGAAATGACTAAATAAGTGAAGTCAAGGGAAACGTATTGCAATTTAAAATAAATGCATAGATTAAGATCTGCATTAAGGATGCATCTGCAAGCATGAAAGATAACACAATTTATATTTATTTAAGGGGGGAATTTATACTAAAAAGGGCTGTTTGATTAGTTGCACAATCTTACATCACATTACATCAAAGAGCTGATTCCCCCTTCCCCATTTTTCCACCCACCAAGAGAGCTAATCGTCTCCCAGTGTGCCATATTTCCTCCACATTTGCAAAGAATAAAAGCGTAAGACAGGTACTTTGCAAGCAGACGACTTCTTTACACTGACAGGTTTAATCTCAAGCTGTAAGTACTCTAAGATCAAGGAGTTTGCACTACTTTGCACCGCGTTACTGGTGTGCCTCGAGGCGCCTGTTAACTGACCTTTGCACAAGGCACATGCAGCACATACGTAAATGGCCTTGCCAGAATGGAAATCGTGCACTGTGCACACTGACAAATACATGATACGAGTGCTAGGCAGAACTACAGTATTGTGAGCCGATCTTTCATTTTGTCCATATCGCACAGCCCTGTATGCTTCTTTGTGTCATGTACAAGGAATGATTGCAAAACACACAGTATAACAGCAGCTGAGTGTGTGTATCGCGCACACACGCACACACACACACACACACACACACACACACACACACACACACACACACACACACACACACTAAGCAGGATGATGGTGCGGAGCTGTGGCTCATTAAGCCCAGTGGGTGATGGCAGCAGGTTGGCTGCCGTGGTGATTTAGTTAACCTTTACCACAGGGCAGGCAGGGAACACACATACACACCCCAGTTAAACAACACACACCCACAAAACAGCAACAGAAATCCATTCCCATCAGGGTATTTTTTTTTATGAAAGGAGCTTAAAAGCTATGTCCTGTGGTGAAAATTCTATCAAGACATGACGACCCAAGTGTAGTTTCTTTGTGTTTGTGTGTACCCCAAACAAAACAACCCCATTCTTCCCAGGATTTTAATTCGCACAAACCCAGTGAGTTGTTGCATAACCCACCATGCTGACGTTACAACTGTACCTACAAACAATCTATTCACAACCGAAACCATCTGCAGCAACAGCACCTCTCCTTCCCTCCCTTTCTTTGGTCTCTCCATGTTCTCTGTCTGTCCAGTGTCCACACACACACACACACACACACACACACACACACACACACACACACACACACACACACACACACACACACACACACACACACACACACACACACACACACACACACACACACACACACACACACACACACACACACACACACACACACACACACTTTACCTTGGGGGGTGACTGTTGCTGCTGCTGCTGTTGTGGCTGCTGCTGTGGCTGAGGCCCCTGCTTGCTGGAGGCTTGCTGTGGATGCTGCGGATGGGGCTGGTGGTGGTGGTGGTGGGGGGCATGGTGGTGGGGGTGGAGGGGAGGCGGCGCCGTGGCAGAGGCGGCGGCCATGTGGGCAGGGTGGGGCCCCAGCAGCGGCCTGAGGGCGCGGGGGATGAACTCCGGGGCCAGCGGGTTGAGGACGTAGGTCTTCTTCAGCTCCAGGGCCTCCAGCTGGGCCTTGATCTGCTCAAAGGTGATGCCGTGCAGGCTGGAGTTGCCGTGGCAGATGGAGATGAAGTGCTCCCAGAACTTCCTGGAATAGGAAAAAAATAAAGAAAAAACTTCCTTGAGCTGTTTCTTGCTTAAGACATCTCTGCACAAAGGGGTATCGGAAAAGGCTAGAAGAAGAGCAGAAGTTTTCAAAGTGGGATCCCACAGCGGTCCCTGGCAGAGCCTAATGAGTTTAATTTCACTATAATTAAATGTACTTAAAATTACAAAAATACAAATGTTACCAAAATATATTTTCAGATCACGCTCCTTAAGACAGAATCATTTGAAATGGGGGACCATGGTGCTAATCAAAGTCATTGTGAGGGTCTGTGACATTTGAAACTCCTGGTGGAGGAGACTGGAGAGGTCAATGTAATGGGAGGAATATGGAGGAGAGATGGAGGGCAAAGGGGTGTGAGAACTGATAGGACGGGAGCAGATGGTAGAGGATGAGTGCCAGGGATGTACATGTGATCAGAAACACAATGGAGAGTGGGGAAAGGTTAACCTTTCCATAGAAATCAATGGCAGATGTGTCCAATAAACTTCAACAGTAGATTGGGGCTGTGGTTGGAAGGCAAACCTGTGAGCCAACCATTCTTCCCATTACTGCATAGTGGTAGTTTTCCCCCCCAGCAAGATCACTTCTAACTGCACTTTGGCTGAATGGTTACAATCTGTAACCGTGCAAAACGCAATAATGAATTTAATTGCTAGATGCATTTAAACTACCTACATTACCTCTTCACTTGACACTGCCAATACTAGCAGAGCTGATTCGCTTTGGCTGCTGTAGTCTGTTGGGCACGTGGCTTGTTTTCAAATCAGCTTACCATTGTAATGACTCAACTCCATTTTTCATCTGCAGGGGCTGCATATCGCAGAATTGAAGCTACACTAATATAGCGTGAGCATCAACGATAAAAGAAAAATATAAAGCACAATACCATATTATTAATTTAAAGGCTAGAAATAATCGACCACAAGTTAAGTTTCCGAACTTATTGTGGGCATCAGTTTGGACTCAAAAGCTCTCCTCAAAGTGCTTGCATGATTCTTACTGACACGTTCAGTGCATGCTCTGTGAACAACAACACAGCAAAGAGCTCATGAGGTGATGTGTGGGTTGGATTGCATGTCAGTTTAACCCCTCGCCGTCTTCCCACAGTCACTCTAAATGTCTGCTATCTTGTGAAGCACAAATGGGGACAATTTTTTGTCCCCATCATGTGCAGTGGTGTTTTACTGTGAAGATAAAACCAATGTCATGTTTCCATATTTACGGTTCTTGACTTGTCTTCAAATGTGCTTTTAGGTATAACACCGTGAATCAAACCTGGTCTTAATCTTTTAGTATATGTAGGAATGTGCATTTTAAAAGGAGCATCACATCAATAAATGCAACAAAAGATCAAGCTTTGTACGCCATGGGATCACAACAGGATTAATAAATCCTGACATTTTATGCCAATTTCATCGGCATAAAAGAGATGGCTGACATGCTTTTATTAGCCAAATGATTTGTATGCAAGTTAATGTTTGAGAGAGAGAGAGAGAGTTCAAGAAAGGCAGACAAAAATATGTGTGATGTGAAATTCTATACATGAATGAAACATGAACAGTCAAAAATGATCATCCTTGTTGATCTCAACATATCAAACATAGATGAAAGGCAGAAGCCAAACATGGTTGCTGTGGCAGAATCCAGAGCTGAGGAGGCAAAAGAAGCAAAACAGTGACCTTCTAAGGTTCACAATATGGCTGCGTACCAACAATGGCAAGCATCACCAGCAACACCTGCCATATTCTCTGGACTCGCAATGAGCATAATGGTATGTGTACCAACTGGCTGAGTATTTCTCTTTGTCTGAGAAGATTGCACCTGTGGCGCCTGTCGGGTAACGTGAGTTGTACTGGCGATTACAATATGGCAACATGGCCAAGCACAGTGACACAACTCTGCCCATTCCTGTTGCATCTAGAATCCCCATTTCCCCCCAACTGATCCAACATTGTAAACTGGCCATGTGGCACTTCATGGGGAAAAATCTAACCACAAAACAGGGAGACATAAGTAATTTATATTCTATGTAATGAGGTATTTTGCAACATATATCTTGCTTTGCAACACTTTTTAATTGTCTCTTCAGAGTCAAAAAAGTGAAATACTTCAATAGTCCATCCCTGCTGCCTTATGCTGGGCACATGAGACAATCTGCCTCGAGTCTAACCAAATAGACACTGAATGCATAGCATTATGACTCAAGTGGCATTTGCCGTCTTTCCCAGTTGCTGCCAGCTGGGAATAGAACCAGGGGTGGGTGTCTGTGTGTCCATCCTTTTTAATTGATCTGCAGTGACTTGTGCAAGCTATTTTTGCCCCTTGAGAATTCATCAGCCTTCAATGAGACAGTCTGTGAGTGACTCCTCCCCCTAAGGCGAGACAATGTTAGAGAGATGTAACAAACACTTACAGAAACATGCATGAAGACAAGACACCCTACACATACTGTACCTATAGAAACACATGTGCTTAGATATTCTTGTGGCATGAAATGTGACAGTTGAAATCTACACCAATTTTGAAAAAAAAAAAAAAAAAAAAGACTATAGGCAACCTTGAACAAAAGAGTTCAGGTATTAGTTATTATGACAGTGATGTGGCTAGGAATGAGGCGCTAGATATAGCAACACAGTGCGTGTAACTTTGAGAGCCTTAATAGGATGGATAATGCAACATTGCACCGTGTCCATGCATGATTACAATTACAAATCGAATGTCCCTGTAAATGAATGTATTCTGAGGTTGTCACACCACAGAATAATTTGTTAACGCAGGCACATGTACATTTAGGTTTCAAAATCTTGAAGAAACAAGCAATATTTTCTCTGCCCAGTCTGCTCTGGATGCTGGGGGTAGATCTACTGAAGGCATTGAAACCACACCCATTTAGTCAAGTAAATCTAGGGAAACAATTTATACACTCAGGTTGGACAAAATTGTATTATTTAGTTTTTCAACTGATTCTGACAGGAAATTAGGTCTACTAGCCAGGATAAAAAAATCTACCATAATCTGCTCACTGCAAATACCCACAGTGGCCAAATCAAGTTGGGCTCCCATCGACTTTCTATACAGGAGGAAAATACCCAGAAAAAAAAATCTGCTTTAAGTAGGATGTGAGGGGTCTAACTAGGGGTTTGACATGATGCTGAATCCATTGCAAGCATTTGTTTTGCACAAAAATCATTCCTTGGGCTAACAATGGCCCCAGAAAATGATGGTTTAGTGATGAAAAGTGATGAGTCATCACTTTTCCACAGTTTTGTGGGCGTTTTATGGGGCCAATGAATGTTTTTGTGCAAAACAAATGCTTGCAATGGATTCAGCATCATGACAAACCCCTAGTTAGACCCCTCACATCCTACTTAAAAGCAAAAAAAAAAAATCTGGGTATTTTCCTCCTGTATAGAAAGTCGATGGGAGCCCAACTTGATTTGGCCACTGTGGGTATTGCAGTGAGCAGATCATGGTAGATTGTTTATCCTGGCTAGTAGACCTAATTTCCTGTCAGAATCAGTTGAAAAACGAAATAATAAAATTTTGTCCAACCTCAGCCTTATTTTTACTGGACTAATTCACAGGAAAGGTGCAGCCTCTCTCATTTGTCAAATACAATGACAACCCGAAACAAACCCCTGGCCAGTGTCAGATATGAGGTCACTGAAGTCTGCACCTTGGTAATTACTTCTATCTAGTGTAGTAACCAGGGCTTTATTTGTACCGGAGATGGCTGGAGCCAAGCTCCGGTACCTGCCTGCTGGGCTCAAGGAAATCTAGCCGTCTGTGTTGTTAAGTGAGCTGGGCAGCGCAGAGGCTCTCTGTGTTGTGAGTGT
>NC_137812.1:48303880-48383880 GCF_963921795.1 Nannobrachium achirus
TCTGAGCAAGGAGTCTCAGCCGCGCCGTCTTTTACCGTACTATGTCATTAAAAACGTAATAAATTATTTTTATCCGAAAATCGGCGATCGTCTAACCTTCCCTAGTCACCGCTCGTCCATTGATAGCGCATGGCTCGTCTGACATGAAGCAGAAGTGACGTCAGGTCCTTTCCCTGTAATACTGTAGCTTCCCAGCTGCCGTCCATTTTCTGTTTAGACGTTAGTGCTCGCATAGCTGGAGTGCTGGGGGCTAAGCTAGTGAAAATGTTCATATCTACAGTAGAGTCATACTTGGATTATTTGAGCCGACATTTACGTGAACGGATCGCGCACGCGAAACGCACAGGGAGAAGATGCGTCGGCCGAAACCGCCACTCAACCAAACAGCCAATGCAGACTGAGGAATTTCGCTGGGGACTGTGGTGAGAATACAACGGAGATCGCCTGATGGTTATGGGGGATGAAGACCACGTGATATAGCGCTGAAGGTCTTGTAAAATGAATGCGGTTCAGATCATAATATAATAATAGAAATTTCACGGCTAATCTACCAACTAGCCATTCTATTTCGGCTGGCAAAGTGTTAAGAAAATGAAAAGCACATTTTCTGTCAATATATTAAAAAGTTAATAATTAAAGTCAATTAAGTCAATTATAGTACTTAGGAAGAAAATTGAAATCAACTACAGATGGCAGGAAATATTGGTGTATATAAATATTGCTTCATAACATCAGACTCGACCAGTGCAATCAGTGCATTTCTAACAGATATATGGGCGGAAGGAAATATTGCTTCATATTATCATCTAAATTTGACAGACATGAAAGATGCACCAACCTTGAACGTTGAGGACTCTCTCCACACTGACTTCGTGCATCCTTTTTTTCCGCAGCTCGGCTCGGATGCGGAACACCTGATCGGCATAGGGAGACACCACGCCGATGCTGCCCTCGTCCAGTTTTCCCCAGGCCACTGGCCACTTCTTACGCATCTCCTCCACTCGCTCCACAATCTCAAACACCTGCACGGACCAAACAAGAAAAGGAGGGGAAATGATAAACAAGATTCTTTTACGATATGAGCTAAAAGTTGGAGTTCCATATGTCTCCAAATAGTCACAATTTGGGCCCCAAATTGAGCCCACTGCAAAGCGGTGTTGGTGCAGCGCAACTGTCACTGCTATTTTCCAACCAACACACGAGTGCCCAGGCGTGCTTGTCTTTCATATATGAGACCGTTTAGCCTGGAAGTGTTTAGAAAGTTCTCTCTTATATGGTTCTATATGGAAAGGTTAACTTTGGGGCTGTATAGAAGACACTATAAGCGTTGTTTTGAGTTTTTTTACCAGATTATTGATTCAGTTTTGCCGTTTATCTTGGCCTCCGTTTTACTTCAATTCAAGTATTTTCTTATTTTTGTTGGATTCTTAATTCAAGTATTTTCTTATTTTTGTTGGATTCTTCATTCACTATAACATCCGGGAACGTTATACAAATTTAAATTCTCCTCTTATTCTAGTGGGGTGAGTAAACGATAGAAATAGTAATTTCAAAGACGAATCAACTTCAGATAAACTTTTGAGAGGAACCGTTTGTCTTTATTTCCGTGGTTTGTAACAACAGTCAAAGGAATTTATACCAGCCTTGATATCAGTTGGCGACAGCATGAAATGAAGCCTTTGATATTTCAAATCTGTTGTAAATATTTTGACAGTTGATCCGTTTACCCCCACTGTTTCCTTTCAGATGTTCATTGTATTGGTTGAGGGGGATCTGAACTGCCGTGGAGCTATTGTCTAAGCCCATCAAAGACACCTGCAAGCAAATGGACACACTCTTCTTTCAGAGTGTGATTTTATTGACCAATCATGATTATGATTATGACCCAGGCCCAGCATGGGTACGGTGAACTGGTGCCTGACAGGAAACAGACCACCCGTAATGTAATGCTTGATTGTTGTGCTGTGCCAATTTTGTCATGAATTACAGGTCGTGCATGCAACGTACATGAAGGTGAACACATCATGAGCCGTTACCTCTGCATTGTTGTAATATGCCGTGCTGTTCTTCTCCTGTACGTCCTCTCCTCTGGCTGTGAAGAAGGTCAGAGGGTAGAAGTCTTTATGGGAGGGCTGCTTCCCACTCGCCATCAGCTTCCCGTCGTAGAACAACTCAGACGTGTAGCTGAGGAAAATAAGAGGCACAATTCATGATTTCTACCATCTCAACTGTATTTGACCCATTCTGTACATCACTGAATGAAAAGGCAAAAACTAAACATCTGGAGGTGGTCACTTCAACATAGGTTATCCACTGCCGTTTGGCTCAATCCAATTTCTCACTGGCCTGCGATTCCCCCCTTTTTCCCTCTATAACCAATCTCCTTTCTGACCTCATCTTTGTCTCTAACTCGGCTTATCTCCTGTGATGTTTCTCACCTACTCTTCCATCATCCCATAGTGCAGAGCCACATTGAGTACTCAAACCTACTTGATGATAGCTTCGTGGGAGCGGTAGTTCTCACAGAGGAGGATGCGGCAGGGGAACTCGCCGGGGTAGTGCTCGTAGAGCCGGTCCAGCAGGGACACGTGGAGGTTGCGTTCCCTTGCAAACTCACTGTACACGAATGGACTGAGCTGCAAGAGACAGAGCACAATAGTTCGTTAACAACACTGTGTCAAGTATTTCCCCATTGAGTTTCATTATTTCCCCCCTTTCACTCTGCATCCAAACAACAAATCAGACCAGTGCAAAAAGTGCTCATGGGAGCACAGGTCTCTGCAAGGTCAGGTAGGTTATTGTGGGCCAGCAATATTTGGAATGCATCGGCCTCCTGGTGTGTAGGAACTTTCATGATTTGGGGCATTATGTTCAACACGAACACGAACCACTCCTGCAAACATTAGATGCATATCTTGGCCAATCAGGATGGAAAATTAGAAAAGGGACAGATATGGTATGGTATGGTATAATTTTATTTCGGTTTTTAAAATACAATGTTTAAAAAGAAACATTTAAAACAATAACAATTTAAAATAAATACGCAACAATGTTGCCGAAAAGGAGTTAGGCTGAAGCCGCAGCTTATGGTGCCTACCCTTTATGTCTCTTCATCTTACATCAGAAACTAAATATTTGATACTTCCAAAAACAAACAATACAAGGACAAAACTAAATATATATATAAAAAAAAAATATATATATATATACATATATATAATATGTATAAAAAGAAAAGATGTTATGCATATCCAACTTGAACAAGTATTTTATAAATTCAACGTTTTATATGTATTTACTATATTATCTTTAAAAGTTTTCTTGAACTGGTACAATGAACTGCACATTTTTAGGTCGTTTTCACAACTATTCCATATTTCCTGTGCCCTGACTGATGTACATTGCTTCTTGATATTGGTTCTTGGTGTCGTCATTTCAAAGTTAAGTTTACCCCTCAGCTCATATTTGGTCTCTTTAATTTGGAACAGTCTCTGAATGCTGCATGGAAGTGAATTAGTTTGTGATTTATAGGCTATCAAAACTGTTTTCTGGTTTACTAGGTCATAGAATTTTAAAATATTATGTTTAATAAAGAGTTTATTTGTCGATTCATAATAATCAGATCTATTTATTATTCTTATAGCTCTCTTCTGCAATATATAGATAGGATTGGTATTTGTTTTATACGTGTTACCCCATATCTCCACACAATAAGTAATGTAAGGAACTATGAGAGAACAATAAACCAAATACAGTGATTTTTGGCAAAGGATATATTTTGTTTTATATAGAATTGCTATAATTTTAGACATTTTTAATTTTACACTATTTATATGAGATTTCCAGCATAATTTATCATCTATCATTACTCCCAGGAACTTATATTCTCGTACTCTTTCTATCTCCATACCACTTATTTTAATTATTGCTTGTTGGTTTATTTTTCTTGTCCCAAATATCATGAACTTAGTTTTAGTTACATTCAGTGATAGCTTGTTTATGTCAAACCATGTTTTTAAAGTTTTCAATTCTTCTTCCATCGCATTCAGCAGCTGCTCCAAACTCTTCCCAGAGCAGTAGAGGCTTGTGTCATCAGCAAACAGGACATATTTTAATATGGGTGACACTCTACAGATATCGTTTATATATAATATGAATAATTTAGGGCCCAGAACAGAACCTTGTGGGACGCCATATGTGACTCTTTCCAATTCGGATTTTACATTATTTAATTGAACATATTGGTCTCTATTTGAAAGGTAGCTTTTTATCCATGTGTTTGCTATTCCTCTGACACCATATCTCTCTAATTTATTTAGTAATAAGTTATGATCAATGGTGTCAAAAGCTTTCTTCAAGTCAATGAACACCCCCACCGTGTACTCCCCATTTTCAATTGCAGTTGTAATTTCCTCTACTAATTCCATTACAGCCGTCGAAGTGGACCTATTGCTTCTAAAACCATATTGGTTATTACTCAATAGATTGTGTTTTTCTATGAAAAGGTCTAGTCTCCTGACAAACAGTTTTTCAATTATTTTTGAAAATTGTGACAGTAGAGAGATTGGTCTGTAATTATTAAAAAGATGTTTATCTCCATTTTTGAAGATGGGAATTACTTTTGCCGTTTTCATTTTGTGCGGAAAGATACCAGTGTTAAACGATTGATTACATATATAGGTGAATGGTTTTACTATGTTACCTATGATATTTTTTACTAATGACATATTTATTTCAGTCCAATCGGATGATTTTTTATCCTTAAGCTGGTGTACTAGTTCAAGTATTTCTGTTTCATTAACTTCACTAATATATATGGAATTATAGTTACGTTCAATTAGATTATCTGTACCCTTTGTATGTGTTGGCTCCACGATCTCTTTTGCCAGATTGTATCCCACATTTGAAAAGTATTTGTTAAATTTATCTGCCATTTCCTTTGGATTATTTATTGTTTCATTATCGTTTATAAAGAAATTTGGAAAGTCTGTTTTCCCCTTACCCTTTCTGATTGCACTATTTATTACCCTCCATGTCCCCTGAGTATCACTCTTATGTTTATCAAATAGTTTATAAAAATGCTCCTTCTTTTGCGATCTTATAATATTTACCAATTTATTTTTATAACACTTGTATCTATTTTCGGTTTCTTTAGTTCTATGTTTTAAAAAATTCTTGTATAATAGATTTTTCTTTTTGCATGCATTTTCGATCCCCTTTGTGATCCATGGCTTATTTTGTTTCTTGTGTTTTGCGATCTGTTTTTTTAAGGGGCAGTTTTTATCGTAAAGCTGAAGTACTGTTGCCAGGAAGGCATCGTAAGCTTTATTAGGATCTTTATTACTATACACCTCCTGCCAGTCCTGATTTCCAAGGTCCACGTTGAGGGCTGCAATGTTTTCTACTGTTGTTAGTCGCGATAAATTATACATAAGTTTAGGTTCTTTTTTGGTCTTGAAGAAATTATGAAAAATAGCAAACACAGGAAGATGGTCACTTATGTCCTTTATCAACAGTCCAGCTGTTATTTCACTGTCAATTTCATTTGTGAATATATTGTCTATTAATGTAGCAGTGTCTCTTGTAATTCTGCTTGGCTTTAAAATCAAGGGAAATAGGCTGCTACTGTACATTTGATTTATGAAATCTGTTGTTTTTATATTGCCGTTTGGATTGAAAAGGTCAATGTTAAAATCCCCACAGACTACATGCACCTTACTATTATTTAAATTTCCAAACATATCAGCCAGTTTATTATTAAATGTGTCTAGAGAAGTACCTGGAGTTCTATAAACACAACTGACCATAATGTTTTTAGATTTTTCAACACTTATTTCAATAGTTAGATATTCTATAAAATTGTCTATTACATTTGACATGCTTTTTACCATTCTACATCTCAGATCAGTGTCCACATATATAGCAACTCCTCCTCCACCTTTAGTACTGTCCCTATTTGTTGTAAACAGTTCATAGCCTTCCAGTTCGACATCAAAACCTTTTTTAATTTCAAGCCATGTTTCTGATATTGCTATAATATTAAATTTCTTGAATTTAGTTAGATAATTTTTAATTTTTGAGAAGTTTTTATATAGGCATCTACTGTTGAAATGAACAAGTGATAATGCACCCTCCATTATGGGATTTGACCTGCTCATAAATTGTTCATCTGTGTAATACTCACAGTTTTTACTTATATTATTATAGAAATGGATATCCGGGTCCATATCTTTGTCAATCCCATACATTTTATGCTTATTTGGATCAAAGGTTTCAAAATTCATATTTTCATATTTACTATATAGGCTATACACATTTTCCTCCATACATGATGTATCTGTGCCTGCAAACTCCCATTCTTCTGTTCCTCCAAAGGGGAACATAAAATCGTCCTCAAAATCTGTCATTAGTACAACCAAAAATCCACAGACACTCTACACAGCCCATGCATTTATCCATTCCTCGCACTTGCGCAAAATGCACCCTCCTCACACACACATACAACCACAAACAGACCCACATTTGCAAACTGACACATACTAACCACACACACATGCACGCACACACGCACGCACACCCACAGGCAGGGCAAAAGTTAAACAATAAATAGTAAACAGAAAACAACACATGAGCAGAAAAAAACAAAAAACAAAAACAAGCAAGCGGCATCCCTTGCCAACCCCTAGTTGAAAGCCAGTCCATCAAAAGAATAAAAAAGCTTGCCGTCATCCTACAAGAGGCTTCATTAGTCAAATGCAAAAATACCATCCAGCACCATGGACAGCTCCATAAATGCCTGCAGTTTACTGCCACTATGAACAGTGCCAAAGTCTTAGAAATAAAAATAATCCATATTCTAGGGGGGCTTTTACAAGTCCAGGGACAAACCAGCAGTAGCAAGTCAAGCATTATCCATGCAAAGTTTTCAAAAAACATGCAAAAGAAAAAATAGTCCATGCAAAAAAGGAAAGTAGTCCGTGCCACAAGCTTTTTCTCTTCAGAGTGCAAAATCAAAAGAAAAAAAGAGATAAAAGGGCACAAGGATAATCCATATTCTACTAGGCCAAGGCCATTCATAAGACCAGTCCAGAAACACAAAAGTAGCCCATATAGGGCAGTCCTAGTCCATGCAAGGTTTACAAAAAACATGCAGAAGAAAAAATATTCCACAGGCAAAGGAATGTAATCCATGCTACATGCATCTTCTCTTCTGAGTGCAAAATCAGACGAAAAAATGAGCGAAAAAAAGCAAAAAAAAATCATAGTTTATTTTAGAGGTTCACCTTACTAGTATCCAAGTCATGGTGCAGCCTGGATCCTTACTTATACTGTTGTAAGTCCTGTAGTTCTCTTACCGTGACCACTTTGGATTCTTCTGGTGTTGCTCCTTTTAGGCGAATTACAACCTTGCAGTTCCTTACCCACGTATCCTTGATTTTGTTTTGCTTCTTCAGGTAGCGGGCCTCGCGTGCAATATCAGCGTTTCTCTTGGTTAGATGGTCGTTGATATACACCGCGGTCCCCTTCAGCTTCTTTGCTTGTCTTAGCAGATCGGTCTTGTGTTTCCTATTCACAAAACGTACGAGAATCGCAGGTTTTGCTTTCTTATCCTTCATTGGAAGCTTATGACAGGCCGCGATGCTGTCGTCCGGGATGCGCATATCTTTCTTTTTAAAGAAGTTTATGATTTCGGTCTCCAGCGATTCCTGCTCTTCTGGCGGCGGGTCGTCCTCGCCGTTAGCTGTAGCTGCAGCTCTTGCATATGTACGATGTCGCGTTTCCAACCCACTTATGACCTGATCCTCCATTCTGGAATACTGCTCTAAATCATCCACTCTTCTTTCGAGTGTGTGGATAATCTTGTCCTTCTCTTTCAGCTCGCTCTTTAACTGCTTGACCTCGTTCATGAGCCCAAGTAGCGTCTCTTGTTGTTTGGCCACTTTGCTCATTTCTTCAGTCAAGAAGTTGAGGGTTTTTTTTATCTCCTCCACATCGTCTTCCAATGAATTCGGATTGGTGACGGGTTGCTTTTTAGGCGGCATCTTCTTTTCTTTGTTTTGTCGTAGTTGTCGTTCTTTTGTATCTTTATAATCAGTTTCTGCAAAGTTTGCAACGGAGCGGCGTGTGACGCGTCGCACCTCCCGCACTCACGTGATGATCCGTGTCCGTGTCGATCACATGATATAATGTGTTTGGATTTGCATGATGTTTGAGTAATAGCCAAAAATGTTTGTTTGTTTTTTGGCGCTATAATAGGCCAATCTGGAAAAGGTGCAGAGGTTCTGCTCTGGCATCCAGGGAGTGTGTGGGCACAGTTTCACGACAATCGGGCCAATGATTGGCTGTTCACAGACTGACACATAAAAGGTTGGATACACACACACACAGACGGACAGGGGGGGCAAAACATGGTCTCGAACACACCTTCGGCCTAGCGGAGATAAGACGTGCTAAAGATTTGACTGAAACGGTTAATGTCTGCTTTGTACTCAGCTTGTAATTTTATGATCCGTCTAATTTGTTTGATGAAACGGATATTATTATCCGTATATGTATTGTGCCATGGATTGCTTTTTTTGTTTAATGAATCGATCTTAATCTCATGCTGTTTGTAGAATGTCCTTAGATTCCCGGTTTGCTACTTACAGATGAAAAACATTACTATTATTTACCAGCATTGTTTGAACAAGAAGCCCTCAAGCAGCACATTGACTCAAAAATACACTCAATTACTGCTACCCTTTGGACTGCTGCCTATCTGACACAGATTTGTCTTTTGTCTGAACCATAATTTAAGCCAGCGGGGGGTAAAAGGTCAGGTAGCTGTAATGAGCTGGCTGACACATTCATGGTCGATAAGAATGCAGACAGTCAATGGAGGCCTTGGCCTTCATTCACAATTCAGCAGCCTGTTCCAACTCTCACTGGAGCAGCCATTATAGTGACAACAGACAGGAGAGCGTGAGGAAAGAGAGAGCAAGAGTGGCGGAATCTTCTCGGAGGAAAGATCGATGGGGCTGAAAGGTAGAGGAGGGGTCTTCAACAGGGGGTCCGGGACCCCTAGGGGTCCTCAGAGTTACTACAGGGGGGCCACCAAATCCTTGTGTGATAAGATAATTATTTTCAATTAAAAACTTTGAATCCTCGCATCCCTATTCTGAGGAGAACTTTAGACAAAAATAGCAGATCTACAAGCTCCGAAAGCCTCGCAGCGCAAGGCATTGAGAGCTTGTAGATCGGCTTGTAGAGGTCAAAAAGAGCAGAGCGAGTACAGAGTAAAAGGTCAAGTTTACTACGTATCGACGATTGAAGTGGCTAAATTACATTAACACGAATCCAACATAGACTGTCGATGAAAGTCTGCATAACGCATTTATACAATATGTAGAGGGGGTCCCTGCTTCATCTTTCTCTCAGTTAAGGGGTCCTTGGCTTGAAAACGTTAAAGACCACTGAGGTAGAGGAAGGCCCAGAGTCAGATTCAGTGCAAAAGACAGACTTTTGGTCTCTGGACAGAGTGAGGGAGCGTGAAGCAGACAACGGGCGAGTACATCTTTTAGTTTGTTTCCAAGATTGAACAAAGAGCAAGAGCCAGAGCGTAATTAAAATTATTCCGGTTTGCAATCTGTGTGGTTTTTTTATCCTTTGTCCAATGGTAATCCTGTGCTTGTACAGCGCGTCTTTAAAAATCAAGAGCTGTGGAAATGAGGTTTTAATTCCCAGAGTTGCTTTGGAATCCTTGAGTAATGGGAGTTGTATTTGTGTTATCTGTAGAATGAAGCATTTAACACCTTGGCTCTACTGGGGAAATACTGTGGTATTTCTCATCATTTTACATGAATGCTGCATCTAATCTACAGAAACAATGGGAGACATTTTAGCTTTTTTGTTTTATGCCACTGCCTCTGACTGAGGCAATGCCCCCAGAACCGAGTGCTGAAACTTTCAGACACCGCAAACAGAAGACTGATTTTCGTTAATGCTGTCTGTCTCAACCAATCTCTGGTCTTTGGAAAGAAAACTGAAAATACTCCAAGTGGATCCACGCAAAAGGCTGACACTTAGAAGCCCGATTTAATGGTACTGGGCTTACCTGCATGTGGTCTCCGGCCAGCACGATGCGGGTGGTCTTGCTGGCCAAAGCGAAAGGCATGATGGTCTCACACTCCATGGCCTGGGCCGCCTCATCCAACAGGATATGAGAAAATAGACCTGCCAAAAAAACATAGCAAGTCAGCGTCAAGTAACTTTTTAATAATACATGCACTGCATGGGATTAGACCAGCGGTTAAACTATTGGTCCCGACCCAATGTGGGGTCGCGGGAAGGTGCCATTGGGGTAGCACATTGGCAAAAAAAAAAAAGAATATATTTTAATCAAGAAACACCTAAAAAAAAGTGAGGTTGTTGCAACCAGCGTGAAGTGAACGGAGCAACACACACACACAGATCCACCCCCAACAACAAGTAGGCTAGTAGAACAGTTTTGGAAAGACTGGTAGTGAAGCGAGGTAAGCAGACACATTCACAAGCCCTTGTAAGTAGAGGCTTAGAGAGTAGAGAGAGACTGATTTTAACTGTTCATAAACGATCTTCCTAGGATTATTTTGGTTCAATTTGTACCCTCGCGGTGTTAAATTGTAATCGCCGGCTCGCTCGGAGTGCGGAGATCATTCCAGACAGACAACCAGACCAGTTATCGAGAGTTGGATAACAAAATTCTTGTTGCAATATTATGTTAAAGTACTACTAGCAACATATGTGCCCTGGACAACCACACTAACTAATGATAGAAGCAGTAAGTAAAATCTCGTTTGTGTTCAGCATAGGTTTCTTAGTTGTTATATGTTGGCCATTTGGTTTTGTGGTGTTTTATGTTTTTTAGAGGACAACTGTGTTTTTATCCTTGGTGATAGTGTGTGTCTGTGTTCAGACAGACCTGGAGGAACTGGACCCGTTTGGCTCGTTCCAAGATGCGATTTGTTTGGAGACATTATTTTATACACAATAATGAATTAGCATCTGTGTAGCAACCTACAATAAGAGCCAACATTAAATTGCATGTTTTCACCTTGACAAACATGGAATCCATGATCGCACATGCAGCACTTTGATTCCGTGGGAGGTACAGTATCCACAAGTTTCCGCGGGAGTTTACTGGAGACTATCAGGACCAAACTTCCGGGTTTAACAGCAGACATACAAGCTCACGTCGCGTCGCAGATGCAACCCGTTGTGAGCTTGTAAATCGGCGGCGGAAGATCGATGCAGACGTTTGCGCAATGCACTATGGGGCGTAGGAAACTCGTGGATAGGCTAGCTTGATGCACTATATGGGCTCTCCTCTCCCCAAGTCACTGAACTGACAGCATGAGCAGCTCAACAACTTTGCTGCGCTCCTGTAATCTGATCCCAGGTCAGTCTAGTCATCGCAGCACTTCACAGCCCGAGCCAGCCCCGGGGGCATGTGCTCCTTTCACACATTACAGCCAGCATAGGAAGAGTGTATCTATACTAGAGGTTCGCGGGCCTTCGGCCCGCTCACATCTAGTAAAAAAAAATAAAAAATAAAAAATAAAAGTTAAAAAAATAAAAATAATTGGGGCGGAACTATTGTGCCGCAGCGCACGTTTCCGGTCGGACATATTTGACCACCGGACGCACTTCCGGTATGTGCCACGTGATCAGTCCTAGCCAATTGGAGTGCTGCATTTGGCTGGCCGTGGGCTGTGGGCTGTGGGCTGGGTGGAGCGTAACCGTGACAACAGCTGCTTGCCTGCTTGCAGGCCGGTGTAGGGTTACAGATCCATGGGCTGGGAGGATGCTTGCCTGCTTGCAGGCCGGTGTAGGGTTACAGATCCATGGGCTGGGAGGACGTTATAGCCAATTGGAGTGCTGCATTTGGTCCTGTCTACCTATCTACCAAATACTGCTGGCTGCAGTTCTAAAATGTATGTTAGGATTAGCTTGTCTGGCACCTACAGTAGTTGATCACAGTGAGAGAGCCAACTGCACGTAGCCAGTAAACAGAACAGTCATTGAGGTGCAAGAGGCACGCTCGAGGTGAAAAAACACAAACAAACACAATGGGAACGGTCAGCAGAGATCGTTGGGTCAATCGTGGACATTCTGACCGTTCAGTGTTTAGGACTCTCATACAGAGTTGAAAGCCAAGGAAGAAAATGTTGTTTTAAGATGAGATTTCAAAACAGTGTTTCCTATTTTGCAGATGCACCTTGCTTTATAGTTTGTGAAGTTGCTATGCAATGGACGAAGAACCACTACCAATTGACTTCCATGCTGACATTTCATTACTGATACATTGAACTTGCTAGCCGTTTTCCAACCTCCTGAGGAGGGCAAATAAACTTCAAATGACATGGGTCTTCTCATCCTGGTTTTAATCTAGTTTAAATTACTGTGAAAAGCATGTAAGCAGCACATCACTTTTAATGTCTGATAAGGATACACATTGGTGACCATCCACTAAATATCCTGCCCCATCATCCCAGAACCCTGCCACTCTAATCTTTCAAGCAGGCAAACTTCTGTGGTTATTATTTTTTTTTAAAGGGCTGTAGTGACGCTCAACCCCTGATTTAAAAAGCTCAAACGTTCGCTCAGCGCTGTGGAGGGGAGGTGGATGAAACGGCATGGCAAATGAGCGGCAGAGAGGCGAAAGGGAAAGGGAGAGAAAGAGAGGATGAATAAAAACTGGAATGAACAGCTTCTGAAGCCTGTACACAGTGTACAGATATGAAATGTGACCGTTGGGAGAAATAAACTGCCGTGGTGGTAGTGATGGAGGGGAGGGGATTGTCAAAAAAGTAAACAAAAAACATGAGCTGGCTAGGGAAGAAGTGGAGTACTGTGATCCAAGGCAACATAGAATTAGCCTTTGAACAAATGCCTGAAATGTAAACGTAATGTAATGCCCATGCATTTAACCCTCTGTAGCCATAATAAGGTATTCTACACAATATCCATTCATATATTGTAGAAAGTATGCATAAGGTTGTTGACTTCGTTTCTTATTGAATAATTAATTGAAAATATATTATATATAGTAACAGTGGTCTCCGTATCCTCTTTAATAAACAATAAGATTTCAGGTGGGTTACAAAATTCTTTTTTTTGGACATTACCATTACATTTATTTCTCAGTTGATAATGTTTGTTGCCATGACGCCACCAGCTGCTGTTTAAAACTCTTATTTACTAGATCATTTATACCAAATGAAAGTTTTTTTTTTTTTTAAGTTATTCCCATTCAGCCTTTTCTCTTGCATTTGAAGAAAGTGCAGTTTTTTTTGTGCCCTGCAATGGATTACTGTGCCCCTATCCTAGGCTTTACTTTGATGCTTTTTTAATGCATACATGAAACATAATGGTCAATAATGTAGGTAAATCATTGCTTTACCCGTGCAAAAAGGTGAACATCAGGAGAGGAAAAGGGTATTTTTTAAGACAGCGAACAGACAGGCAGTCATTGTGCCGTGTTTAATGGTTCACCAGGGACATGTCGGGGGTCTTTTCTAACACTGAAGCTCCCAAATTACATTTCCATTGGCGCTATCTGTCATTGAGCCAATGATGCTAGGTGGTGTTTTTTAGTTTTTTTTTTGGCTTTTTGCCTTTATTGGATAGGTACAGTAGACTGACAGGAAATGGGGGAGAGACAGGGAGTGACATGCGGCAAAGGTCATCCGGATCGGGAATCGAGAGATATGAAATTAAGGCAGGAGTTTGACACAATCTGAAATGAGACAAATTATTTGAGTCCCTCTCTGTCCAATTTCATTTCCTGCTTTTTTTAATTTCCCACCTTAGCAACGAATAAAACAACCAGGTGACGTCACACTTTGTGCTTCGGAAGGAGCTGAGACCACTAACAAGAACTGGATATGCCCCGAAGATGATGTCGCATCCTGCATGCATGAGACATTCAAGCGCATCTGAACACGCGCAAAGCAGCAGGGCCAGATGGGATCCCAGGGCAGGCGTTGAGGAAATGGCACAACTGCCAATCAAAGTGACTACTGGCCATTCACAGTGTATCTTTTCCGGGAATTCCAGGAAAAAAGAATGCCTCAATAATGCCATGTCACTTATCAAATACTTTTATCAAGAGGAGATGACAACCTAAACCACGCTGTGTTATGTGTTCAGTGGGTTGGGATGGGATATTTCTTATCACTAAAAAGTAGGTTCACCACGGCTTCCAATTGCCTCTTCTCTTGACTAACAGGCATTTTCATCAGCATGGAATGCCGGGAGAATGGAGAAGGGAAGAAGCAGGGGGTAATGATGTAAAGTACATTAGAAGCAGGCAGATGGTGTTCCTAAGCAACAAGACAAAGCCATCTCTGGTGACGCATTAGACTTGGTTATTAAGCTTGCGCTGACAAATTGGTTTGTTTTTTTACATGACTCAAAGGGGTTTTCTCTCGATTGCTAAATGGCAGGCTAGGCTCCTACAGAGGACCAAATACCAAAGTTTTCTCAGCTGTTCAAAAGATTTGCACATGGATGCACACCTCTCAAACAGTTGCAGTTTAGTCATTTAGCAGACGCTCTTAACACTAATAGTGCCTCTTAATCTGAAGGTTGCTTGGTGCCTCGGTGCCACGCCGTTTCCTCCATAGGCCGCCGCTATTATTTTGAAGGGCTGGAAGGGGGTTGTTTTTGTTTTTTTGGATTATCACTTGACGACAACGATTACGTCATCTAGTCACATGACAGTGTGGGTCCAGAAGAGAACATGGCTGCGCCCATCTTTTGTGTACAGTATGGAAGAGTGGAGACCATCCTTTGTATAAGAATGACTCTTTTGGAGAAAATGAAGTTTCTTTATGGGCCTCTCAATGGATTTACTATGGAGGGCGTTCACTTCGCGTGCACGCCCGACGTGCGTTGTAAACAAATCGCGGACATTACCGATGCGGGCGGGACCGGAGCGACGTACAGTAAGTAATAATACCTTTACTGTATATACAGTAAGATTGACAGTCCTCACCGTCAACGGCGCCATGGTATTAACCCTTTCAATGACGGTGAGCGCCGTCAACAGCAGCAGAACAGTTAACCAGCGTGACTTACAAAGTGCAGGATCAGAGTACCTCTACTTCTTATTTGCTGAGCAAATTATTTGAGAGCAACATAGATTTTGTGTGTAACACTTATTGAAATCTTGTGTGTAATTACTTACTTTTACAATATTGAAAAGAAAATGTGGTAAAATTAAGTATCTCAGCTGGCCCTGAGATTGTATCTCAATATAGAATCAATTTTTTTACAGAATGGTAGAAGGCTGTATATCCTGTAGTACGGCTTCGCCACAGAAAAGAAATAATAATAATTGTGGCCATATACTGTATATAGAGAGCTTCTTGATTATTTGATGAATCAAAAAATAACTGATAGTTTCAACCCCATTTGCTGGCTGGTCCCTTTTCATTAAACTTTTTGCCAAATTAGCGCCTTTTATTTCATTGTTCTGGACCGTTTCGAGTTAAAGGAACACTATGGAGTATGGATTGTATTGTGCACTTACCGGGCTCCAAGTCGAGTTGGCAGAGGTACTGGGACGTGCTGAGGGTGACCACTACCACACGATGCCTGAGGATGTCGTCCCTCCTGGGCATCTGGAAAGTGTACTGGGTGTTGGAGATCAGACAGTACTGCTGAACCACCGGGTGAACGGTCTTCACCCAGCGGTTTCTGAAGTATACCCTGGAAAGATGAAGAGAGAGAAAATATGAAACAGAGGTTGGTAAAAAAAAAAAAGTCTATTTAGTTAAGACATGACTCGAGTATCAGAGTTCAAGTGTTTGATACCAGACATACAGAACTCTCAACTGCATGTACGTTATGTATGCCTTTTGCACCAGAAGAGGTTTAAAACCACCCACCATCGTTCATTGGCTACGTTGTTCTCCCTTTGGCTGTGGAAGTTACTTGTAGCCTATTTGTGTTTACATAATGTTGCTAGCTAGATACATAATGTAAACATGTAATACGCACGTCATCATCAAGTAATATGGTCAATTCAGAAACTGAGGGTGATATTGTCCGCCACAGCCAGCTCAAACGGCACATTTGTTGACATGCAAGACCATTGGAGCAGGCCTCACAAGCCTCAAGGTCACACTGTCGGTACAACTTCCTTGTTACAACAAGGAAGTTGTACCGAGTCATGAGAAAAGTCATGAGAAAAGTCACAACAAAAGGGCCGTTTATGAGCTGGTTATAGCTAAATATTCTGGTGCAAAAGCTTTACATGCCCAGTGTTAGCCTAGGGGGAGGCGTCAGTGTGTGCATGAACATTTGATTAATTAATCTATTAATTCATTATTATTGTCACCCAAAAAATATGAACGAGTTGGTGGATGATGGAAAATACAGCTACATTATGCTATCAATATTCACATTTATTCAACATTGTGTTTGGCATCAAAACCAGGTTAACTACATTAACCGGCTATTTGAAAATAGCTGATCTACAAAGCGAATTTGCAATCTGAGGTTGGAATAAGATCCACACTGGCTCCACAGATCCGGGTTAGTTTCGGATTAATTTCAAATCGAAAGGAGCAAATATTGAAGATCTCCTTCCAATATTTGGAGTTACATCATGGCAAGGTAACTACACAAGGTAACTACACAATCGAAACCTCTAGGCAAGTATATATATATATATACACATATATATACATATATATATATATATATATGTCACGGTTTGATAGAGAAACAGTACGGTCGAGAAACGGAGCACTCGCCGTGCGGCACAGGGCGGAACAAGCGGTCGCCACAACAACGTCCTCCAGGCGGAGCCGCTCGATTGTCCACGACATTGCAAGCGGCGCGAAGGCCAGCGGACCTTGGCCGCGAAGAGCGGGCCAGGGCCGCGCGGCCGGCGGAGCACCGCGCGAGTTACGAAGCTGTGGTGAATGCAATCGTTATATTTATGCCCAGGCCGTAAGGCCTGGGCAAGCCCACGATAAACGCCCTGTCCAAGTGACTACAATGGAGCGCTCCCTAGCTCATAGTTAGTAAGCTAATGGCTAAACACTGCTGAGCTAGGCTAGTAAATAAAGAAAGAGAGTCGCAAACGAGTGACGTCAGCGCCTTCACTAGTGAATGGCTGTCGTCGCCATCTGGTGGTGATTGGTGTGTGGTGAACGACAAAACAAGCGCTCTTACAATGAACGTACTGAGTTACCCAAACGTACTGTAACATATATATATATATATATATATATATATATATATATATTTATTTTCTTTAAAAGGCATCTTCATCCCAGGCAGGAGGGCTTGATTCAGTGATTAGAGGGATTCACACCAGGATAGGGTAGTACACTGACCGCTCATGTGAAACAAGTCATCTGTTCTCCGCTAGCGTGGACTCTCACATACACACAGCTTGAGATCAGAGAGACCTTGTTCCCTTTTCGTTTTGTGATTAGGAGTCACTGATGCAGTGTAAGAAGGAGTGGAGATTGGTTGATGCATGTCTGAAGCAACTGTGTTCATCCTTAGGCCAAACTGTGAAAGCTGTACCATTCTGGAGGTCACGTCTGCCTGATGTCTGCCAATCGTGTGGCTTGGGGGCAACAGTAGCCCAATCACTCACTAATGGCGGTTTAACAGAGATGGACTGCTCTGACCAAGGGTTGTAACCAGGAGGCTAATCCAGTTGATGTATAGATCAGTGAGGCGTCATGTGGAATCCTCCAGGCTAGGCTGGGCTCAGCTGGCAAGAGCACATGATGGCCCAGAAGAGGTTAGGTCAAAAAACTTGAGCTTGGAATTAAGTTCTACTGAGTGGAGACACAAGATAGTAGCATCTCAAGAATAAAAAGATTACAAAAACTTCACGTGATCTTCTGTTGTATTTCGGGAATTGGACAGGGTTTCCTGCAGGAAAAAGTCTTGACCGGGGAGGGGATCTCTGATAATTAATTAATTAATTTGAGTAATAATTCACTAAATTCTTTATATTAATTCTTATTTTTGCCCTATAAAAAAACACATGAATGTGCCAATGATGACGGAAAACACAACTACATGCTATCATCATCTATATCATCACATTTATTCAACATGTTATATGAGATACTTTAATGGTTTCCTGTGGAAATAAGCTTAGTCTTTTCTAGGATTGCCTTTTAGTAGACCTGAAACTGTACCTTTTCCTATGCAAACTTCTAATAAAGTCTTCAATCAATCAATCAAACAAACATTGAATAAATAAGATTTTCTTAGGACAGTGTAACTTCTTTTTTTCTCCCAGGTTAATCAACCAGCACTCGTGCCATATAAATAGAAGTCTACAGCACAGGATAAAAAAAAGAAAGAAAAAAAAAACAGTGGTGTAAAGTAAAACTAAGTAGATTTACTTAAGTACTGTACTTATACTGTACAAAGGAGATTTTGAGGTATTTGTACTTTACTTGAGTATTTCCTGTTTTCAGTACGGTACTTTTACTTAGGCTACTCCACTACATCTGGGATCCAAATATTTTACTTTTACTCCTCTAAGTAATTTAGCTTTAGTTACTTGTTACTCTGGAGATATAAATATAAAACATACATTAATCCACTTTAAAGCCCTATTTATACCTTGGCTAATTGAAAATAGTTCATCTACAAGCTCGTTGTGAGCTTGACTTTTACTAACAGAGTACTTCTACATTGCAGTATTGATACTTTTACTTAAAAAACATTTGAGTACTTTTTCCACCACTGCTTCGCTTCACCCCCACTCTACCCATCGCGTCCTGACAGCCAATCAGCATTGAGAGGCTGTCCGGAGCATTGAAATGTTTTTGATGTTGATTCCAACGAACGGGACATGAATGATTTTTACCAACGCGGACCTGCTGAAGTGCCCCAGGGGGGCTCCGTAGTGAAGCGATAAGCGACTAGAATAGAAGAAACAGCGAACGGATTAACACAGCATGTTCTCATCTTGCATCGCGTCCGAACGGACACACGAGTGTCACTGTTGTTAGTTAGCATGTTGGCTAATAACAGCTCTGTGTGTGTGTGTATGACGAAGAATGGCTATGCACTGCGCGTACGCAACCGGGCCATAACACACTGAAGTGCAGGCAGACAGCGCAGCACATAAGAATAAAAAAGCTATGTAACACAAATGGTGTTTGTTAATGTGCGCTGATATGAAGCGCTGCAAGTGCATTCCTGAACACATTCAAGAGCCGTGTCGCTCACACGCAGTGTGCCTGCTAGGTCAGGATGATTTTCCTTTCTTTTTTTCTAGATACAAGGAATCTGTGTGTGCGTGTCTGTTGTAAATCTCGAGAAAGGTCTGACTTCAATCATGGCTTGTGTATTGCAGAGGAATCCGAATGAATCTTAATTGTCACATCACAAGTAATAGTCGGGGACCCAGTCCCCAAAATGGGAGGGGACCTGTGATTTTCTGCCGTACTTTTTATTTCTGTTTTATCTATTAGTTTGGTCATTAAGGTCCACAGAATGACAGGCCTGCTCTGCCAGAAACATTGCGAAAAAAAAAGTTATGGCCATTTGTATATTCACTGTCCCATCGACTCCAATACACTGTGACTACACAGGAAAAGAAAAATATTAAAAAAAGAAAAGAATCTGCTTTAAGTAGCACGTGAGGGGTCAAACTGGGGTGTTTTCATGATTCTGAATCCATTGAAAGCATTTGTTTTGCATGAAAAACATTCCTTGGGCTACATTTCGACCCCAGAATATGGTGAAAGTTGATGAGTCATCGAAAAAAAGTTAAAAATAGGTGATGATTCATCACTTTTCACCATTTTCTGGGTCTGAATTTTTGCCCAAGGAATGTTTTTCATGCAAAACAAATGCTTGCAATGGATTTTTTTAAACTTTTCTTTGATGACTCATCACTTTTCACCATTTTCTGGGGTCGAAATGTAGCCCAAGGAATGTTTTTCATGCAAAACAAATGCTTGCAATGGATTCAGAATCATTAAGAACCCCCAGTTTGACCCCTCACATGCTACTTAAAGTAGATTATTTTCTTTTTTAAATATTTTTCTTTTCCTCTGTAGTCACAGTGTATTGGAGTCAATGGGACAGTGAATATACAAATGGCCATAACTTTTTTTCGCGATGTTTCCGGCAGAGCAGGCCTCTCATTCTGTGGACCTTAATGACCAACCTAATAGATAAAACTGAAATAAAAAGTACGGCAGAAAATCACAGGTACCCCTCTTTTCTTTGAGCTTTTGGCCATGTGGGTCCTCGACTATAAGGTGGGCGAAATTCTTAGTTGTGTAGGCTCATCATTGCAGTTAAAAAGGATGCCTAGAACCAAAGATCCACAAGTCTCTGTCTGTGCCCCTTTTATTTCCATATCAAATGTGTGTGTGTGTGTGTGTGTGTGTGTGTGTGTGTGTGTGTGTGTGTGTGTGTGTGTGTGTGTGTGTGTGTGTGTCCGTCCTTACCTGAGAGGTCTGGCATGCGGATTGCCTGCTTCCACATACGGATGAAGGTAGTCCTTAATGTAAAGGTCAGCCGCACTATTGGAATGGGTGCAGATCAGGACCCTGGAAATATAGAGGACAGAAGAACAAATTAACAATGGAAATACAGTGAGGAGGAGGATAACCTGCGTAGAAGTGTAGAAATGTCTTCTTTTTTCCAATGTTTTGTACAATTTTGGACATGGCTTTGAACCTGTTGCGTTCACTAAACTTGCCTCCCACCGCACACCTTTTGTATGATAGATAATGCCAATTAAATCTTTTTAAATAAATAAATAAAATCAGTGATAAGGCTACTTAAAACAAAGTAGTTTATGAGCTTGGCGAAATAGAAAACACTGAATTATTTCTGCGCTGCAAGTCCATTTAAATATCGAGTGGAATATGATATGAACAGATTGTGGGGAAATGTATCCCGCATTGAATATGTAGAGAGCAGGCCCTGCTGGGTGTATCTGACCGTGATCTGTACATCCCCATGTTAACACAATGATAAGCAGGCTACGCGGGTCTACAGGGGTCACTACCTCTTGTCTCTGCTTTTAACACATCTATAATTCATCCCAAGCATAGAATATTAAAACTCGTATAGTTGGAAAGTTAGAAATTAATATTGCATTCCTGCACATTTTTTACCTCTGTTGTTTTTTCTCGTTTTTATTACGTATAAAAATCCAACTTTATTTAAAAAAAGAAAGCTATCTTTTCTAACCAAGGAGGCATGGCCTGACATGCTACATTTTTAATGGATTTATGTAACATTGTTATTTTTCATCTGGAATTTCCAGTGGCCATCTCTGCACATTGACAGTGGTGTACTGTAAAATGCACAAGGAGGAAATATTGTCCTGTGTCATTACACTTAAAAGCACAGGTCACTGCAGTGACATAACTTGATTGATCAAATCACAATTCAACGGGGGGGGGGGGATCATTGTGGGGCACAGCACATGGCTGATATGTGCATTTGCCTGTTCCAGCAGATTTAGCCATTGTCCCTCAACCAAATGACCACACTGCATAACTGAAGAATACTTCCAAGCCGTATGCACACATGCATACACAAAGGCAGATTCGTGTTTACACCCAAGTGTTTGCTAAAATCTACAATGGAAACGTTAACCCATTAGAAAGCTTGTACATCTGCTATTTTTAGAATTCTTTTAGAAAAGTCTTCTAAGTATGAGAACTGCTGATTTGGCATTTGTATAATCGGTCTCTGGTCCAGACACTGGCCATGACCTATCTGCAGCTATTATATAAAATTAAAAATAAAATAAAATAAAAAAGAGCCTGGGGTTTGTAATAATTCTCCACACACACACAATTTGATTATGCTTTTTCTCATGACTTATCGACACATACACACACACAAACACACACACACACACACACACACTACAGTGGCCTTCTCGCTAGGGATGGGACGATATGAACATTTCATTTCACGATTATTTTGACCAAAGAAATAGCAATTTACCATATTATCGCGATCCCAAACATCCATTATCCTGGGGTGAAACATTTAACAAAAAATAGCAGATCTACAAGCTCAAAACGCATTGTGAGCTTTTAGATCGGCTATTTTTTAGCAAAGAGATTTGGTAGAGTGGGGGGGAAAAAATGTATCAAGTACATCATTTATAAGTAAGTTTTACCAATAGAGGGTTTAAGTTAGTCCCCCCAGGAATCCGCGATTCCGCGATCGCAGAATTTTTCGCGGAATTCGCGACCACCCGCGGATTTCTCGGCCGTTCGCGGACTTTTCTGACGTCCGCGGAATAGCGGTCGCGAGTGGCAGCAGAGCGGCGGGAGTAGTCATTACTACTATTATAAAACAATGTGTACATGGTCTGGCAAGTGGCCACTTCATACAGAGCCTGGGGAATAGCTTAGCTTCCTCCTGCTAGTTGCACTGACGCGTATTTGGAAATGACACCCGGGCTCCAGGCGGAGCCGCTCGATTGTCCACGACACTGCAAGCGGCGCGCAGGCCAGCGGACCTTGGTCCTGCTCTTCGCCCCCGAGCGCCGCAGGCGCGAGTGGCCGCGAAGAGCGGGCCAGGGCCGCGCGGCCGGCGGAGCGCCGCGCGAGTTACGAAGCCGTGGTGAATGCAATCGTTATATTTATGCCCAGGCCGTAAGGCCTGGGCAAGCCCACGATAAACGCCCTGTCCAAGCGACTACAATGGAGCGCTCCCTAGCTCCGCTTCAGCCAATCAAAAGCTTCAGTGGGCGGGGTTTCCCTGGAGCCCGGGTGTCATTTCCAATCACGCTGCACGGACGCTGTATTGGTCCGGTCCCACATTCGTTCCTGACAGAAACTGTGTCCTGATCTATAGTTCCTCTCTGCCTCTATAATGGTCCTGGCAATAACAATGCTAATACAGAAGAGAATAAATAAATATTACACCCATACTAGGTAGTAGGTAGGCTATCCTCTAAAATGTGGTTACTATGGGCATTGGTTAATTTGCATGACAATATAGTCTTTGCAACAGAAAGTAATTATTAAAAACAATAACAATTAAAAAAATAATAGATTTAATATTAGATTTTTATTCTCAAAAATGATTATTTGATTATTCTAACCACTAATTACAATTAATTGTAGCTATTTCATGAAGGGTTTTACTTGATTATTAGAACTATATCATTTTTAGCTTGATAACTGGTCATTTTAGGTTGTTTATTAATGTCCGCGGAATCAAGAATTGTTCACCACAGAATTCCGCAGAATCAGGATTGTTCTCCGCGGAATAAAGCATTTTTCTCCGCGGATTCCTGGGGGGACTATTAAGTGGTACTGGACATGCAGCTTGGCAAATAAAAGGTGAATTTATCCCAGTGCATGACAGAGGATGATTTCACGATAAATTAAACCTCTGCTATACGATTATCGCTGAGTGATATTTTTTTTTATCATGATAAATGATAATATCGATAATATCGTCTCATCTGCGTTCAGACCTGCTGTGGTCCTGCCGGAGGATGTGTTTGACGGCCTGTGCCAGGGTGAAGGTCTTGCCCGTGCCATAGGGCCCGATGATGAGGACGGGGGGCAGGGGCATGGCCACGGGCGTGGTGATGGCCAGGATGGCCTCCTTCTGCTTGGCGTTCAGCCGGGGGTCCAACTGCTCGTCCCACTGCCTAGAGGGCCCGCACAAACAAACACACACATGGAGAGTGAGTAGTGGGCCCGCACACACACACACACACACACACACACACACACACACACACACACACACACACACACACACACACACACACACACACACACACACACACACACACACACACACACACACACACACACACACACACACACACACACACACACACACACACACACACACACACACACACACACACACACACACACACACACACAGTGAGTAGAGGGCCCGCACAAACACACACACACAAAGGGAGAGTGAGTAGAGGGCCCGCACAAACACACACACACACACACACAGGGAGTGTGAGTAGAGGGCCCGCACAAACACACACACAAAGGGAGAGTGAGTAGAGGGCCCGCACAAACACACACACACACACACACACACACACACAGGGAGTGTGAGTAGAGGGCCCGCACAAACACACACACACAGGGAGTGTGAGTAGAGGGCCCGCACAAACACACACACACAGGGAGTGTGAGTAGAGGGCCCGCACACACACACAGGGAGTGTGAGTAGAGGGCCCGCACAAACACACACACACACAGGGAGTGTGAGTAGAGGGCCCGCACAAACACACACACAGGGAGTGTGAGTAGAGGGCCCGCACAAACACACACACACACACAGGGAGTGTGAGTAGAGGGCCCGCACAAACACACACACACACAGGGAGTGTGAGTAGAGGGCCCGCACAAACACACAGGGAGTGTGAGTAGAGGGCCCGCACAAACACACACACACACAAAGGGAGAGTGAGTAGAGGGCCCGCACAAACACACACACACACACACACACAGGGAGTGTGAGGGACGGAGAGACTGGAGCGCCACAGTGCTACATAGCGAGAGATAGATTTTCCTAGAGATTGAGAAAAGAGCTACAATTGAATAAGAATGACGAAGAGGGATATAAAGTCAGTAGGTACCTTCAGATTCCTTCAGACAGTCAACACAGTATAATGAGAGAGGGTGTGCAGTCTAATAATGAACATGCATGAATACCCCCAGTTCATGTGCACCTACAGTACACTAGCACTAATGTGCATGTGTGTCTTCTTGTGCAAACACTGGTGAATGGAGTTTACGTGTGTCTCCTAATAACACCGTCCTCATTAGACTGAAACTGTGAATCCATCAATTGATTGAGCTCAGACAGACATTCCAAGAGGATTAGAGCAGTGGTTCTCAACCTTTTTTGGTGGGCCGCGACCTCCCAAAATAATCATATTTTAACTGTGGACCCCCTCCCTGACGAGCACTAAGAGTTGAGGCATTACATTTCGCTTAACATGGTTCTATTGTGAAAGTAGCATATCTACATGCTTGCAACGTGAGGCGTTGTGAGCATGTAGATCGGCTATTTTCACAATTTCTGCCTCCAATATTTGACGATTTGGCCAATGTTTAATTTGTCATTTTAGAGGTATTAAAAAGTCCTTAAATTGTCACTTTTTTTAAATGTGCAGATACCCTCTATACACTTAAACTTTATGTTGGTTTGTTTACTGTTGAGAGAGAAAACAATGTTCAAAGTAATTTGGGGAACCCCCCTGGGGGTCCCAGCTCACAGGTTGAGAACCACTGGATAAGAACAACCACATCAGTGTGTGTTCATAGATAGGTGTAAAACTGGATGCGTAACACTCAGTGCCTGGAAATACTGTCTATTAAGCATCAAAGCTTCCTTACGTTGTAATATTCAAACCACCTAGCAGGGTAGACAAGTTATTAAAATAATGTCACCTTACATGTTAGAACCTTAAGGCAAAATGTTCCATTTTAAAAATTAATAAGATGTTGTACCATACAGTTATGCTCATGGTTAAAGCAGGATTGCTCCTGAATGGCTGCCCTCCACAACATCCTATCCAACATCAGGGCATTGAGCTCTACAGTGTTGTTAGAGTAACTGTGCGCGCATGAGGTCTTATTATGGTATTTGGATGTTTGAGCTCATTATCTGTGGAGACTGGTGTGATATTGTGTGCGCCTGCATGGTGCATCATAGTCTCACATATATGATGGGAGAGCTCTTCACTTCACATTACACAGCCAGCAACTCTCAGATAAAACAATTCAATTAACAATCCAAGACAGATGGTATACCATTATTGAAAGGTAATTAGAGCCCTTTTCATTTTCCCTCTTAAAATTTCTAAATACAAGGCACAAATACTTAGTTTCCATACAATCGATTATTTTCATTGCAAAATGATTCAATACCGATTATTTGCATTGTAAAACGATACGATAAACATAGCCAAACGGTACGATATTTGCTTCTGCATATCGATATAGTAGATCTTTGCAAATAAAAAACGATTTTTTGATTCAGTTACTATATCGTTACACCCCTAATTGTGTGGACCCGATTCAACATCATCAAGGCCCGACATAATATGCACACACCTAGCTGACAACCACCAACGTATGGGATGCACATTGTTGCTCATTTTCAAGAATGACAATTACAGCGCGCAGAGGGTATTTCGCCTGCATACTAAAATTAAAACTTCATTATTCTGACGTCAATACTGACGTCAATACAAGTCATTGTCTATTATCGGTTTTGTTCATATACAGACCATTTTCCAGTTAATGGCTTTATTTTTAAATAAACAGCAGGAGCTCCAAAAATCTAAACGGTTTCAGCTTTAACTAAAACTTCTTCCTTGGCCTTTCGGTTCACAAAAGACTCCAATTCATAACAATTTCCAATTAAAACAGTACCCTGCAGCATTCCTAGCCTGCTGCTCAGATAAGGCAGTAGCCTAGAAACACAGGGAAGGGAATTATGTTTGACTTTGGCTCTCGTCAATAAAGATTAGTCCCCCACCACCGAAACACCTGCTCTGCTTTAGAGGGAGACGTCGAAACTAAAGCTTCAAAAAATGTTTCCTGAATGGAAGTCCAATCAGCAAAGACGGCTTGTTCTGACCCCTCTGCATTGACGTCATGTGTGGACTGTGGACCTTGGCATGCCAGTATTAAAGACCTTTCTGGATCATAAAGCCTTTGCCACCTAGGCTGCTGATGCAGCCTGACAGCATGTCGCGGGTTCGACTCCCGATCCCAACAACGCTCTGTCACTCTCCTTCTCTCTCTCTCCATTTCCTATCTATTGTCTACTGTGATCTAACAATAAAAATCTTTACAAAAACAAAGATTTCTCTGCATTCCAAATGCATAAAAAGAAAGCTTGCATCCAATTTCGATGGCAAACCCATATAGGGGTTAGTCTAGAGCAGGGGTCCCCAAACACAAGAAAAAAATACTTCATGTATAATATTCACAACCATTACCTATCTGTAGAACAGTCCAATATCAAGACCCCAAAAACCAGGCTTGGATGTGCGACACATAATCTGCTCAATGAACACAATTTGTCAGGGTAGAATTGCAACTGCATAAAAGTCGTTACATTCAAAGGAAAACTTTAACTACGGGGACAGTGAGTGAACAAGAATATTGGACATGTTCTATTATGGAGAGACAGAGAGCTTCCCAGCTGGAGCGTAAATGAAGGAGGAATGTATTTTCTGTATAAGCTACAGCGATTTGATACAAAATCACAGTCATAATGGGGGGGGGGGCGGGGGGGAGACAGGAAAATATCCATGTGCATTATGAAAGTATAAATCGATTCAAGTTATATTGCGGGTTAATAATTAACAGGCATACAACTTTAATAGGTTATTTCGATCGTTGCCTGTCAATGTACCTGTTAGGGCTCCATGGGATGGTGGGCGTAAGGCTGACGTCAGGGAAGAGGATGTTATAGTCTTTGATGCGGTCCAGGGCATAGTGCATCTCACACAGCGGCAGCCTGTTCAGCTGGAACTGCAGCTCCACCTGTCAGAGGCAACACAGCACATCCACACTACAATCAGCGAAGCTATACTTACTTCTACTATATGTCAGCCCTATTGACCTTGTTTTTCCCTTACCTTTTCATTCATTATGCTAATTCCCAATTATCTCCCACACAGGTGTAGTCCCTGTAACTGCTAACGTTGCTAATGCTTTTTTTTTTAAACACTGTCACGTATTTAATTCATTTATGTATGGTTATTGTTTTTTTACCCCAAGGAAATGTGTCATGGGAGAACCTTTTAATTTACATTTGTGAACAGGTGCGTACTGCCAAACAGAGAAGACAACACACAGTTTATGATGACAGAATTGTCATAATACAAACAGACACTTTCTTTCTCCGAGTCTGATTAATTCAGTTCATTAAACATGATTTTGTCAAAACACCACAGATGGGGAAAAGGAGCACAGACACTGTGACAATGGATGTGTTTACAAAAACAATTCCTGCCGAGTATTCGCCAACGTCCAATGAACATACAATATTTATTGGTTAGCCACGGTGAGTACAGTAACTGTAGATTGTGACTAGCATTGTAAACCCTCCATGATAAACAGCACGGTTCATCTGAACCGCATTATTTGCATCATTTAATTCAGAAGCCGAGGCGTGTACATTCCACCACGAGCTAAGGCTGCAATTACTTTTAGTAATCATGAAAAGGCTACAAAAACGACATGGGCGAGAAAGACAGGCGAGAAGCGTGAGAAAGATAAAGGCCGGTTTTGTTCTTGGTTGCTTTTAAGCACAATGAGAATGTGCACACAAACCGGGAGGTGGGGAAGTGTAATGAAAAGGTTGTCTGTAAAAGCAGCCAGCTGTAGTGCTGTGCTGCATCACGGAGGTTCTGATAACGGGTCTTCTCCCACCATTCAGTATAGTTACTATAGTGGCTTGCAGAGAAATATTAAGCTACGGCCATCGACTTATCCAATAAGAGATTTCCCAGAAACAGCTGGAACAATGTGCCATCTGCAGGCACGGGCACTGAATCCAACCCATACACTTTACTGTATTTTTAATTGCCCTTACACAACAAGACACTTCCCCTGGGGAGAGATGGCTCACTGCCGACGTGCAACCTTTTGTTAGAGCGCGATCGATCGGTGAACCTTTCATCCTCCAAATCTGCCCCGGCTGAAGTGTCGGTGAGCGGAAATGAGGCACAGAGCCTCGCTCCCACTCCTGAGCTGGGAGAAATGGTGGGGGCTGATACCAGAGTTACACTTAATTGCAAGCTGCTGTCATTCAATGGCAATAGCCAATCTGAAATAAATTATAGCTGCTAAACTGTTAACTAAAGAATACTAGTTTGTAGGATTGTTGGACTTCGCCGAAAGGTATAAGAACTAAAGGATGTCATGTATATGTATAATGTCGAAAAGGGGTTTGTGTCGATTTCAATTAGTTGCGATATGATGGCAAGTTCCTTCCTTCATATCAAGGGGAAGTTAGCAAATTAGCAGATATGTTCTGCAACAATTTTTGAGCGGTGCAAACCGCTCCTACGTTTGACTTAGTGTCGGTCCCTATAACCCTATGTTATGCAGTACCAACAGCTCACACGAGACTAAGGTCACAGAAAGTACACAGAGACAGACATCACCACAGCTGATGTCACGGACAGAACGGCCCATACAAGGAGATATACACTACACCGCCTGCACCGCTCAGTTCACACCTGTGTTTACATTAGGGCTGGGTGCAATAACCGCAATACCGCGGTTGTGTAATGCTTACCACAGTGTAGAGCCATTAACAATTCTTTTTTATTTATTTACATTTATTTATTACTTGCGCAAGGAGAGCGCGCAAGTACTGTAATCGGCGGGTTATGTACAGGTATGTAGGTGACTGGGTTTTTTGAAGACCGTAGCACTGAAACAGCTGGGATTCTGGGTATGTATGTATTGTACAGTATGTATGTAGGTGTCTCACTACAGCCAATGAGGGACCAGCATTCCTGGTGATGATGTCAGCAGACCCTGGGTCTGTCTGAACGACCTGCTGTAAACGACTTCCCGCGGGCTTGCACACAGTGCACAGAGCTGGGATCGGGCTGATTTTTTCAGACCGAATCCAAGACGTGAGCACTGCACGTCTGACTGCTGTGACTCGCTGCACACTCACTGCTTTGAGCTTTTAGATTGGCCACTTTTGGCACGCAATACGGTGTGATGACGAAGGGTCAGCCAGGATTTACTTGGGTGATGTGACGGACGAGGCCCACTTACACAGTGCACACAACAGCCATAAAATAAACATCCAATGCAAGGAACAGTAGTTGGGAAGATCCCTTCAGCTCCCTTCAGCCAAATTGATATCATGCAAGTTCAGTTTTTTCGATAAAGCCTCAAAATCCACCTCCTCCAAGCGCATAAATGTTTTTGCGGATAATGAAAGTTTATTCAAATTTTGAAGTGTTTCCATTAAAAGATTTATGCACAAAAGCCTTAATGCGCAAAAAACGGCTTTATGGAAACACAACTAGTGACTTATTATTACCACGAACTAAAAATCCATACCGCCCCAGCCCTAGCACACACGGATGTGATTTTTAATTCAGAGGGTGAAGCTAACATCAATCCGTCCAAAACCTGTCTATCCAATTAACTAATTTGGTTCACACACACACACACACACACACACACACACACACACAGGAGCGATTACAATACCGTGCCAAGCAGTGCATGTAGGCAGGGTAATTAACCCATTTAGAACGGGTACACATTTTGTGTATCATTATTTTATGCTCTAACTATTGAAAAATAGCAGATATACAAGCTCACAGCGCGGCACCGAGTGCCGCGCCTGGAGCTTGTAGATCTGCTATTTTTGAAAAATCGTGAAAATTAGCATTTTGACCCGATTCTATTAGTGTCTTTTGAATCCTTCTAAGGTTTTTTTTAAAAACCCTATGTTTCTATGTCAGCAATCTGGCCAGCCATCGTTAAAGAAAATGTCCTTTTCACTTAACTGGAGCTCAGTTCAGTTCTTGAGAGACTACTGTGTCAGTGGTTCTCAAACCTTTTCATGTGAAGGACCCCCAAAATTATATTTATTTGGCCACGGACACCGATCTCAAAATATTTAGTTCAGGGACCACCCAGAAGCAAAATTTGAGTTACAAACCTTCGCTTTGGAAATACATATATTCAAAGATTTGTACACATTTGCACAACTTTTTCAAAAATAGCAGATCTACAAGCTCGCAGCGCGGCACTCGGTGCCGCGCTGTGAGCTTGTATATCTGCTATTTTTCACTAGTTAAAGCATTCAATACTTTTAGGCCTAAATGGGTTAACATTCAACATCATCTTGTGCCTTTGTACAGCCCATATGTCATGCATTTTACATACTGTAACCCAATCTTAAATCAGCTTTGTTCCTCTGTGTGACCTGTACCTGTATTTCCCTGTCTGGCAGCAGACCCAACTCTTCACAGCAGTCCTTGCAGATCCTCAAGAAGATGTAGTCCTTGGTCTTCTCCTCAATCACAGCTTCGTACACGCGCTCTTTGGCGCCAGGAGGCGCCTGGATGCCCGCCCACTCTCTGCCCAGTGGTAGCAGCAGGACAGAGTTCACCTTGGTCATCACCAGCCGTCCAGCCAGTGTGTCCTGGCATGATGGCAAAGATGCACATGAGGTCAGCAAATCATCATCATCATAATCATCATAACTGAAAGCATCAATAGACTCTTTGCTGTGGATTAAGTGCAGGAGCTGTGCACTTAATCCACTAATTTTCTAAATGTGAGGCACAGATCAGAACTTTGCCTATCAATGACATCAACGATGGAGATTCCAAGCTAATAGAAACTCTAAAAAAAATACCACACTCAAATAGAAACCATTGTTCTTGCTGCAACAAAAAAGAAAAGAAAAACAACACATTTTGTGTGTGAACAAATCTTCTTGGAAATGACCAAACCTGCATACCCATATTATCATTGGTAGGCAGGTTTCTGAACTGTCAGCCAACCTCTGAGACACAGAGTAGACAGAAATAGTGCCATCTTATAATGAGCATTAGTGAGGACCAATTACTGTATGTTATGACAATGTTGAAAATGGGCAAAAAGCTCCTTTGTGTGTGTGCACTGCATTAGTTATTGCACTGAAGTAAGTTGCTATGTAAACATTTGATGTGCGTGCTTGCATAGTGCCCCGGTGTACAGCCAGCCAGTTACCTCTGAAAGGGTCTCTGTCAGTTTGAAGCGGGCGAAGAGCTGTCCATTCTGGGCATACTTGGCTCCACCAGAGATACCAGTCAGCATGAAGCTGGTTACCAGCTGGAGGTTCACTTTGATGTTGAACCTGGGAGACAAACAAAGGCATTTGGTTTTTCATCTACATGTTCAAAGTCTCTGTACCGTAACCACTTCTAGCCCTATGTATTTTGAGGAAAAGCAAAAATAGACAATCTACATGCTCACAAAGCATCATGACCTTGCAGATCTTCTGTTTTCTGTACTTTTGAACATAAACAAAAAGAAACAGAATCGTGAATTACGGATTCACAATTTCACATGGGAAATGGCATGGCTCCAATGTTGATCTTGGACTTCCTGTGGCCACCACGTGAAATCAGTGGTCTAGGACGTCAATCATCTATGATGTAATGTGGTTGACAAAATGGGTACATTTTGTGAGAGGATTCTCCACAAATGCCTGCTAAAAAAAGAACAAGGTGATGGTTTAGAGATCAGTTTGACATCCATCAGGTTTATTCTCCTCGATATCCAAAGCCAAGAGAGCTGACGTGCTGTCAGCTCTCTAGGGAAGGCATTTTGCATTAGCCCCAAATTGCTTCGGACTGCCTCCTATTCTCTTCTGCAAGTGATGAAATGGAAAGAAATCCTGACTTTGAACTTTGGAAAGGTGACAGCCATACACAAACAAGTGCCTTAAAGAAGTGGATTTGAAGCATACTTGCAAACCAAATGCATTTAGACACCCAAAACACACTTTCTGGGGTTTTGACGGTCTCATGCAACAATTCGGTTGTCTCACAGAGAGGAACATTCAGTAATAAGAGTAGGAGAGCCGTGTCAAAGTGTACATTTTCTACACAAAATAATGTCTCCTTTCCCGTCCTCAGCATTCTCCTAGTTTTATTAACAACAGTGCAGGGCAGCATTTGAGATGAGCAGTGCACAGACAATGAAACACAAGCTCAAATGTGTGTGCACACAAAAGGACCTGCCATAGAAGCATTGCGATTCACTGTGGAAGTTCAAGGCTGACACCTTGTGGTGGGAGAAAACTAAAATAACCTGCCTTGTACTAGCAGTCTGATAGAGGTCTCTGGTTCACAACAGCTTTTTTTTAATGAATGAAAGCCATCAAAAATGATAGTCATCAAGACACTGTTCGAAGGGGGACACCAATGGTCGAGTGGTTCAGGCACATAGGCCTACCAATTTAAGAAAACATTTTTTAAATACATAAAAATAAATAAATGCCTTCAGTTCCTCTTCCAGAGAGAGAAGACAGAAAAGAGAAGAGGAAGTTAATGACAGGGCCAGAAAATAAAAGGAGTGGTAAGGCCAAGTTGTGAGAGGTAGCCAGTAGTAGACTACAGCAGATGTCAAAGTGATATACACACACAAACAAAGAGCAGTGGATGAACTTCACTTAAGTGGTTCAGGTGAATCCACCATCTTTTGCGGCTTTGGCTGAATCCATTGTCTTCTGCAGCTTTGGCTAGTAGACAGACAACAGCTGGTTTTGCCGTTTCACCACTTATAATCTCCACATCATATAGGCGAACAAAGGGCCGTATAGCATACAGATGGACAACAAATCTACTGAGCTGCTTGTGAGGTGAAGGCAGTCCTACTACCCACAAAAAGTTAGGAAATTTAACTTCGGACCATTATATCTCCCCTTTAATAATACCAATTGGTATTGTGTCTTATATCATTTTTATCGTTAGTCACGAGGTACAGCTTGTATGCATCAGGCATTTGTGGAATGAACAACACAGCCAAACGTGTGGTTAGTGTACCCCAAATATTTGCCAAATTCGGTCCATTATATCTCCCCTTTGATAATACCAATTGGTACTGTGTTTAATATGATTTTCATTGTTGATTAGTCACCTTTACAACAAGGTACAGGTTGTAAGCATCGGGCATTCGTGGAATGAGCAACACTGCCAAATGTGTGGGTAGCGTCCTCCGCCTGCAATACTGTTCTGTTGGTATTCATCTGTGTTGCTTGGTGCATTGAATGATTGCACTCTCCCACCGTAATAAGGAAAAGAAAAAAACAACACATATTGGGCATTATTACACTTTGTTAATTTTAAACTCTGTGTCAGGGAAGCCCAAAACGAGAGTGAATGCCATCATCAAAACAGTATTGCAGGCCATTTTGGGGGGTGCTACCCACACGTTTAGCTGTGCTGCTCATTCCACGAATGCCGATGCTTACTAGCTGTAGATACAATACCAATTGGTATTATTAAAGGGGAGATATAATGGACCGAAGTTACGTTTCCTGTAACTGTATGATGATTTCAATGAGGATTATTGACTTGACTTGTGAAGTGTGGAAGAAACCTAGTTCAGCCACTCTGGACACATCTGGTCAACTTTCTCCTTATTTTAAGTCTAATTCCATTTTCTTCTGATGGCAGGAGCGGTGAACTGGAAGTCAAATGTTTACTTTGAACTAGCAAAGCACTTTCTTGCTCCAATTGACTTCTAATTGGCTCCGATTCTAGAGCCTCATCTCTGCTTTGACTTGTTATGAAAGCTTGGAAACTTTCTGTCCAGTTACTGTTTGGAGCATTTGATTTGAATGAACCCAACCACAAAACAACAAATTGCCTGCACAGCGCAGTGAGCGCACATCACTGGCTGTGGGATAACGGAGAATGCTTGTCCATATTGAGTTAGTCAGGAAAGCCGTGTGAGGAAATGTTTCATGCGGGGGTGATTGCTGAGCATGCATGTTTCAACAAGGTGGAGTCAGGGAGTGTCCCCCCCGTTCCGGAGGAAAGAGAAAGAAGACCAAAAAAAGCTATGACCGTGACAAACGATCGCAAGCTCACACACACACTCACTTGCTGACTTCCTTGTACTGTGCAATTTCCTCGATGTACAGCAAGTCGTGGAGGCGGGCCTGGTAGTTGTCTTTGGTCAGGGTCTTATCCAGGACCGACTGGGTGAAGAGCTGGTCTGCCGACAGGGGGATCTGGTAGCGGGACAGCAGGCTGCGCTCCAGCTCCGCCATGGTCTCGTTGGGGGTGAACTCCACAATGGTCTTACACGACGAGTCCCAGCGCTTCGCCGTCATCAGGAGCTGCTGCCTGGCTGCCATTAGATGCTCCAGGTCTGAGGGAACAGAACGGAACAGGAGAAGGGGATGAGACGTAGGGATTGGACATTATGAAAATGTCATATCGCGATGATCAAAATCCATTATCCTGGGGCGGAACATTTACAAAAGAAAATGCCGATCTACAAGCTCACAACGCGTCAAAGACATTTGATAGACCTAGTACCTTTTACCAATTCTAGAGGGTTTGTGTGGTACCGGATATGCAGCTCTGCAAATAAAGGTGAATTGATCCGAGTGCATGACGGAGGACGATTTCACGATAAATTAAATCTTCACGATACGATTATCGTGAGTGTTTTTTTAATCACGATAAAATCGCTTACCGTCTCATCCCTAATGCGACGTCCACAAGAATGCACTTCCAACAAACTGTATGTCAATCCTCATCTCTTCCATCAACTTATGGACTCTTTTCACCTTGCTTTCTTAATACTATGGAAGCACGTTTTCACCCATCACCACAAAATAATTCAAGGTTTTAGAGAGTTTTTGACTTTATAATGATTGCGACTCAGAAAATCGGAATTGCAAGAAAGGTTATTGTTCACAGTATGAAGTGTTAGTCAGGATTCCCCAATTTCTGCAATGACTGACACAAAACACAACTTCCTAGGTACCTGTACATGGTTTCCGACATACCTTCAATGGAGGCCGCATCCACCATGATGCGTTGCATCAGCACGGGCTCCGAGCCAAAGTCAAACACAATTGTTTGCCGGAAGGTGCCGAAGATCTCTGTGCTGAAGCCCACCGCTACCTTGTAGATACAATGGTCCAAGCCATTGTCTGCCACAGCTATAATGACAATGTGGTGGAGATGTATTCAAATTCAGCTGCCACATCATGTAGACTAAAATACAATTGTAGGTAATCAATTAAAATGTATTTCCGGACCGAAGGGGATAAGGGTGCAGAAGTGAGACATCTAATGCCGCCCTGCAGGGGCCATCGCCATGCTGGCTTGTGTCGGACATTTGTCAAAATTCTATTTTTGCCAGAGATACAAAATGAGTGCACAATAATATTACCAGAAACACAAAGACTAAAGAGCTAGCCTAAAATGACCAGAACAGGTCTATAACTCTAAGTGTTCAAATGGAACCATTTGGTTCCTTTTGTACACTCAGAATTAAGGGGGTCCTTGTAAAAAAAAACATTTGAGAAGTACTAGTGAACTGACATTCAGTAACTGGGTTTTGGGATCAAAATAACATTATAATGGTGTGTAACAAAGAAAATCGGACACATTTGTATGTGTAAGGGACATATTGATGACTCCTGCCGCCCGAGGGTATGGCGCGACACGTACCTGTGGCCTCCTCTCCGGGCGTCCACTCTTGACAACCTTTGGGTACAGTCTGCAGTCGCTCCTCTGCTGACACACCGTTGATGGAAAAGTGCGGTCGATGGGCATCATAGAGGAGGGCAATACGGTACAGTTTTCTAGCAGGCTATTGGCACAAACACATGGGGGAACATCACTTTGAGTTAGTTTCTGTATTATATTCAACTTCAAACTCCTTCAACAATTTTGGCACCTCACTGGTTTACAGGTGTAAAAAATATTGACAAAGAAACCAGTTGGACAGAGATAGTACTGTAGAGTGTTCATGCTAAAACAGGTATACGTATATCGATCGGTTACCTGGCAGAACAAGGAGAAGGTCCAGGCGTGCGACGATTTCTTGGTGGTGACTGTCACAGAGAGGCTGGAGCTGGTTTCAACATTCACCCCTTCCAAATAGTCACTCAACTACAAGAACACACACAAACACACACAATCATCAAAAATCTGCTCAACAAATACCTTACAGATTACCTTAGAGACGGTATACGATACACCTTCACTCACAAGTCAGGGTCCAACTAAACATACTAGATAGTCGATAGATTTATAATAGCTATAACGCAGGATTAGATTAAAATATGAATGCTGTCGATTAGCAAGAATTATATGAGTTGTTGAGGACAGTTTGTGATAATGCGTGTGATTTTCAGTTCATGACAACTATAGTTGCGGGCAGGAGATAAAGTAAAGGGGTACAAACCCATTATCAGCTTCAACTGAGCACAGTACAATTATCTCCACTACATTTGTGACGCTGAAACACGTTGTGAACTTGTAGATCAGCTTACCACTTTCTCTGGAGACAGGGAGTTCATCCACTTCTCAATCAGGGTTTCCATGTAGTTCTCTGTGAAGTGCTTGCTCTCCTGCTGCTGCTTGAGTCGGATCAGGCGCGAGGCATAGCGCTTCTGCCACTCCATCAGCTCCTCCTGGGAGTGCGCTGACGTACACTGGGCTCCGTACCGACACAGGCCCTGCTCCAAGTACCTACGGTACAAAATGCAAACACTACAATGAGGGCACAACGAGAACAAGAGAAGCTGCCCAAAGTGTGTGCAGCGTGTCTCAATCAGATGGAAATTGTGAAGTGTACAACACAACAGGACAACTAGAAATATGACATTTCGGGCCGTATGGACCCGAAGAATACGCCAAGAAAAATTACGTTGGGAGACTAAATTCAACTTCATCCAAAGTTGGGTCACGGGTAGGGATGTCCCGATACCACTTTTTTGCTGACCAAGTACAAGTACGAGTACTTAATTTGAGTACTTGCCGATACCGAATACCGATACTGTAAGTTACGTTTCTGTACAAGTGCTTAATATTGTGTGGCGCTCCAAAATAAAATGCTTTAAATAATTATGTTGTCATGGCTAGAGTGAGAGAAGGTGAAAACACTGTTCATTAGTTGAACTAACACACACAAAACTGTGTCTTAGGACTTTTGATATGTTGTTACCAACATATTTATGAAACAAAATGGTATCTGGCGCTGCCGTGAGCAATATCGGACGAGTACGAGTACAGCAAAATAGGCCGGTATCGGGGCGAGTACCGATTCTGCGAGTACCGATACCTCATCCCTAGTCACAGGGTTCATCTCGGGAGCCATACTGTTGCCTGCCACAATTTTCAAATGCGTCATACAGTCTGGAGCACAGAAGCTCTGAAAACGATAATGTGACGCCGCCAACCTGCTTCTGTTTAGCCTTTGCAGTCGTACAAATGTATCCTAATATAATTCAAAATAATCAAAGCATAAAGTATATAGCTCATCAGAAATAGAATGTAGAGGTATTTTAAAACATATTTTGAACGGAAATGACAAACAGATGACAGCTTCTATCTTGTGTAGTTGCAGACTATATAGAATTTGGAGATTGAGGAATAGTTGTCTGGCTATTATAGTTGTCTGGCTACACAAGACTATCATGGGGGTATCATGGACGGTGGTCACCATGGCAACGGGGGGCCAATGATAGAGTTATGGGCGGTTTTATACACTCTACCGACATCTGCTCTACCGACATCTGCTCTAGCTATGAGTTGAAGTGGAGGCGAAATGGGCGTGGAAGTGGGATGCGGCTCTAAGAAAAATGTAATAGTAGATAGGGAGGTGAAATAATTAGGCCCCTCCCACTCATTTTGCATGTGTCTTCAACATAAAAGTTGAATTGTAGCACTACCTTTTGCACAGCGTGTACTCCTCGCTGCTGGTGACTCCACGGGGCGGAGGTCGGAACTGCCAGCCATCTTGGATTTCTACAAAGACAGAGAGGAAATTTAAGATGAAAAAGCCATGACACATTCAATCAACTTTTGAATTAATAAACAAAAGAAAAACATGAAACTTGTTAGGAACTGCCATTAGGCACTGCCACGGTCAAACCAAGGGTCCCAAAACATAATAGATTCACTTTGTCTTTCACCTCGCCAAAGATCTGCTGAGCAAATGAGGCCCTGTCCACTCCAACATGGATATTTTGCTAAACTAACATTTTCTGGGTATCTTATCCACACGTTAACAACATTTTGAAGTGAAGGTTTAAAAATAAAAATCTGTTTCTGTTGAACAACAGCCATGTAAAACAGAGCATTAGCTCAATTTGAACATGCGGCCCATTGTTGCTTTTTGTTCCAGAAACAACCACTGTGGATATATATATATATATAACAGGTCATTTATGTTTGGTTAGCATTGTTAGGACTAATTACAAGTTTACAGGTTAACAAAGCATTTTTGCATCAACTGCACCACTTCACCAGTGTGCAAAGGCGTCTGCGGCGCCAATATCACTTGTCCAGTGTCTGCAGACCGTGGTTTAAAGTCAACCAGAAACAACAGTTTTGGATTAACCCACTCTTTGACCTCCCCCCTTCACTTGTAGCTCCGGGACTGGGTCACATAGCACTGCCATAATACCCCAACCCAGGATTAGGGGGGCAGGCAAAAAAATATATATTTATTTTAAACCTATTTCGTTGTATCAACAGATTACTTTAGTCAAGACGGAGTGTTAAAATTAAACTAGGATAATATCTGGATCTTGGGATTCACCGAGAAACAGCATGGCTCTATTGTGGATCTCAGACTTGGCTGACACACACACACAGACACACACACACAGACAAAGTCATAGACTGCTAGCCCCTTGCAGAGCCACACCATAAATAAATTGAATACATACTTTATCTAATCTATTAGATTAGGTCTATTGTTTGAATTTTATTTTAAACGGATTGCAAAAATACCAATTTGGAAGAATATCCATATGCGTGTGGTCATGGCCTTAAACTCTGCTCAACTTTCCTTACCTTCCTCTTGCTCCTCTGTGTATTGTGGCGCCATCTCACTAGTTACAGCCTGAGGTGGGACAGGAGAAGGACAGTGACAAAGAAAAAGATTAAAATTCCCATTATGTCAACTAGTGTTATTGCCTTATTACTTGTTGTACACCGCTGGGTGATAAGGCAACAATGGCTACAAGGGAGTGCACAGCAAAATAATTAAGTCTGTGTTGGAATTAGGCCATTAGTCATCTTCGTGGCTTCATCTCTGAGCCTTAAATACACAGGGAATCCTGAATGTTAATTTAATTCTGAGAGTGTAAAAATGGACACTTACTTCTATTTCTGAGAGGAGCATTTTTAATCTGGTCAGGTCCTTTGTGACGATACCATTCTGTCAAAGAGGAGGAGGGGGAAAACAATTATTACAATGCAGTCAAGGTCATGGAAATAACAATCTTGTTAAGGTACCATTTTCTGAAAAACATCCATTCATCTGCTGGGAAAAAGGGTCTGTTTAAGCCTTGAAATCAATAATGCATCGATTAACAAGCAGATGCAAACTGCCATATCACAGGCATGTCAAAAATGGCATTGATTGGGAGGAAGTGTGTCTGTCACTACTCTTGTTCTAGAGATACTGGCCGGAAAATTACACGTTGTGTATTGATCATGGCCTTCCATAGTTATTGAGATGAAACAAAAACACACTCTCCAACCAATACCGGATCAGAACAGAAGTGGTAGCTGTTACATTTGGAAGCACACACACACAGCTGTGACAATCAACACTATGAAATACACTATTGGCTTATTTTGCTCCAAGCAATGATTGCCAATGTTCTCCACGTGAAAATGTTTCACATGGATCAAAGGAAGGCTCTTGATAGTGCGTTTCACAATATCCATAATGCTTCAACAGATGCTCAAAGAGGTGAAAAGGCAACCGGTTTTCCTCAAATAGGAGAAAAGGCGATGGGATATATTTAAATGCTTTTCTCAACAAGGGCAAAGTTAAAAAGAAATGGTTAACAATTAAAGGGAAACGAGGGAAGCGGTTGGGGGCATGGAAAGAGTCAAGCACTGTCGACGAGGAAGTGAGGACAGGAGAAATAGGAGGAGGGGAATGGCGGACGCAAATCGGCTTGGAACTATTTTAGGGAGTCTCAGTATGAGGACAGCAGACCAAGGTCATAGGAAGTAGAGGGTCAGAGGGTAGGCCACACTCATGTAGAATAGACAAGGTCTGGATCACATTAGTAGATCTACAGTAGTTCTATTTCTATGGGTTTGATGTAAATTGTTATTACATAGTATTAGCAGTCTCTTACGAATGAAACCTCAGGTCTCAATCAGATCATTTGTTTAAAGGTTAAATCCATACCTCAACTCAGAATCAAGCATTTGGCGGAATCCTAAATTACATATTAACAAATCTCCATTTCTATGGAAGGAATGGGTTAATAAAGGAATTCTTAAGTTGGGCGATTTATACAAAGAAGATTCTCTCAAATCATTTGATGATCTAGTGGTAGAATTTGGTCTTCCTAGGGCTTCACTCTGGCAATACTTTCAATTGAGACATTTGCTATGTGGAGTATTTGGCTCGCCCAGAACTCCACCTAAACATTCTGAGTTGTTGCATGGCATCACCATGGTGTTTGGTAAAGGGCACGAGGCCTCATTCTACTATTCAGCGATGTTTATGGAAAACATGAAGGTGCCTAATGGCTTGAAAACAGTATGGGAAAGGGATCTGAACCTAGAGTTTGATGATGAGGAGTAGGATGAAATCTGTAAATATTCAACAAAAATGTTTTAAGATACCAAAATCAGATTGATTCAATTTAAAATTCATAACCGCTTCCATTGGACACCTTCACGATTGCACAGACTTGGTCTTAAAGAGACAGCTGAATGTTGGAAGTGTGAAGATCCTTCATCGGTGGGCACCCTAATTCACACACTATGGGAATGTCCTGTAATTGAGAGCTTTTGGAATGAAATCCATAACTGCATTGTAGCAATGACAAGAGTTGATTTCCCGTTCTGCCCTAGGCTTTACATACTGGGAGACCCGAAGCAGGTTGCCCACTGTGAATATGCAGATTTCATCCTGACGGCTATCATGATCGGTAGACAGGTTCTGATGAGGGGTTGGAAGAAGGCGGGGAGTCCCTCTTTCCAAGAATGGTATGGAGAGATTGGCAGGGTGGCTGCTTATGAGGAAATGATTTATAGGAGGACTGATAGAATGGATAAATACATCCGCAAATGGGGAGGTTTTATAATGTGTATGGCCAATAGGACGTGAGACGTGGTTATGGCGCAATATACTGTTATACTGTATTATGTACAGTATGTGGCTGTTACCCGGGATTGTTTGGCATTGTTTTACTTTAGTTTTACTTCAGTTTTTTTTTTGTTTTGTTTTGTCTTGTGGTTGTGTTTATTGTATTGTATTGTGTTTTGTTTTGTTTTGTTTCGTTTTTGTCGGTTCTATGGTTGCTGTGTACTTTGTTCCATGTTATTGTGAAAAATATATAAAAAACAAAATAAACATTGAGTCATAAAAAAATAAAAATAAAGAAATTACAAACTACACTGCTACTGTGTCTGTATTCTGTATTTTTTTTTTTGGATGACGTTAATAGACAGACGTCCTGTCATACAACACCAACTCTGACAAACGGAAGGAGGAAAATGATGGGGCAGGAACAAGCATAGTGAAAGTAGAAAGTATGGTTGTGATGTCCTACCAGTGGCTCTCCGTACAGGGCCTTGGAGAGGATATTGCCGACCTCCGACAGGCTGCTGTCCAGCACCATGGAGTGCAGGGTGGTCTGGAGGGAGCCATCTCCTCTTGACAAATCCTCTGACAGGACTGGTGGATCACACACACACACAGGCAGACAAAAGGGAAAGGTTCACAACTTTTTAGCTAGTTGTTTATGAATTAAACCGTTATAAAAGTATGCATACTGTCCCATTAGTTATGATATTTATCTGGCCTCGATCGGACCCTCTCTGATTAATCCAGGGCGTCCGTTTTCTTGGGCAGGATTTATGTTGGTTGAAATCAAGTGATATTCTAGGCCAGATCTGACTAGTCATGGTTTGACTTGATCTGGTCCCAATCGAGACGTCACTGATTGGTCCAGGTCCTGACCGTGCTTGCTGGGTTAACCTCAGTGAAACATGAACTTTGATCCAGAACATTGCACACACTTTGGCTCCAAGTCTGACCTACTCTTTGGGGTTCCAACAACTAATCACAGAAAACAGTTTGTTTATGGTTATGTCTGAGTCAGAGTGACATGACCCTGCATATAATATGCTGTTAAGATTGCCGCTCTGTGGATTTGTCTATATATGGTCATATCTGGTTTGTTTATGTCAGAGTGAGAGTGATTTAAATTTTAATATAGGATGGTGCATCATTTTGACCATGTAAAGTCTTCATCAGGCTGTCAACTGTCATTGACTAATGACAATATATAGCATAGAGTCCGAATAATAGGACCACAGTCACATGAATAAAAAACAATATAACATGAAATGGTGAAAGGAGCCTTACAATTGCATGGTAGGGCACCTCTAGGGCTTTATGCAATCATCTAGGTCCAGAATTTAAACTGTATAGTCCCTCATCCATCCATGTCGTCAGATACACACTGACAGGTATAAAACATCTCCAGATGAGACCCCTCCATTGATTCCAATCACATATTCATCTGTTTTTTCTTTTTTTTGTTAACCTTCATAGCCTTAATAATTCACATTCGTATCTATAAAGTAATTGCGATGTAAATATAACATGGTTTATGAGGGTGTATGCCATTATATTACATTATAAGAGCCTACTCACTTCAAATGTGGACAATGAGCATTGATCAGGTTTTTTGTGTTTGCATAATACATTTCTTACGAATATTTACAACCGTTTTGAAACTCATTTGCCCCAATAAAGTAACTTGTGTAGCCTTGCACACACACACACACACACACACACGCACGCACACACACGCACACACAGAGCCGGTCAGCCCCGCCTCTTCTCATTCACACACAGACTCCCGGGCAGTCTCACACACAGGGAGAAATAGATTCTCTTCCTTTCCGTGGTGCAACTGGATTGTTTCTCAATATACAAATACTTGTAATAAAGTAGGCTGCTTTCTAACAAGCGGCACATAACAGCACTGGAAAGTTAAAAAAAAAGAAACGCTACATGCTATTAGATTAGCATCTAGAGCCGCTGCAGCTCAGAGGGGTCGGCACGTTTGTTTACTCCGGTGGTGTCCGTTTTCGCATCACAACAATTATTTGCACGGGTGCTCCCAATTCAAATTTTAGGTCGCACAGATTACATTTTAGGCGCATTTGCGAACAAAATTGTCGCAATTTCAAGCCCTGTGGACACATGCTGTGTACACGGAGCCCTCGAAAAATCTGTGTAAAACCATAGGAAAAAGCCTTGGCAGTAATCTACATTAGTTTGATTAAAACTATGGCTCTCAATGTGTCAAGTATTCAATCAAAGAAGAAGCGACCTAGCTGATAATCCAATCAAAGGGATAAATCAAAGTTCCTGTCTCTCTCCACTCCTTAGGAGTGTTCAATGCCTGCCCCAGGGGTTACAATGATGGGGCTAGTGGCCTTGAAAAAGGTGCAAACTTGCAAATGTAACTTAATGTCAACCCTGTACAGTGTGTGGGAACGTGGAATAATAATAATGTATATGGATTGCATTTTGATAGCGCTTTTTCTAAGCACTCAAAGCGATGTTCGATTCATTGGGAATGTCCACTCACCGTGCTTGCAGTCTTCATCTGCTTGATCATAGTTTTTCTGTTCGTACGAAAGGGAAAGGAAAGAACAAAACAACGTCAAAGTGAGCTGCTATCAGTCAAATGGAATTCTTTCTCCATTGCAAGGTTCAAAACCTCAGATAAGCTCTGAGAATGGATATCTCTGCTCCTCATGGCATCTTCTGCAATGTAATTATAGGACTCTAAGTAGTCTTCATAATCCATGACGGATTAAGTCATGGTTGTAATTTTTCTTGTTTTGTGTGTCGTTTGCATGTGTTTGTGTGTGTGTGTGTGTGTGTGTGTGTGGGGGGGGGGGGGGGGGGGGGGGGGGGGGTGGTGTAACATAACCTAACCAAATGAGGGGGAAACATAGGTTCAATGGAACAGGAAGGCAAATTAATGTGGCCTACATTAGACTACTGTAATGGAGGACCGGCAAGAGCTCTTATTCTGTTTGGAGGGGGCTGTGTGGGAGCTTTATGTCACCATAATATAAACCTGCACCTGTATCAGGGGGTGGGGGGGGGGGAAGTCTAATCATTTTCCAACTATGCTCACCTGGAAGAATGGAAGCATGAGATGAGGAATGGATTCCATAAGACAGTAAGAGACTAAGAATTAGACTCGCTACAAACAGTTGCGAGAGCTATCGTGTCCGTATCGTCTGAGAATGAGGGGGGAGGTCCAATTCATTGTCAATGAAGGTCACGTGGTTTTTTGTCTCTTGCAAATCTCTTGGCCAAAAGACAGCCTTCGGTTGAGCAAGAGACACGACAATGACATGAAACCACGTGACTTAGATAGAAAATGCATTGGACTCCCCCTCCGCCCCTCATTCTCAAACGATACGGAGAAGATGTCTCACGCGTATGTCTGATTGCGGCCTTAAGGAGTTTGTGTGTTTGGTACACAAATTTGAACAACAAAGGTCTCTACTTGTGCTTTGGTGTGTGTGTGTGTGTGTGTGTGTGTGTGTGTGTGTGTGTGTGTGTGTGTGTGTGTGTGTGTGTGTGGTGTCTGTGTGCTCACCAGTTGCAGGAGGGCAGCGATGCGGTAGACTAGGGCACGGCTGCGGAGGGGCGCAGCAGTGGCGCCGGGGGCCGCCGCAGCTAGCGAGGGGGGACTCAACGGGACGCCGGGGGGTCCAGGGGTGGAGGTCGGAGCTCCGAGGACAAGCAGGGCGTCTGTGCTGTGGCTGACTGCCGCCTCGTACTCCCTCCGTATCAACGATGCGCTTGCTTCTTCACATGACTTCTCCGCTCTCCTGTCCGCCATGACTCAGGGACAGAATGCCTGTGCACAGAGGAGTGGGGATACGGGAGGGAGAAAAAGAGAAGGAGGTCAAGGAAGGTAAAAAGGAAAACGAGAAGAGGAATGTCGAATGTGGGTTGGGAGTTGGGCAATACGGGATCAAAATAGGACATGAATGAGAATAGAAAAATGAATGGGTGGAATGGATGTCACGTTCGGTACTGGGCCAGTAGGGGACAGGGGCTGGGAACAGCAGAGCGCCACTTGTTGACACTCGTTTGTGTGAGTTGAGAAGCACGTCAACTTACTGTTATATAATCACATTATATTGTTACAGCTGGAGAGCGTTTACAAATCCAGAGACTGTATACTTGTCATACATCTCTGCTATAATTGCTAAATTATAGCCCCTCCACCAACCCCCCGGAGAAAGATAAAGAGGACAGAGGGAGTGAGATTCTATTTCTGTCCATGGGGTCATAGGCGATTTTAAGGGGTGTCCTAGGGTGCACGTGCACCCCCTGGCCGCCAGGCGGCCATTTTGATTTTTTTTTTTTGTAATGTAACTTTATTTTATAATTATTAAATAAAACAGTGATCGTGATTTGTAAAATGTGCGCAAAAAGAGAGGTGGAGGGGCAAGTATTTCAGCTTGCTTGCTTGCAATGTAAGACCTATCAGCTTGCTTGGCGGCGGCGCTGTTGGCAGACTTGGCAGGCACTGTGGGTGGGCTGTGAGATTGACACCTGTGCTGGCCGGCTGTGTGACTCTCTGATATGATGACCCACAATTCCGTGATTTCCTTATCTGTTTCCGCCCGCCTAAAACAATATGGATACAGCAGCAGAGCAGCAATAATGGCGAAACGAACTATAAATACAAAGACAATTGACCAATTCTTTATAAAAAAGAGCAAACCCAGTGCCACAACCGATAATTCATCATCAGGAAATGTGAACACGGGTTCACTCGACACTGACAGTAATGCTAATGAACGTGAACCAGAGGAGGTGGACGGAGCTTGCAGCAGCAGTGATCCAGCCACCGACATCACTGTGGAAGGCTCGCCGTTGCCGGAGACCGAGGCCCCGGTTCCTCCACAGCAAGCAAGCCCCACTCCAGACTCAACTGTTGTTACCCCAGGCCCAGACCCAGAGGAGCCAAATGAGGTATAGAACACTGGACACACTCATACAACAGCTTGAGGGGCGCTTTTCTGAAAACGATTTTCATATCCTCCAGTGTCTTGCTGATGTTGTAACCTCAGATAGCCCTTCAGAAAAGTGTGACAGACGTATGTCAGACATACACTCTTGATGCATCATGCAGATGTTCTGAAAGCTGAAATCTCTGTAATGACTTCCATGTACAGGGAAGAGAATGTGCGCAAAAAAAAAGAAATGGAGGACACGACACTGTTTGAAAAGAAACTTGCTTTTTTTCAAGAGAAGGGAATGCATAATTCTGATTCATTTGGTACATTGAAACACGTCTACACACTGTACCTCACCATACCAGTTACGAGTGCTTAAGCTGAGCGCAGTTTCTCTACTTTGAGACAACTAAAAACGTATTTACGGACAACCATGACTGATAAAAGAGTGTCAGATATAGGCATTTTACAGATTGAGAAAATACACGAAATTAAAGTGCAGAAAATAATTGAAAGGTTTGCAAGTTCCAAAACCCGGAGGCTGCAGTTCATTGTGTAATAAGGATGTGTCTACTATTTGTTTTTGTGAAATGCTTATTTGACACTGTAAATGACTGCTTGATTGCTTGATGAATGATGATTAACTTGATGTTTGGCTTTATATGTCCTGGCTGTGCTGCCTCTGTCTGCAAAATAAGTAAATAAATCCTATAGATAGACATATGGTGTCTAGAAAAAGAAGCACCTGTTTTACACTTTTTTTTGTTTATATTGTGTTACATTTGGGTACAAAATTAACTGCAGAAATCCGCTAAAACAACATTACAAAACCGCTAATATCCGCAATTTTTTTCGCGTGCGCGTGACGCGCGCTGCGCGCGAGTGCATGAGGTAATAGAGGTCGTGCACCCCCTGCTGGAAGAGGCTAGAATCGCCTATGCATGGGGTGGTGGTGGGCCATTTGTTGACGAGGGGCTTTCACAATTTGAAATATCGGTTGGTTGTACAGCTGCCCTGACAGGCATGAACTATCCTATAGATTACACAGAACAGACATAAAATATGGAATACGTTATGTACAGGGAAGGCCCTTGAGCTGGTATGATGGGATCAATGCAGTAGAACTAGAATCAATATGTAGAACTAACTAGACACACCTACGTCGCACCACCGATCCGACCGATATGTCTGAGTCAGTGTTGGGGGCTTTGTCAGATTACCCGTTGTACTGTGTCCGTTATGCCCATATATGGAGATCTCTGTATCCGTCGGCCAAACTGTGTCCATTTTATGCCCATATATGGAGATCCCTGGTGTCAACAGCATATGACCACACATGCCAACTAGTAGAAGATGTTGCGGATTGAGACTTTAAACTTTGCTTTTATGATATAAACGCGTTTTCAAGATTTTACCACACTTACCCGCCATATACGCCAAAACGCCTAATTCGGTCTTTTCATTGTTTCATTGGATGCCATCTAACCATGAAACTAAAATAATAACCGCGGCCGACCATCACGGCCCAGTGTAGCGGTGAAAAAGAGCGGATCTCTGCCTTCTCTGCGTTATTTGCACCTTATTCAGAGATAGCCGTTTTTATGTTACAGCACAGAATAGGAGTCAATGGAGAATGGACGCGATGCTGGCGGAGTTGCATGATGGGATATGTAGTGTTTTTGTTCACCAGCCGCTACCGCAGGTTCTGTTTACTTGGTAACCAGGTAAGACGTCCCCAGACGTCTTTCAGGTGAATTGGCTACCATTCACCTTTGATCCTAAGACGTCTTAGCCTGGCGTTGCTCATACTACCGGTAATTCCTCACTGCGTATCGGATATTAGTCTGGACTCACAAGCAGAATTTTCATTTCCAAGGGGTGGGACATGATTGGTTAGACCAGACAAATGCTGGGCCCTGATTGGTCCCCCAAAATTGAGCGGGGCCAGACCCATATTCGCCAAGGGCAAGTTTTTTTGCCCAGGCGGATTGGTCTGGTTCCAGGCTAAAGATGTCTGGGGACGTCTACCAATGTTTTAATATCAGACAGCCGTCTGATAAACCCCGCAGTTAAAGGGGAAGACCACCCATTTTCAATATTGAACTATGTCATTAAAGTTATACCATGTAACTTTTTTTATAAAACAAATCTTAAAATTGTCCTAACTGTTAAATCGCTAAAGTTTTAGAACCCCCACTCCGTTAATTTCAGCTTCTAAAGCCTTCTCTTTATATGTTTTCTACTTAGCCGTGACAGGGGCGGGATTTCCCGGCAAAATTACGTCATCTGCATCATCTGTATACGTTGTGTATATGTTGGCCAATCATATCGCGGATCATAAACACATGGTACACTACCGGCCAATCACAGGCGTATCTGCCGTATCTTCAGGAAGTAGCTTCCCTCAGCTACAGTGTTTACATGGTGAAGGATTCTTAACCTCTTAATCCCCAGATCCTGGCCAGAAAATTACGTTCTACCCCCTCCACGGATTCGTATCGTCGCGGTGGTTTGTGGCGCTGCTCCGGTGGTCCGCGGCGGTGGTCCGCGACGACTCCGGGCGAAAAACGGCCGAAAAAAGTAATACCGCTACTGACCACTAGTTTAGCAACTTACACAGTATAGCTTTAATATAACTTCGAGGAGTTGTGTGAAAATAGAAAAAAAAGTCTGCCCCCCCCCTTCTGTGTTGCCTAGAACTGGAGGATTGATTTTGGGGTTTGTATTGTAAAGTACAACTTGATGACATCACACCGTTGTACTTTACAATACAACCCCCAAAATCAATCCTGCAGTTCTAGGCAACACAGAAGGGGGGGGAACTTTTTTTCTATTTTCACTAGGGCTTTCACCGACTAGTCGACTAGTATAACCACTAGTCGATCTTGTAGGTACTAGTCGAAAAGTCTATAAAAAAAAAATTACAAGCGGAATATTATTTATCCAGTCACACACACACATGTTGCTGCATCTCCCTACCGAGGGTTAATAATCCCAAAGACAGTAGAGAGTTCACCCAGAGTTCACCCAAAGTGCTGAAAGTCGCGTCTGCACACAGCAGTGAGTTGTGAGACTAGTCCTACATAATATAGTTGTTTAACAGTATAACACCGTAGCGTGATCAAAGCAGCAAGTAAGGACAGCCCAGTTCTTGCTACAACAGACAGACCGACGTTCCGCACGTTCGTTTGATTAGAAGTAATTAAAAGACAGAGGAGTGTTGTGTTGTGTAGCGAGCTAGCCTACTAAAGCCTAGCCTGGCTAGCCGACCATGCAAATGGATATATGTGCTTTGTTTACGAGAGACACCAGCTATTGGTGAGTCCATGAGCATGGGTTTCTATTACTGTAGCAGCTAAAATTGATGTGGCGATTGTGAAATGCTGGTCTTGTTATGTTGCGCTAACTTGCACACGTGGGGTTTGTGTGAGAATCCGTTGTCATGGTAACTTGGCTGCTGTGAAAAGCCGTGCCACAGCGCTCTTTATTATGACATAATATGTTAACGACTAGTCGACTACCAGTGGCTTCAACTAGTCGATCTGTAAAAGATACTTGAAGTGAAAGCCCTAATTTTCACACAACTCCTCTAAGTTATATTAATGACATAGTTCAATATTGAAAATGGGTGGTCTTCCCCTTTAAGCATGAGCAGGAGTTGCAGCATGGACATGGAGCTGCAGTCATCCGGGTATCTGACTTGCCATTCAGACCAATGCTAGAGAATTCAGAAAAGTGGATTTATCTAGGATTCTGCTCCCAGATCATCTTTTTTCAACGGACGATATCTAAAGAATGGATTGTTGCGGTTGCATTTTTTCTTCACCGAGCGAAAGAAGACATGATCGAGGATTATCATTGTGGTCACGCCCGTGACTTCCGTGGGTCAATAAGGTAAAAGCATGAAAATCGCTGGCGGTTTTGCATTTCTGAATTATAAAAACTACATGGCAGAAAAAGTGTTAAAATGACGGAAATCAGTCGTGGCGACCGAAGACTTTAATCAATTGGGTATGTCATGAAACTTCAAAATCAACTTCAATACAAAAAAGGTGTGCTTCCCTCCAGTCCTTAAAGCATCCCTGAGCACCCATACATAGCTCAAATACTATTGACAAAATTTGGAGAGAGACTCCCACCACGGTGCATCCCACTTAGTTGAGTGTCTATACGAACACAACTGGCCTGTGACCTACAGAGGGAAGCTGGACAAGGGTGATATTTGTCACTACGCATACTGGCGTGTCAGCAGGGAGTGTTGGGCGGGAGAGTAGGACGGAGTCGCTGCGCTCCTCACTGGCAGGTGGGACAGTAGGATACAACAGTAGGATACAACAGTGGGATACAACAGTAGGATACAACAGTAGGATACAACAGTGGGATTCAATAGTGGGATTCATACAACAGTGGGATACTGCGCAGTGACAACAAACAGAAATTGTGTGGGGAGGAATTCATTGGCATAAGGATGAGAGTTAAAAAATAAAATCTCATCTCATGCTGTCATGCACATGCCTGCTACTTTTTGCACCTTTTGTCTAACAGCATGTACATAAATGCAGCAAAAGAAAAATCTTTCACCCATTTATTTTCATCGTTTCTGACTACTCACTCTGTGTTGCACTGGTGGTCTGTGGATAGTTCAGAAACCTGCCTACCAATGACATCACCGATGGGGAATCCAATACAAGCTAATAGAAATAGCAGGTTTTCTCTAACTGGAAAGTAAAATAGATAGAATAGATGCTATAATTGAAGCCATCGTTCTCGCATTACAAAAAAAAAAAGAAGAGATTCAAACCTGCCTACCAATGATGTCACTGGCAGGTAGGGCTGTCACGATTATGACATTTTACATGACGATTAATTGTTACTCAAATAATTGCGATTTGTGTTTTTGTCATTGACAATTACATTTCTGTTTGGCTTGTAGGCATTGAAGTTTCACATGGTAGATCTGAAACATAACCTAAATAAAAATATACAAAGAAATTACTGACATATTTGACAACTTTTAAAAAAAGAACATTGATAGTGGAAGTAGTCGATCTACAAGCTCATGTGTCGCAATGCGAGCTTGTACGCAATGCGAGCTTGTAGACCTGCTATTTCCACTATTTTTGTCTTTTAAAAAAAAAATATTAAAAATGTCCAACATGGACAAGATTATGATCTTAACCCTAACCCTTATGAAATAATCACGATTTTGTCAAATAATTGCGATTAGATGATTATGTAATAATTGGGACAGCTGTCACAATTATTACATAATCTTCTAATCGCATGTGTGTGTTTTCAGGCAGGTTTCCTATGAGACATAGACCGAGCAGACAAAAAGGCTACCATTATAATAATGAGCATAAGTGAGACCAATTATATGAAGATAGGCTGAAAATAGGTTTAGTGGTCCTTTAAGTTCACCCAACTTCCTGGGTGCAAATGTGAAACATCACATGTTTTCATGTGTGTTTCATCTCATGTGTGGTTGCCGAACAGGAAGGCAGGAGGATGAGGAAAGTAGCGTCTGAAGCTGAGCACAGCTCAAACGTACCTCACATCCTATGTCACGGCTCACACGTGTACAGTCAAATACATTTGCATCGAGCATAGGTAGTCAGATGATACGCCTGGGAATTTTGTCCTGCTAACTTTTACAGTATCACCCCATGCGACCATGCTAATGACTGGAGTCACTTGTCTCTGGCATCATCTAATTGCTTAGTCAGCATTATCAACTGATAAACATACTTTGGAGAGAATACTTCTAAAGGCTTCATTATGGACTGCCTGCTGATGGAGCCTGTTAATATATTATAGTGCATTTAGTGTTCAGTAATTTACCATCATTTATTGCAGTTATTGATTTAGCTTCCTTAATACTTTGTAGTCTTAAAATAAATAGCAGCAGTTGAGAGGTTTTGTATAAGTCAATGCATCAGTTTTACATATTCCATTAATAACACTGACAGAACAAACAAAGGTAATGCAGGAGAAACCCGTTTAAACTATTGACGGTATATAACAAAGTTATATACCGTCAAAGGCTGATTTCCAAGAGACATGTGACTTTCACAAAGTGTGTATATGAAAAAGGTATTGCAACAATATCTTAGCCATACCAACAAAAGTGTTGGTCGATCCATCACCAACAAAGACTTGTGACGGCAAGCTAAGCTATCGTCACCCACCTACATATTCAGGGTGGCGTGTGGAAAACTGCTTTCAAAAACTATAATAAATTAATTCTTTAACTACAACAAGAACGAGACAAGAAGGACACCGCCCTTAAATTGGTAATGGTCACATTCAAATATACAGCCCGAAACCCCATTCCATCACTAATTATTCACTCACTAATTATTGTCTCAGCCAGGAGAGTATGTTTTTGCCCCCGTCCGTCCGTCCGTCCGTCCGTCCGTCCGTCCCATTAGTTTGTTAACAACTAATCTCCGGCGCCGTTGGCCCGGTCGCGGCCAAACCGTGCACACACACTCCCTGGATGCCAATTCAGAACCTCTGCCCCATTTTTCACATGGCCTTGTTCTAGCACCACCATAAGGCCGATGTTTGCAAAACACATCTTTGGACAGACACTACTCCTACAGATTAGGCATTTGCCTTTTATAGCACCACCGGGAGGCCAACTTATGTAAAACACATTCTTTGCTATTACTCCATCAGATTTCTCCAACAATTACGCAAATCACTACACAGTATCTGTAGTCATGTGATATTGCCTTCCAAAGTTTCCGAAATTGCTCAGTTTTTAAACAAAATGCTTCAAATCATGAACGCAGTTTGGGATTACCTTGAAATTTGACACACATATTATATTCCCATTAGGTTAAGGAACAAATGCCACCCTTTTCACATAGGCCTATTATAGCACCACCAGGACGCCTGACCTGACGGAGACCTGTGCTCGGAAGAGCAGTGTTTCTATTTAGACTTTCAATCCAACATCCAGGGTTCAAATCTTTCTGCCTCCACCATTTTCCTGAAAACCACAGACAATTTCTTTTGCCGATAAAGCGCTACTTTGTGAGGTTAGGTTTGGGGTCAGGGTTAAGGTTAGGTTTAGGCATAATACCGCCACTTAAGGCACAGCAGAAGTCTCAGAAGGCACACCTGCCAATCAAAGTGAACAACAGCCAATCCTTTAAGGGACTTGGCAGAAAATAGTTGCATAACAATATAACGCTGCAGCAGAGGGCTAGTGTTTATAGCCTGCCGCTCAGACAGTGTGAAGCATGTTTGTTACTACATTGCTTATTTCTAACCTAAAATCTGAATGTCATCTTGACTGAGATTCAAAACAGAGTAGCTCTGTAATTAAAATCAGGTGTTTGTTTGTAGGAACGTAAGCTATGGGAATCAATCAGGTGAATTAAATCAAGATACATTTTCCCTTTCTGGGGGCTTTTGATATAAGAATACACAAAAAATCTTTTTAAAAGAAATTTGGCATCTATTGCTAGGTATGCCTTGTCCATATTATGATCAAGGATATGCTCCAAAATACTTTTTCTATAAAAATATTAACAATAAAGAGATCAGGGGCTTAGCTCATAATAAATAACATTTTAGTTCATGTTAGATCTGTTTAACATTTCTCTATGTCGTTTTATGTAAAGCACTTTGTAATCATGTTTTGAGAAGTGCTTTATGTGCATTATGTTATATTGTTACAGGCAGCTACAGTATAGCGTGTGAGTGTGTGTGTGTGTGTGTGTGTGTGTGTGTGTGTGTGTGTGATTCAAGGGTTAGCCTACATTTTCAGTATTAGTCATGACTCAAAGTGCCTTATGACAATTAGCCTGTGTCACTGTGTGTGTGTGTGTGTGTGTGTGTGTGTGTGTGTGTGTGTGTGTGTGTGTGTGTGTGTGTGTGTGTTAAGTGCGTGCGGTGCTTGAAGGAGGTGGCATGAGGACATCAAACTACTTGTGTAAACATTTAGGCAGGAGGAGCAGATGTAAAGATAACCTACATGACAAGATACTTATGTCTCCTCTTGAAAGAGTTGCATTGGGTGTTTTAAGTACAGAGCCTAGTGGGCCCTTTGCCCATAAGCATGTTAACAGTTGCTCTTGTCAAGGCCAACTGAAAATATATTTTCATGTGTGCCTATTCAGTCAGACATTCAGTCAGCCCCTGTGCTACATTTTGTTTAGTTTTTCCAGCCCCTGTGCTAGATTTATTTTTCTTAAAACAATAATGTTTGCGCTTTATTTTTATAGGAGTATATACTGTAGACATGAAGCTGGGGGTAGATAAGGATTAACAACACAGAATCGAACCAGGGATGTGGTTGACACACTATCCAATCATCTTAGTTTACTATTTTGTTTTTAAACATGATACAACAAAAGACACAGAACAGCTAAAACAACTATTGGAATAATACATCAGTAAGTCCCATAACCAAAATCCCCCCTGACTCAAACTACAACCAAAACACAATATGCAATCAGAGCACTTTTTACTTGGGCAATTAAAATGTAAGATAACACAGTCACTTGTGAGGAAACCAAATTTTCCCAAAATAAAAATAGTATAAGAAATTGACCAGCTTCATAAATCGGCTAGACCCTAGCACAACCATCTTGGCTCAGCAGTGGGAACCAGGCGAGGCTACTAACAATGATCATATTTAATCAAAATATTGTCAAAATAATTAGAAAGCTGCACCCTAGCCAAATACGATAATCCAGTACTAGATGAAATGAACCATTATTGTGCAGTGCCCTTCACTACAGGCAGTAGTACTACATGTCTAAGTTCAACCTTGACCAATAGTCAACAAACGTTAAGGCTTTCACAATTGTGAAATTAGCTGATTGTCATACAAATAATTGCAATTAACGATTTAATTGTGTTTTTGGAATAATGAACATATCAACATTTTGCCTTTTTGGCTTTGTAATCAAATTTCATAGGGAAGATGTGACAAATAACTTATATACAAGAAATTACTGACATATTTAATCATTTTATACTTTCTACAAGTTTACAACATGCATTGTGTAAGCTTTTAGATCTTTCATTTCTGGAAAATGTATGACATAACATACGGTAAGTCAAACTTCATCATCTCAAATAATTACAATTAGGTGATTATGTATTAATTGTGACAGGCCTAACTAACGTTTGATCCCACTTTCAACTTGCATGGCTTAGCAAAACGGGTGAAAAACTAGTGAATGCTAACCTGGTGAACGTTAATCACTATGCCTAAACCTAACCTCAGTAAAACTATGCCTAAACCTAACACTAAAACCTAACCCTAACTCTTAAGTCGAAATAGCGAGATTTCACCTAATCATATTATACAGGTCCCTTCAACCCGATAAGAAATGGAACCAAGGACAGGGAGAAAGAGGTGAGACACTCATGGTAACTTATTGCCCCAAGTTACTGTGAGCACTCATGACATTTTCAGCATTGTAATGCAGTGGTTCTCAACCTTTTCACCCCCAACCCTGACGAGCACTAAGAGTTGAGGCATTAGATTTTGTATAACACGGTTCTATTGTGAAAATAGCAGATCTACTTGCTCACAACGCCTTGTGTTGCGAGGCGTTGTGAGCATGTAGATCGGCTATTTTGCGAGGCGTTGTGAGCATGTAGATCGGCTATTTCTCAATGTCTGCCTCTAATATTTGACAATTTGGCCTTAAATTGAATAGAAATGTGCAGATACCTCATACACTTAAAACTTTAAGGTGGTTTGTTTACTGTTGAGTGAGAAACCAATGTTGCACATTAAGTTTATCATCTGGGGACCCCCCAAAATAATTTGGGGACGCCCCTGGGGGTCCCGACCCACAGGTTGAGAACCACTGTTGTAATGCAGTGCCTGCCTCATGGGTACATTTGGGGGTTAGGGTTAGGGTTGGGGGGGAAATACTATCTTATAACTATGGTATGGATAATGGAATCAGAATGTACCCTGGAGTAGCCTACATGCTAAGAGCCCTGCAATGGGATTGGGATTCCGCAGGTCCTGCAAGACCCAACACAATTGTAGCGGAAAATGAAAGTGAAATGGCTGCGGGCGGGAATGGGCGGCCAAAAACAAAAACTGTTGTCCTGCTAAATCGTTCATCAATCGTTCAAAAGAAGTTAATTTCACAACGTTCCCAGGAGTACGTGCATAATGCAGCTACGAATAATGAATAGTATTGCGATTTGCGAGATCTCCTTAATTTCAGACTAGTCAACTAGACTAATGCAATCAGTTACTTCAGGCTAACAGCACATTATTTGACCAAGAGTGGTAACATTTATAAGCATACATTTTCAAGAAATAACATTTTACCCTTTAGGACCTAGAACGCAACTGTGTCACTTTAACCATTATTTTATGCTTTAACTATTAAAGAATAGCAGATATACAACAAGCTCATAGCCCGAGTCCCGCGCCGCGAGCTTGAAGTTTGAAAAAATCTTTGAATATATCTTTTTTAAAGCGAACATTTGTAACTCAAATCTTTCTTCCTCTGGGTACCTGGAACAACATTTTTGAGATGGGGGTCCGGTCAAATACATAATTCTAGGGGTCCTTGACATTAAAAAGTTTGAGCACCACAGATAAAGAAACAGGGGTCCTTGACGTTAAAAAGTTTGAGCACCACAGATAAAGAAACAGGGGTCCTTGACGTTAAAAAGTTTGAGCACCACAGATAAACAAACAGGTTTTTCAGAAAACCGTTAGGATTTAGAAGACATTTTGGGGTATTTTTCAGGTCTTAATGGGTTAAAGACATGCTGTACGTTTTTCACACTTTTAGAGCATAGCCACGGTCCCACGGTCATAATGAGGAAATACTGTATCATCTAGATGCCAAAAGAATGTAACAAAATCAATGTATGTATTCTTATGTCAAAATTCCCTAAATGTAAAATTGTAATCCTGTAAACACAAACGTACTGTGTGATGACAAATAGAACTTTATCAATGTAAATTAATCTTTCACCTGTTTGATTCCCATAGCTCACGTCCCTTCACTCTCACCTGATTTTAATGGAGGGAGACACTCTTGGGCTGCATGCTACGATATTTATTTAACTCAAGATTACAGCCAGACAGCGCATTACTTGTGAACTTTAAAATAGTAAATTGGAAAATATGTATCTGAAAACCTTGAAGGTGAGAAATAAGCAAATTATGCATAAGTGCTGCTAGAATTGCTCCCCCCTCTGCCTGCGCTGTGCACTCAGTGCAGTGTGTAGAGTTCAGAGATCCCATAGCCCGGATGGAAGGCGGCCATCAGCTGACAGTGATTGGTCCAAGAAAACCACACCCTTTTCTAAGCTAAACTTAGCAAAAACATTAGCAATAAAGCCATTACATGACGTCTTGAACTTGTTGTTGTCTGTTGTGGTTGGCATGTTATGAATATGATTAGTCATTTTTATGCTAAATATTGTTGGACACTATCTGTAATGTTTTAAGTTAATTGATTTCCATTTTATTTTCCAATAATAAATAAACATGCATTTGCATAAAGCAAGCATATTTGCCGAGTCGGATGTTAAGAGTAGGCTATTAAACACTTAAAAAATATATACCCTTTAAAGTATTTTTTGAACCGATAAAGTTGCAACGAATCGTGATCAACTATTCAAGGTCCAAGCTGTCGTTTTATTGTTTCATCTTCTTGTATTCAGGGTACATAATATGATAATGATAACTATTTTGTTCTGGTTCCTCAGACATTGTAGCAGCAGCAATAATAATCTTAACTTATATACACATGGAAAAACATTTAAAAAAAGAATACTTGGACCTAGCACTTAAGGTAATTGGGTATTGGACAATCATGCAATTAATCAATCGACAGCCCTAGTGATAAGTTATTCTTTTTGTGTAATATTTGCCAAACCCTTAAATAGATACTAAAAGTGCCATATTTTGCATGTTTAACTCACTGTCGGGAACTGTGGTTCTCAACCTTATCCCAAAATAATCACATTTGAACTGGGGACCCCCAAAATAAATAATCATTATTGAAGTGCCCCCCACTGTAGAGAGTTGAGGCTACAAATTAGCTCGACTTGGTTCCACAGATAAATATTGTGAAAATGGACAGCTATTTTCAAAATATTTTATAACCTGAAGGTTTGAGCTACAATATTTGGGAAATGTGGTAATGTAAACAATAAAGTTAGGCTCACTTAGAGCTTTACTAAAATCATTTGCTCTGGTCTGAATGTCACAGTAGTTAATGTGTTAGTAGAGACAAAGATTTTAAATATATATATAGACATGGAACAGAATGAGAAGCACCACTCATTGTGCTTAGCTGTCAGAAACACAAAATAAGGTCACGCCATAACATAACCAAAACATTATTTCTGGATTCCGGTCTGGACAAGAATAGATGCTCGACGAGGGCCAGAACTACAACAACAACAAACACTCCTAAATGGGACATGGCTCTTTGCTGTAAGACAAGGACATGAGGCTGAGTTTCAGTTCTGCGTGGCTTTCAGTTGGCTAGCCTAGGAGTTGTAAAGAGCTAGCTTTCTTCCAACCAACTAAACCAGAGGTGTTTAACCCTTTTCATATCAAGGTCCATTATTTATTCTGCATTTGAGACACAGACCACCATTTGATGACACGTAGCCTCTCAGACCACGGGTCTATTTGGTTTCATTTTACACTCTCAAGAGTTACAGATCTACTTTATCGGGTCCATTTGCTATTTAGTTATTAACTCTCCATAATTTAGCTGGGGACCACCTGGAACCCCCTGAAGGACCAGTGGTGGTCCCCGGACCAATGGTTGAAAACCACTGAACTAAACAATCCAACAGATTTGGGCCGATCGTCTTAAGTTAGTTTTGCAACAATGTGAAGACATCGCTGGGAAAACTCGGACGGCAGTTAAGAGGTGTTGATCGAAACAGTGCATCATGTACATAAACAAACTGATGGAAATGTCTTAGCGCTTGTTGTGGTTATTTTTTCCTCCTCAGCTAACTCTACTAGCTGCCAAACTTGGCTGAACGCTGCAAGAGCGATCACAGCGCTGCTGTAAAAATTGGGACAATTTGCTGATTTTTGACAACTAATCGGCTATTTGCAACGGATCAGAGACGCTGACAACATTTTCATAGCGAATACCGAGCTTGCTGGTAAAAACAGGGCCTTTACTTGGCACCAACTGACAACAGGAACAGCTAACCCGAGCTATGCTAGCTCGGTTAGCACACCAAACCAAACGGGGTTCGCTCGGGGCCTGTGGTTTTGTCGCCGTTTTTAACCACATATAACTGATCTAACATTGCACCGTTGTCCGGACGGGAACCCAACGCGTTCGCCACTTCCACGACACTTCGCGGACGGGATTCGTGTCGGTATCCCCGCGTCTAAACGCACAACTGAAAGGGCTGAAAATGGGAAGTCTACACTTACCTAGCTTTACTTTCTACGCCATCTTGGATCCACTTGTCAGCCCCTCGCAAAGCATAGTGGGATGTATGTTACTCCTCTGAAGGTTGAGCATGAGGTTGAAGGGATTTGGCTGTTTTGTGCTGTGGGCGCGCGCTTGACTGTGTCTGTGTGGCATCTGCCATAATAACCTGCAACAGTGGTTCTCAAACGTTGACATTTGAAGGTCTCCCCTTAACTTTGACAGTGTACAAATGGAACCAAAGGGACCCCAACGGGTCCCATTTGGTTCCATTTGCACACTGTCAAAGTTACAGACTTGTGAGGGTCAATTTAGACTCCCATAAAGGAACCTTGAGAGTCCCTGAAATCCACTTTGAGAACCAATGACCTATACAAGCTACAACCTTTTTCATTTCAAGGACCCCCAAATTGACACTTATCAGCCCGTGGACCCCCATTTGGAAAAGAAATGCCAGGGCCTCCCCCAGATGATTCACAGCTCTAGCTGTGATTCCCAACCATTTTAATTTCAAGGACCCCCAGTTTGACATGCATTTTAGGCTACGGACCCCCGTTCAATGGCATCTCTGGGACCCCAATTTATATTGTAAAAATCAATATTAATTTAACTCAGGGAGTGTACAAATGGAACTAAATGGACTTGTTAGGGTCAGGGTCCATTTGGTTCCATTTGTACACTCTCTGAGTTACATACCCATAAGGGTTCATTTGGTTCCTATTAAGTATCATTTAGCTGGGTGGGGAGTGGGGACCCCCTGGAACTCCCATTGTAAAAATCAATATTAATTTAACTCAGGGAGTGTACAAATGGAACTAAATGGACTTGTTAGGGTCAGGGTCCATTTGGTTCCATTTGTACACTCTGAGTTACATACCCATAAGGGTTCATTTGGTTCCTATTAAGTATCATTTAGCTGGGTGGGGAGTGGGGACCCCCTGGAACTCCCTCAAGGACCCCTGGGGGTCCCCGGACCCCACTTTGAGAACCACTGACCTACAAGGCAAGCTAGTTACCAGGTTGTCATGCTGCAATTTTGAAATAATGCATCATCTCACTCAAAAGGATAATACTCAATGCAATCCATAGGAAATACACTTTTATGCTGCATATATATTTAACAGTGGCGTTCTTCTAGCCTGGCATTGCTCAGACTCATTCACACCGATGGTGTGGATGAGTCGGTCTGGCCACGCAAAGCTAGAGTAGTGTACATTTTCAATCTCAGGCATTCTCAGCCTTGTAGAGTGATTGACAGTGAGAAGCGAAAGAAACATCTTATGAGATGGATCACATCGTCATGGTGTAATTATATTACTTGAAATGCAAACCCTACCTCTATTATTTGTATGTGAACCAGTGTTCTCTAAATAGATGTAGATGGCTAAGTTTTGCCATCTATTTAAATCTACATGTTCATCTAGACAGCCTCAACAGGTCAATGTAAACATCTTGCATAAGCTCACCAAATGCATCTTGATTTACAGCGTCAGCTGCCACTGCTGTATTATTTAATGCCCTAGATGGCAACAACGTACACGGTCATGCCCATAAACACAAAAGCATCTGAGCTACTATAGGTACTTTCAAGTTGCTAAACCAAATATACAGTAGTAGGCAGTGTTTATATTCAGGGAGACAGATATGGTGTTTACATTTAAAGTAGAGTGTTTTTTTGTTTTTTTTAATCAAGTGTATTACAGTTAGACTTTAGTGTGAAATGGTGTAAACAACCATTTACTGTGCCAGTCGGAATACAGACAGACAGCCTTAATACTGGTCCAAAATTCTATTGTTGAATATTTAACCAGCCCTAACAACTAGTACCAACAACTGTATACAGTACATTGGAGTGTAATGCTAATGTAATAGAGTACATACCCCTTTACAATACACCAACGCCTTCTCAACAATGAACCCCTCCCACTCACACAATTACAAGACAGCGTGTATGCCAGGTAAATATGACAAAACCATTACATACTCTTCGGGGAAGTCTTTCTGAAACAATAGGTGTTTAATGTTAACATTGAAAAGCAGACATAAAAAAGGAGCTTTCAGCAAAGTTTTAATACAGTAAACTGCACAGTTACTCTGGAACCTGTGCCCTCCAACTGTTACACTTGAAACGTATGGAAAAAGGAGGCAGCGACTGTCTTTCACAGCGCCGACACAAGGATGCAAATAAATGTATTTGTTGACTGCAATAATCCCAACACAATAATCCCAACATACAAACCAGTTGAGGTGTGATGCAGATAATTCCAAAATGAATCATTCCCAGCCCGCTTGTATAATATTTTCACGAACGTTCACAAAGGAAAGAAAATAACAGGTGTGTCAACAGAAAAACATTAGAAAACAAATGCACTCTGTTCTTTTGTTGTTTTTTTACTGCAAGTTATGGATCATCTCCTCCTTGGCAATGAGATGTGTGGTCTTGTTAACCAGTGACATGAGAGAGTTGAGTTTGTGGGACCAGTCGTTGAGCAGGTCGTTGGGGTCTTTGGGCCGCTGGAAGTTGATGATGCCAGCCAGCCGGTCCACCTTGGCATAGATGGTCTTGTTCACCACTAGGTTGGAGAGGAACTCCTCCGATTCCTGTAGTGGACGGATGGTATATCAGCAGGTTTTCTAAAATAACTTAGCCCTGGACCTTGCATTTTTTTGTCATCTTCCTTCTGTTCATAGATCCTCTTTATGTATTGTCATTCTAATCTAATCAACCTATTCAAACTAACAGTTTAACGGAGGGCACCTTACAATGCAGGGATTTCGGAAGTATTCAGTAAACTAAATCTCATTAACTTCAAGAAATTCAACATTTATTGAAAATGTATATCGACTGTTTTAGGACAATATATATATTTTTATAAATGCTTTATCAATGACAATACACAGAAAAATCATTTTTGAATCATGCCATAATTTAAGTTAGCAGAGGAAGTGAATACAGTACATCTAAAAATAACAAGTCTGTCTCATCACATGGATTGTCAATAATACAATTATAACTGTCCAGTATCATTTGTGGTTAAAGTGTTTAGAAGTGGAAATGGAATTACATCAACAGAGAGGTCAAGGAGTCCAGCCATCCTCTTCATTGTGATCCTTGTGTAATATTTGGCCATTATTCTGATGTTCTGGGGAGAAAGAGAGAAAACTCATAAAATCAAACTCATAAAATCAACATATTTTGCACTAAGCATTCTATTGGTTTTATGTTATACGGTATGAGGAATCAACTAGGGACATTTCAAGGCAACATGACATCAGTGGTTACTGGTTAGTTGGCCGGGGTATGAGTGTGGACAGTGACCGTGGCAAACCCACCATGGGGTGAGCTGCCCCTGCATAGCACTCACATGTTCTACAACTCTGTTCTTCAGGTCCTTCCACCTTTTCTCTCCATCCTCAGAGTGGGAGAAGACGTCTGTGGCAGGGCTGTCAGTAGAGCCTTCCCTCAGCTCCTGGCCATAATCCTCTACCAGCGCCGCCCAGCGCATCAGCTCCATGGTGGTGAACTGTTTCAGGAGGTCCCTGGGCAGCAGAGACAATCAGAAAGAAACAAGGTATGAAACCAAGGTAAAAGAAAAAAGGGAATGAACTTAACGTATAGTAATTTACATTATTTTGGAATGTACTGTACAGTATTATTGGCACCCCTGATAAAGACGCAGAAAAAGAAAATAACGTTTTGCAACAAGAACAGCCCTCTTCAACACGGATTCGATTATTTATATTGGGTTCAGTTCTGGAGACTTGTGGAAGCCAATGCATAACATTGTGCTCATGGAACCATTTCTGGTTAGAATATTAAATGAAAAATACAATATTAAAAGGAATAATTTCACCCAAGTCGAGCCTAGTTGACACATGTAGTAGACATGACACATACACTAGCATATCAAGATATGCTTAATAGTGAACATTGCAGTGACATACAGTACACATGATACACACATCCATTTTAAGAGACGACCGCATGTCTTGGACTAGTGTCGCGAAAATGAAATCAGGTGGCCGTGAATCTCCATTACCAAGATGGAGCCAGTGGAGTGTGCCTCGCTTTCACCCAAAATCAACAATGACGGAAAGAAAAGTAGATCCAGGGTCGCGACTCGCGAGAACAAAACCTAAAGGAAATCAAGCCTCTCCCGCCTGTGCTGTGTCTTGCACTAAATCAGGATTTGACAAAAGAGCCGTGACCGTCCAGAGTGGACTAACTTAGAACTAGAGTCTTGTGGGGAACTATCGCTCCCAGCCCTTCTCGGTGCACCGTTGGGCCGGCCATTGCCCGAACTGATAGTTAATCCGGTTGTGCGTCACACACTGAGAATATGGACTCAGTTCAGGAGAACCTATAACTATGGAAATTTCTCCTTGCTAACCCCCGTAGCCTCCAACCACTTTTTCGTTCCGTCATTAAATGATATAACCTTTCGTAATTGGCGCGGAAAAGGCATCAGAAATTTCAAGAACCTGTTTATAGATAGGGGTTTTGCCTCTTTCGAACAATTGACAAGGAAATACGGCCTGCCTAGATCGGACCTTTTTAGGTTCTTCCAAGTTAGACATTATGTGGAATCTGTAATACCCGACTTCCCTGAAGAACCCAATACCAATCCCATAGATACCTTTTTATCTTTCGATCCGACGACAAAAGGCGCTATATCAATCCTATATGACACCATCTCCAATCTGAAATCCGCGCCATTGGACAAGATAAGAGCTGACTGGGAACGGGATCTTGGGCTCGCTTTATCGGAAGAAAAGTGGGATTCAATTTTTTCCTCTATACATAAATCCTCCCTCTGTGCCCGCCACTGTCTAATACAGTTCAAAATAGTTCATAGGGCCCACATCTCTAAAGCCAAACTTGCAAGCATATACCCTGACGTGAGCTCTAGATGTGACAAATGTAACGGTGAAGCCACGCTTATACACCAATATTGGTCGTGCCCACGGCTACAGTTGTTCTGGAGTGGCGTATTCGATACACTGTCCAACATTTTAGAACGTGATCTAGACCCGGACCCCCTATTGGCTCTGTTCGGTACAGTCGGAACTGAGGGTCTTCCCCTAACACGGACAGAGAGTCGTATGGTTGACTTCACGTTATTGATTGCTAGACGTGCCATTCTGCTTAAATGGAAAGATGCTGTCCCGCCTGGGCTTAATCAGTGGCTTTGCACTGTGATGTCCTGTCTGGAGCTGGAGATGCTGAGGTTCTCAATTGCTGGCTCTGAAAAGAAATTCTATAAGACTTGGAGCCCTTTTATGATGTTCTACCGTAATACCCAAATGGCGTAGTGTGGCGCTTACCTGCTCTGACCAACCCAACACGCAACAAGTTCTGAATATCTATTCCGCTTTCTTCTGACTTTCTCTCTTTTCTCTGTACTAATTTTTATCTTATTTCTTGTTTTATTGAATCTGGTGTGCAACCGTCCTGGGGATTGAGGGTGGGGGGAGGGGGGATAGGGGTCGGGTTTTGGTCTCTCTCATAATGATGTACTCAGATGTCTACATGTGATGATGTTTTTTTTATTGAGATTGTCTACCTGCCTCTGGGCTATTTCTATGTGAAAATATAATAAAAAGATTTGAAAAGAAAGGATTTGACAAAAGAAAAGAGTTACAATGGATTGTAAAGTAGAGAGACCACATTCAGTAGATGGGGAGATTAGGAGTCAAAACACTAATTTGGACTTTTATATTAGACATTTCCGTGACTTTCCATTGGTAAATATGAATTTCAGCATTGTCATCTCTGAGCTCACAGAAACTAATTCCAAATCAACTTCAAGTTGGTTTTGGCAGTATTATGTGAATATTTGTGAATATAATTTAAGTCCATAGACTGCTTCACCTACAAAATAGAACAGACTTACAAGGTATCATCGCGTCGCAATGCAGCATCAAGCAAGCAACACCGTTGCACGATGGAGTATAAATTAAACTAACGTTACATCAACGCAATAATTTGATTAGAATTTATACGTGCTACAACTTCATCCTTGGGGAAACACCTGAACTGTGATAAATGGGTTCCTTTTCACTTTGGCCAGAATGGTTCTCAAAGTGGGTGGTCACAACTTAAGTCTATATTATAGACAAAAGCCTGACAAATTCAATCTCAACTGTTCCATGTTTTTATTACCCCAACCTGAGTTGAGTAGCTTTACAACCATTTGTTTTTAAGTGATTTGCGACGACAGTACTGCCCTCAATTACACAAAATGAACATAAATATGGAGAATTCCTTCTTCCTTTTTAGAATTGTATCCAAACAAACTTAGGAGTCAATAATTCGATAAGTTATTTTGGTGGATCCCATTGATATTTCAGTAGTAGTAGTATTAGTAGTATTTTCCTACAATTATCTTTCTGTATCTTTATCAAAGGTGGCCAATAATCCATGGCCAAGTAACATAATACTCCTTCAATTCACAATAATGTATTTGCAAACATACAACTAAGGACTATACTAGTAGCTACACAATCCAATCTCAATCCTGAAACCTTGATGTCAGAAGAGCCTTAATGACGTCAGAAGATTTCAATTATATTTACATACATAGGATAACACAAATTGAATGACGCCAAGGAGGACTGCACCACCTCCTCACATCGTTATTTGGGTGCATTCAACCAAACAATTTCGAAGAACCGGTTTGCACTCAAAACGATTCCAGAGGCTTCAAATGATTTATTTTACATTTATTCAGCACAAGAGAAATGATGGCAGAGACATTTTGCTTCTAAAAGCCTAGCAGCACACTGAAGAAGGCTTTTAGAACCGTTTCTGACATCATTTCCCTTGTGATGAATAAATGCAACATAAATCATTTAGAACAGGTTCACACTCACAAAACTAACCTAGAGGCTCCAAGATACAAAAAAAAAGAAAAAGAAAGAAAGAAAGATCTAAAGATCTAAATGGGCGTATTGATTAGGTTACAAAAAGAAATGTCAAAAATCCTTCCTGTTACACTTCTATTTTTCTTGGAAAACATTTTCCGCTAACTCTTGAATGTCTACATACCACTACAAGCAATAGAAATGTCTAATAGCTTACTTGTATTTAGGGATCTCTTCCAATTTCTTGTCTGTATTGATTCTGTGCACAAGGTCTGACTGCTCATTGTCATATGGAGCAAGGATCACGTACAGCACAACACTCTTCAAGGCCTGAAACAGAAAAGATGTTTTTCTATGACACATTCATGCTGCAAATGCAATAGGCAAATCAAGAGAAAAGTTCAAAAGATACCATTTAATACGACTAAATTAAATATCCTCCCAAGTATGGCAAAATGGTAAATGGTGCATTTATATAGCGCTTTTATCCAAAGCGCTTTACAGAGATTGTGCATTACATTCACCCATTCACGCACACATTCATTCACCGGTGGCGGAGGAAACCATGCAAGGCACCAACCTGCTCACCGGGAGCAATGTGGGGTTCAGAGTCTTGCCCAAGGACCCTTCGACATTAACTTAGGGGGAGCCCGGATTCGAACTGGGAAACCTTCGGGAACCCTTCGTGCTCTAATAACGGTTTCTCTACCTCTGAGCTATGCCGCCCCACATATGGCCTTTGCATATGAGACACATTATATAAACAGAGCACAAAAAGAAAGGAAACTTGATTCGGTCCATTATATCTCCACTTTAATAATACCAATTTGTATTGTGTTTTATATATATTTTTATCGTTGATTCGTCACCTTTACAACGAGGTACAGCTTGTAAGCATCGGGCATTCGAGGCATGAGCTACACAGGCAAATGTGTGGGTAGCGCTGACCAAAACTTTGCCAAAATGGCTTGCAATACTGTTCTGCTGGCATTTACTCTCGTTTTGGGCTTCCCCGACACTGAGCTTAAAATTAACAAGGTGTAATGGCCAATATGTGTTGTTCTTTCTTTTCCTTATTACTGTGGGAGAGTGCAATCATTCAATGCACCAAGCAACAAAGGTGAACTCCAAAAGAAGAGTATTGCAGGCCTGCCAGGCCATTTTGACCATTTTGGAGGGGCGCTACCCACACGTTTGGCTGTGTTGCTCATTCCACGAATGCCCGATTCTTACAAGCTGTAACTCGTTGTAAAGGTGACAAATCAACAATAATTATATCAAACACAATACCATTTGGCATAATTAAAGGGGAGATATAATGGACCGAATGTTGGCAAATTTGGGGTCGGCGCTACCCACACGTTTGGCTGTGGTGCTCATTCCACGAATGCCCGATGCTTACAAGCTGTACCTCATTGTACAGGTGACAAATCAACGATATAAAACACAATACAAATGGTATTATTAAATGGAGATATAATGGACCGAAGTCACGTTTCCTTTCTTTTTGTGCTTAGTTTAGTATGCACTACACATGGGCAACATGCGGCCCGGGGGCCGGACCCGGCCCTTCAACAATCTCAATACGGCCCTTGAAGTCCTCAAGAAAAACAAAATGACCCCCATAAAATCGACTTCTTAAAATGCAGCATCATGTTTTTGGGGAAATCAATTTAACGCACCTCCAATTAATTATTAGTAATTAATACGTAGTCCTATGTACCATTTGAGTATATTCCATCTGTATGTTCTCAAATGTTAAACGTTTATAATGTAACAGTGAAACAGTCAGCCATGGATCCATATTTATAAAATAATTCATAACTCATAAGCCAAAAGACACCATAGGCAATATTATCTGTCGTGTCTATCAAATTTATGCAGTTTTAACTTACTATGTGTTTCAAGTTTCAATTGTCCAATGTGTGGCCCTTCACTCACTTTATCAAAGTCATTATGGCCCCCTGGAAAGAGATGCTGCAAACCCCTGCACTACACACTCACACACAGACACTAGACACAATATAAAGTTCACATTGTGCTGATTTCCCCACCTTTATGCTGCTCATCCCACCAGAGACGCATGATCATTACTAAAGTAGCATAATTGTAAAGGGAAATGGATAGGCTTTATTGTAATAAGATACAATGCCACTGGTATACAGATATATGATTGAATGTATCGTAATGTGTACCACAGGCCTTTGAAAAATTGCTTGTTTACCTGTTGCCACTTGGAGCCTTCTTCTAGGATGCAGGGCGTGTCATAGATGGCCCGGTAGTGTTTGCAAATAGACAGATAGGAACCCTCGTGCTGGTCCACCTGAATCATCAGGTTGTAGTATTTGAGCTTCAACTCCTACAAGACAAAGTCAAATAACTCCATCAAACAACAGTTCATAATAATATTGTGAAGATTTAAAGCCTGATCATCACCCTGATTTGCCCATGAAGACTGATATTCAAATGTCAGTCGTCATTAGGGCAGGTCACCATTGACATTTTACACGTTATCTTGTGTGCGAGGGTTTAGGATTCAAATCAGTTGGCTCCTGATTGAGCCTCAGACTAGTCATAGCTAGGCCTGCCACGATCATGACATCATGACAATTTCATTGTGTTATTGATAAGATAGAAACAAAAAATAACTTTTAAGCTTTGTAAACAAAGTTAGCACAAGATAGATGTGACAAATAACTTAAATATCATAATTGTAGTAGCATGGCAAAAATAGACCATATTTAATTATTGTATGTACTCAAAATGTTAAAAGAAAATACTGGAAATAGCTGATCTACAAGCTCACAATAGCAACAGGTTGCAAGCTTGTAGTTCAGCCATTTCCAAATGATGAGATGTAGGCTATAGCCTATAAAGATTAAAGAAATAAATTATTTCAACTAACAGATGTAAATGTGATATCTACTGCAGCCTACTGTGTTCTATCCGTCTGTCATTCAATGTTATATGCTATGAGATATGGTCGCTCTGGCTCGCCATGGTTCTCCCATGGCGAGCAACAATAAGGAGGATTACACTATAGTACAGCTTAGTGAGTGTTTTAACAAGGTTTGATTATATGATCAAGAAGTGCGTGGAAAAATCCACACGCTGCGGTATGAAGCAGCAAGCAGCCAAGCAGACTGGTTCCAAATGTATCGGCTATAGGCTACTCAGGTCGTCTGGGCTGGCTGTCTGTGTGGCTGCAGCCGTGCAGAGCTCGTCAAGACCTGGGGATGCTGCCTCATGTATATAGGATACTGTATGTCTTTGAGGACGTACCTGCTCCCAATGCACCTAAACCTGTTATTGTTATGTTAAGTAAGTACCGTAGCCACGGTACTTAACTTTAGCCAGCCCAGACTAGGGGTGTCGGCGGTTAACCGGTTAATCGGTTAACCGACCATTAAGAAATGACCGGTTATGATATGATCGCATTGTCCTGGTCCTGGAAAGAGTTTTCACTATGGGGATGTGATTTTGTTAAACAGACTGCTGGTTTGGTGTCGCGTGCTGCTTTGTTTTCTTTTCCTCCTCCTCCTTCTCCTCCTTGCCTTGAGCTCGCTTGGAAATCAAAAGGAAGCGCCGTCACGTGTGATGATTTTGTCAAGATTGACAATAAAACACAACACAAAGAATGCGCATCCCTCTGTTGTCAACATCAGTGTTGTCAAATCAAATTAATGCGAGACACCTGGTCCCGGTCAGAGAGCAGTGGCAGACTTTACTGTGAAACAAGCTCTGGTCTAACGCTATGGACCAGAACTAACCGTGAAACGAAACTCTGCCGAACTTGTGCTGCGCGTGCAGAAAAGATGATTTGACAGCCAACTCCAAGATAATAGCCAAAGATATTATTATGCCAAGGTACTATATTAGAGTGTCGTGGTGAAAGTTTTCCGTGAGGTGTTTCTCCAACCAGAATACACTGTGCCCTGTCGCAAAACGACATCGCGACGAGAAGAGAGAGAGTACGCTGCTGAAGTAACCGGAACAATCGCCCCAAAACACACTCGCCCCCAGTGTTTTATGTTTAGGAATACATGAAGGATTTGATCCCGGTGGCGGGGGCGATCATGTTTTGGGACGAGTAGCGCATTTTGCACCCTCATCTCAACAGCGCAGCAAAAAAAGGTTGAAAAATTAAAATAATTAAAAAACGTGAATTAACTGGTTAATGTGGCTAACCGGTTACTAAATTAACCGTTAGTGACATCCCTAGCCCAGCCAGGGTACTTGTCTCTCCCGAAGTTAGTGGATTCGAAGTTGTGGAACGTTGTGGAACACTCGTGCATGTGCGTGCGCTTGACGGGCATGACACAGGGTAGAAAAAGATATACGTCGTCGGGGTTAATTATGTGAAGTGTCCCTCTATTGCCTAGGAGTGTTTGGGGTGAGTGCAGCTTCACAGTCTTACTTCACTGCCTTCCTCCGTGAAGAACTTGGTGTTGATCTTCTTGCTGATGATTTGGGTGCGGATATAGTCCTTTACTGCGATGCACAGCCTCATCTGTTCCAGGATAAACTCCACCTTCTCTTTCTTTTCCATGGAGCCATATGTCTCCACCTGTGGAGAAACATTTGTTTAGGGGTGCGTGTCGATATTTCGACATAACATTTGTTCTCCTCCGTCCCAGTATTTCGACGCGGGTGAATGTTAACCTGGTGAAATGCTAAACTGCCGACACTGGTGAGTAGCTAACCTGCCCGACGCTCGTGAATGTTAACCTCTATGCCTAAACCTAACCCAAACCCTAACCCAGAACCTCAGTAACCCAGACGCTGGTGAGTAGCTAATCTGCCGATGCTGGTGACCCTCCCGTAGTCGAAGTAATGACACCGTTGTTTAGCTCAAACAACACAAACTCCCATTTACTGTACTCAAGTTGACACACATGCACGGAAGGTAATATCTCAGTGTGTGCTTCCTTTCTCAGGCACAAATCCACCTACAGAAATATATGTATAGTTGTCCAGTAAATAGCAATGTAGTAAGAACATCAGAACACCAGCTGTGGACAGCGCACATTAAAACAGCCGCCCTCCTTATTTTCAATGAACCTACCCACACCGGCGGCGTCAGACACGTGTTCACGCCTCGCCTGTCGCTCCGATATGCCAGTTCTATTTCTAGGGTTTGCCATGTAGTGATTTCTTTTTTCTTGCAAAATGGAACCGTTTCATGCCAAAACATGATTTTTTGGGGGGAACAATCCTCCCAAATGAAATACAAGTGATCTCAGGAAAGATGTGACAATGTAATTTGCTTGCAAAATTTGTGGAAGGAACCCATTTCCTAAAAACAAGACACCATATATCACGAATGCAGGATCCGATCAGCACCAACCTCACAGTAGCAGGAAGAAGGAAGCTTACCTGCAGCTCTTGGAGGATGGCAGCTGCTTCTTTGACGTCTCCGCTCTGCTCCTTGATATTAGCCAGCGTTTTTGTCAGCCTGGCCCTTTCAATCTCAACATAAATCTATGATGGAAATGCAGAATTAGCACTGTTGTATTCAAAGGACACAAGGACAACAAACATTGAAATTGTGCTGGGCGATATATCGTTAAACTCATTGTAATTAATATTTTATTAATGCTTGATAATCACATTTTATTTTCTAACCTATTTATGCGTTCAACTTCGGTCAAGATCTCATTGCTTTTTTCCTTTGGTGTGTATAGAGTACACAACAAGGAAACACAACAAGGAAGACCCCCCCACCCCCACTGAGCTCTTGTAGGCAACTAATGTGGTGGAGAAAGGCACGCATTCACACGTAGACACACACGATTTCATAGATGATTGATACAGACCTTGCCAGCAGTCACTGTACGTAGAGTGTCAATGAGTCTAAGCTTGATGGTCAAGTCAGTCTCTGCATCCACATACTTGTAACATTCTTGGACCATCTTAGCAACAGCCTGTGAAAAGAGACCGCATCAATTAATATATTATTATATATAAATATTTCTGTTTTTTTAATCAAACGTCATTATTTTAACTATCGGTTTCAGTGAGTACAGTTATATCAGTATTAGTACCTGTTTTAGTTGGCTCCTCCGTTTTGAGAGCAGCATGATGTTTTCATTGAGGGCGTCCATATCCTTGGCTTCATGACACATCTGGACCACAGCTACCAGAATTCTGGAGGTTGACAACATGTCTGACGCCTGGACAGACACAAGCACAAGAGAGTAGAGTTCTCAACGGGCCTGAAAATGAAGGCCCGGTCCTAACTGGGCCCAGCTACTTAGCATACATTTTAGGGCCTACCCTGCCCAAAAACGTCAGGTCTGGTCGGGTATGGCCGGTTTGGGAAGAATTTGAGAACTCTATCACATAGTAAAAGTAATAAAATAATAAATTCATTGAGCCAGAGACCCTTCATGGCCCGACTAAATACATTTTAGGCCCTGCCCTACCCTAAATGTCGGGTCGGGTTCGGTTATGGTCGGGTTCGGGCCGAATTTGAGAACTCTACAAGAAAGACAATCAGAAGCAAGTTCATCACATACTGTAGCTAGACAAAAAAAGCTGGATAATACACTCGTCATCAGTTTAGTACTTACTGTACACAAAAACAGAAAAGAGAGAAAGAGAGAGAGAGAGAGAGAGAGAGAGAGAGAGCAGTTTCTGGAAAGAGTTCTACTGACCGTCCTGGTTTGCTTCTCCAGTGACAGTAAACTCTCGACAGCCTCCTGTAGCTTGCCCTCCTGCAAGAGACCAGCCGTATGAACAAAAAACAATCCACATATAGTTCTCTTGACTCTGTGTTGTGATTTCAGAACAAAGGAAAAAAAAGGCTGCATGCCTGTTAACTACTGTTGCTGCCAGCTTTATGTTTAGCACCAAACTGCCAGCTAAATACAAATGACATGTCAAGCACTAAGCAGCAGACTGGCAGACAGTGACACCAACGTCTAGCTGGGAAAACAGGGACAGTTTTCCACAACTACTAATTTGTTAAATGACAGAGATTAAAAACATACAACAAGTATGACCGGGGACCGGGTTACAGCCAGTGGTGTAAAGTAAGTACATTTACTCAAGTACTGTACTCAAGTACAATTTTGTGTACTTCTACTTTACTGGAGGTCTTCCAATTTCCAATACGTTTTAGTTCTACTCCACTACATCTCAGTAGAAAATACTGGACTTTTACTCCACTACAATTATTTAAAAACGTTAGTTACTTTGTAGATTTAGATTTAGATTATTATTACAAAACATACATTAACCACTTCAGCCCTATACATTTTGGCAATTTGAAAATAGCAGATCTACAAGCTCACTCACTGTGAGCTTGTAGATCTGCTATTTTCAAAAGATTTTTATACATTTGAAAACTTGACATTCTGCATAATGAGTACTTTCTACTTTCGCTACTTTAAGTACATTAATACCAATACTTTTGTAACCTTAATACTGTACTAGTACATTTTGAATTCCGGACTTCTACTTATAACAGTATTTCTACATTGCAGTAAGAGTATTGATACTTTTACTTTTAAGTAAAAAATAAATTGAGTACTTTTTCCACCACTGGTTACAGAAACATGATGCTAAGCTAACAGCTAGCCGCTGATGCACCATGACTCAGCCGGCGAGCACTGCCTGGCCTGCATTGACGCTCATCTTACTTTAGCCATTTTCTCGCATTCGGGGAGCCTCTGGTCTACAGTAGAGCTGTAGTCCATCTCCATCTTCACTATCTTTCCATCGGAGCGCTCCGACCGCTCCGGCTCGGTCACGTTCACGTTCGCCATGTTGAAATGAAAATAATAGTCAAAGTAGTGACAGCTAGGTTCTTCTTTCAGCGAGCTGCTAGCGTCCTATGGTTAGCCTTGTGCACTTTGTTTGACAAATGCAAATACCGGAAGCGAGTAAAGAACCTGACCAATCACAAAAGAGAACTTCAAAAAGCAGCCGGAGTGCCTGAAGGACCCAGGAAGGACCTAAAAAAAAATCTTTGTAAGAAAAAAATCAAAAAGTGTTTTGTTAAAACAAAAGGTTAAAGCTCTATATTCTGATACTAGTTATTGCGAAAGAGTGTTTAACAGGGGTCTCCCCAATCCCCATCTATCCAGAAAAAAACATTCTCAGGTAGGTGACAACATTTCAGCCAATCAGGAGAGAGTACCCATTTATCAGCTTACATTTTTATTGTCTGCTAATTTATTTGTCATTGCGACCGTAGGGAGCAGTTAGCATCAAAACCTCCGCCTCATGTCAGTGAGTCAGTCAGTCACGCCTGATTATGGATCCCACTGGGAAAGATGGATGGAAACGGCATAGAGCGCTCGTTTTCACAGTTATTGTCCACGACATTGCAAGCGGCGCGAAGGCCAGCGGACCTTGGTCCTGCTCTTCGGGGCCGTGGTGAATGCAATCGTTATATTTATGCCCAGGCCGTAAGGCCTGGGCAAGCGCACGATAAACGCAATGATAATTGGGTTTTGGTGCACCTCGCGCGGTCCAAGAGACTACAACGGAGCGCTCCCTACGTCCGGTTCAGCCAATCACAAGCTTCAAAAATGAGTCCGGGGCGTGGTTATCCATCTTTCCCAGTGGGATCCATAATCACGCGTCAGTCACACCTCATGTCACGCTCCATATATGGCCATTAATTTATGTATAGGTCTACATTTTCCCCATTGACTTTGAATGGGTAAAATTCAAATGGTAAGACGGAATTAATTTGCAGGTGTGACTCATGTCACGGCAACCACACCTGCAAATGAATTATGTCCATATATGGAGATCCCTGATGTCATCAATATTAAGCCCATATCTGCGAATGCCCATAAATGGACTTCATTTGTTTCAATCTCATGATAACCAGTGTTGTTACCGCAACGCAAGTCACACTTGCAAATGAATTCCGTCCTTGTCCCTTTTATGCCCATATATGGATTTTATGCCCATATATGGAGATCGCAACCTCGACACCACTGTGATGTCAGGGGAACCACAATCACAGAATCCCTTTTATGCCCATATACAGTATGGAGATCCCTGATGTATGGCCATATAAGGAGATCCCCGATGTAATCAATATTAAGCCCTTATCTAACAGGACTTCATTATGGGAATGCTTATGGAGGCCACATCGGACAACAGAATAACAGAATCCATATATGGCCAACACAGATGGCCAAGACAGCCCGTATCTTTGTGTCTGGTTCACAGGGATCTCCATATATGGGCATTCCCATATGAGGTCAGATGGCCAAGACATAGCTTGACCTTGCCCTTTAGTGTGTGTGTGTGTGTGTGTGTGTGTGTGTCCAATGATAATTGGAAGTCATAAAAAAATTAAGCGGACAAAATAATGAGTGAGGAGAGGACCAAAAGAGAGCTGAAGCTCTCAATACCGGTCAATATTCATCCTAGTCAGGTCCACTATGTATTTTTGTTGGAATTTTGTGGGGATTTGTAAAACTATACATTTTTGGAATCTTCAGAGCATGGGGAATCCAAAAATCTTTGTTTGCATTTGAAAAAATGCAAAAAAAAATGCATTTCAAAATGGCCGACATAAAATACATAATTTGTGCTATCTTGGCTTCTAGACAACCTAGAAACCTAATTAAACATGCTAATCCTATGTTTTCTGGGTCAAGGAATCGACTGAGTAAATGATGGGTGTAAAATGTTCCGGACCCCCACCCCCTTTCTGGGGGTTATCTATTTTGTGACCTCCCAGAACAGTACGCCAGCCAGTTAATGTCTGATTTTCATAATATTTGAGTTTTGTGGGTTTTAAAACATCCTGAGTTCATTCATCAGACTTTTAAAGCAGCCAGAATAACCGTTCTGACTTTTGGTTGGGGTCCTTCCTCACCTGGACAGACCCCCTAGACCCCCTAGACAGACCCATGAGCCTATCTCAGTAATCGCTCTGCTCCTGCTCCAGAACAATGTTAAATTAGATCATAAGTAAAGCATAGAAGTTGTTGTAGCTGGGCTCTGAAAACAAAAATGAGTAAGCAAAATACCAGGGGTCTTCCTCAGGGGGTCCGGGACCCCTGGGGGGTCCTCAGAGTTACTACAGGGGGCCCACCAAATCTTGATGGGAAAGGAGTTCCAGGTGTTACTGCAGGGATTAAGGTATTGCAACTTCTCACTTTGGGTGTGCAGACTAACATGTCCATTTATTGCACTGCACTCACACTGACAACACACACACACACACACACACACACACACACACACACACACACACACACACACACACACACACACACACACACACACACACACACACACAAAGCGTCTGCTAAATGCCTAAACTGTAAACTGTAAACTTGGGGCAATTTGTCAGGTATGACAAAGTAGGCATCATAATACGATACCTTCATCAAGGGACATGATTTTGTGGAAGTGCACACACATGAAGAGGCTGATACCCTGATTCCTCATCAAGTCCTTGCCTCTGCGGCTTATGGTGCTTTGCAAGACCGATGTCCTCCACAGATGGAAATATATTCAAGCAAGTTCAAGTTATTGGATGTCACAAATGTCAAGGGTTCCTTGGCCTACACATTTTTTCTGGTGCTGGCTGGGGAAGAGCATTTTGTTGGAATCTCCAAAAAGACATGGGTCAATGCCTACTTGAATTCTGATGATAATGACCAAGTCATTTTGCATGCCATGTTTACAGTTCAAAAGGTCCAACAACCCTGCGATTACTCAGATGGGAACTATTTCTGTCAAATAACTTTGAGGGTGAGATGCTACCTCCAACTCGTGCTGCACTGCTACCACATATCCTCCGTGCCAACTACGTCACAATGCGGGATAAATCATACCTGATAAATTGCCCCGAGCTTCCACCAATCGAAGAAAATAGATCGAATTCAGAGAGTGGAGGGTATGTTCCAGTCAGGTGTCTTAATCAAATATGGCTGCAAAGCAGGTTGCAAGGGACGGTGCAGCTGCTCAAATAACCTGCCTTTCACTCCATGGTGGAGACTGTGTCAACACTATTAGGTTGGACATTGAAGATGACAATGATGAAGACAATAGATCCTGCATGTCTGAAATGACTGGATTGTAGTGAATCTTTTTGGGCATAATTGACCACCTACTCTTTAAGAGCATAGGGTGAGGGTTTTGGGGTGACAATAACAAAGAGAGTGTGTGTGTGTGTGTGTGTGTGTGTGTGTGTGTGTGTGTGTGTGTGTGTGTGTGTGTGTGTGTGTGTGTGTGTGTGTGTGTGTTGTGTTGTCAGTGTGAGTGCAGTGCAATAAATGGACACGTTGTTCTGCACTCTCAAAGTGAGAAGTTGCAATACCTTCATTATGTCAAATTCTGGGTCTGGCCCTTGCCCTTCCCCTGTTCTACCACACTTTGCTCGCCCCCTCCCCTCCTGTGAGCCTGTCAATCCTCCCGGCTTCACAGCTGTGAGCTGTTGCCGGATGACTACCTAGTTGTCCATAAAAGGGATTTGGTTCCCCTGGCATCACAGGGATCTCCATATATGGGCATAAAGGGGATTTGGTTCCCCTGACATCACGTCAGAGCGGGATGTCAGAGTGTGAGAGTCATTCAACAAAAAAGCGTTACCCGTCCAGACAGACAGACAAATACAGTCAAGATGTGACGGTTCTGATAGTAAACTGCGGCCTATGGTCGCAATAAACCCAGGATACATAAAAACATTCAAAGTTTCAGTTTCAAATGTGAAAAAAAAGAAGATCCCATCAAGATTTGGTGGGCCCCCTGTAGTAACTCTGAGGACCCAGCAGGGGTCCCGGACCCCCTGAGGAAGACCCCTGGTATTTGCTACTACTCGTTTTTGTTTTCAGAGCCCAGCTACAACAACTTTTATGCTTCAATTATGATCTAATTTAACATTGTTCTGGAGCAGGAGCAGAGTGATTACTGAGATAGGCTCAGGGGTCTGTATAGGGGGTCCCAGGTGAGGAAAGACCCCAACCAAAAGTCAGAACGGTTATTCTGGCTGCTTTAAAAGTCTGATGAATGAACTCAGGATGTTTTAAAACCCACAAATCAACTCAAATATTATGAAAATCAGACATTAACTGGCTGGCGTACTGTTCTGGGAGGTCCCAAAATAGATAACCCCCAGAAAGGGGGTGGGGGTCCGGAACATTTTACACCCATCATTTACTCAGTCGATTCCTTGACCCAGAAAACATAGGATTAGCATGTTTAATTAGGTTTCTAGGTTGTCTAGAAGCCAAGATAGCACAAATTATGTATTTCATGTCGGCCGTTTTGAACGTCCAAAATGGCGGCTTTGCAGGTGTCTGTGCAAATGCAAACAAAGATTTTTGGATTCCCCATGCTCTGAAGATTCCAAAAATGTATAGTTTTACAAATCCCCACAAAATTCCAACGAATAAACCTTTATTAACATAGTGAACCTGACTATCCCTAATCTCGTCTCACCTGTGGTCCTGTCATGTGGGTTATGACCAAAAGAACAAGACAGTGTATACAAGCGCCCAAAATGAGTTTTCTTAGGACAGTGGTTGGCATCTTCCTTGGGGTATAGGGTAAGAAGCCAAAGGTCACCCCGGAGCCACTGCTCCTTTATGTGGAAAGGAGCCAGTTAAGGTGGATCGCTCCTGGTTGGCTCCCCATGCACGGAGGTCTCAAGAGCATCTAGCATGCCTTGGATCCTCCAGTTAAATGGAGCTGTGGTCCGGGATAGGGACAGCTGGGATTCTGTGCTGGAACTGTTTCCTCCGCGACCCGACTCCAGAAAAGCGGATGAAGATGAATGGATTTATGAAATGTCAATTTACATTTATTATATTTATCCCAGTTGATATGCATATTCTGAAAAGTATATGCAGTATTTCTCAACTATCTTTTATATAAAAACAAATATTCACAAATGTCAGGCCAAAATGAAGGCAGCTAAGATCAAATATATATATATCTTTTTCAGCTGGGTTTATTTA
>NC_137812.1:48388880-48441380 GCF_963921795.1 Nannobrachium achirus
ACACTAATAGTAATATCCCTCCTTTTTGCACACCCATCGATCAGTAGGATGGTCTACAATCAAGCAATTTGCGCTGTTTGTGTTTGGTGTACCCTCTCTGTCTGAAAATAGAACGTCTGCTGTCCCATAACAACATGTCTGGCACAAGTGTGATATAACACCCCTTGTTTCAATTATCACCCATGTTGCCTCTACTAAATGTCTTGTTTTTATCACTCTCCACGTCTCGGTCTCACTGTAATCATTGGGTCGTAGTAAAGCGGTGTGACATTCATGCGTTTTCAATAACCTAATGATGGAGACTTGGCCTTGCACCAAAAACAAACAGATAAAAATCATGAGGATTTATTGGATTATTGATGGAATATGTTCTCCTATAGTCCTAACACTATACCCCTATGAGAAAACCATAGAAAAGAGAGTGATTACATTGATAGATCAAGAGACTACCTTTCTTTAAGATGTCTTATTGTGCATTTGTGACCTTCTAACAGTTTGCTCACCACATACAACAGTCCCCTGTCTGTACAGTGTGTGCCTTTACAATGTACATAGTGAAAGCCTCAGTGAAAGTTCTTGAATGACACGCGTGTGTGTGTTTGTTCTCTACTGGGGAGCGCTCGAGAAAATGGTCTATACTAGAGCTTAGAAGTGTGAGAACTGAGAACACCAGTGAGCAGAGGGTTCATGAGCAAAACCACCAGAAGAGGTGACAGTGAAAAGTGCGCAATGCTTTTATCGCCTCCGCAACGTCTATATTTCCACTCCCTGCTGAGAAAAAGGCTGTTTAAGGTTCGGTTTGAGCCGTCTGCAAAACCACAGTGGAGACATGATGGCAACACTGAACGACTGACACGCTATCATAGATGGCAACATAAAATAGAAGGGTGAGTCAATTTAAAAGCAACTAGAAGCAGTGCTCTTCTGAGCACAGGTCTCCACCAGGTCAGGTTATGTTATTGTGGCCTCTTGGTGGCGCTATAATAGTCCAATGTGAAAAGGGTGCCATTCTGCCGTAATCTGATGCTGCATTGACCTGCTGGTGGCGCTATAACATGTCAATGTGAAAAAGGATACCATTTGTTCCTCGACCTAGTGGGAATTTGCATGCAAAATGTCATGGAAATTGCACCCTGTGTTCATGATTTGAGGCATTTTGTTCAAACCGGACCAATCCTGCAAACTTTGGAAGCCAATGTTGGCCTATTAAGATGGAATATGAAATATCGGACAGATTCCCCTTGATCACATGACTATAGAGATACTGTGTACCGATTTACATGATTTTTTGATAAAATCTGAAGGAGTAATCTCCCAAAATGTGTTTTACATAAGTCGGCCTCCTGGTGGTGCTCTAAAAGTCAGATGTGAAAAATGCAGGGTAAAGGTTTTTCCTTGGCCTCTAGGGAGAGCACATACAACGTTTTACACTTATCGGTGGAGTTATAGGTTAAAAACATCAATCGGCCTGTTATAGTGCCACCAAGAGGATGATTTGAAGAAAATCAAGTGGCATTTCTTCCTTGGCCTAGTAGTGGGAATGTGCGTGATCATGTGTTCATGATTTGAGGCATTTGTTCAACAGCCAATCTTAGGCAATCAGCAAGGAATGTGGAAAAATCTGAAAGACCTGTTTCAGACAAAATCTGTAGGAGTACTGTCCAATAATGTGTTTTGCACAAATGGCTCTGGCACCCAGGAAGTGTGCGTGCACAGTTTCGCTGCCATCGTGGCAACGGTGCCGGAGATTAGCTGTTCACAGACAGAAGGACGGGACACATAGACAACAGTGATGCTCCACATTGTTTATTAAATTAAAACAAAGTTTGACGACATTTCAGCCATCAGCTGGCCTTCATCAGGTGCACAAAAGAAAATCCATTTACCACTTAACTTTTCTAATACATAATGTTAGAAACATTTTGATGCTCTTTATCATAACATCATCTCTAGTGGGAATCGAATCCAGGACCTTCTAGCTGTGTGGTGACAACCCTACCGACTGCACCACCATGACCCCTTGCCGTTATGTTTTTGATGTTAGAGGAGTCGAGATGGGTGAGAGCGGATATCAAGTGGTCATCTCCCATCACAAAGGTTTAGTTTCAGTTACGGCCTAATAATTCCTTCAACTATTTTATATTGGTCCACATTTGCACACATAGTAAGATGCCACTGTCTGCCTTCACCCCTTCTCAAATAATTCTTCGTCCTAATTTACCCGAAGCAAATAAATCCTCTTAAAAAATCACTGATCGTTGGTACACTGAGATAGATTCGTCACCAGTCTAGCACATGTTTGGTGTATGCTGAATTTGATTAAGCACTAAAGCAAAATCTGAGAATGACTAAAGGAACTAATGATAGAAAAACGAATGCATGACTGCAGAATAAGGACGGGATCGTTTCCATTCATCAAAAAACTCGGGACTCAACTTGCTTGTTAAACAGCTGTGCAATCCCCTCCTCCTTGGCGTCTATGGCGACGAGCTTTGAGACTGTGGGGGAGGGTCTCTTATCATGACTGTGCACATTGAGGCTGTTGACATGTCATCCCTCATCTATGATTACTGGAGTGTACGGTACTTTTCCTGTGTGTCTAAAAGGAAAGGAGTAATCGAAGGGGGTTGGGGAGGAGGTCAGAAGTAGATAAGAAGGGAACGAGAGAGGATGAAGCAAAGAGGGAAGGATGGAGACAAAAGAATGCGCAAGGGAGGGAGGGGGGAAGATAGAAATGGGGTTAGGAAGTGAGGCAGGGGTGACAGAACGGACATAAGGGGATGAAGAGAATGAATGAAGGAAGGAATAAATATTGATAGAGAACGAGGGTGAGATTGTGGATCATGTTTCGTCAAACATCTGTAACCGCATTTGTGTTTCAGCAGACGGCAAGGGTTTGAGGGGAAGGGGCAGAGGGAGGGGTATAAGCAGGAAAGAAGAGAGGGGAGGTAGGGTGAAGAGAGTGGTGAGGATGATTGCGAATGAAGATATTCTTCTAAAATCACCCGGATCTCCAGTCATCTCATACTGTGTTGATACTCAGAAAGATGAAAAGTAAAAGAAAAAAAAGACAGTATTTCACAGTCAAACCATATATTGCACAATCAAACGGAATATTGCACAAAGTCCGGCATTGTTACTTCAACATCATGTTATCATCATGTTGTCATGATGTTTGCATCATGGTTTTTAGGTGATATTGGCTAATACCATGTGTGTGTGTGTGTGTGTGTGTGTGTGTGTGTGTGTGTGTGTGTGTGTGTGTGTGTGTGTGTGTGTGTGTGTGTGTGTGTGTGTGTGTGTGTGTGTGTGTGTGTGTGTGTGTGTGCGCACGTGTAAGTATGACAAATGCGCTTACTCATGTGTGATGCGTGTGTGTGTGTCACAGGGCCATGTTAGGTCACAAGTTCTCACAACTCTTTATTTCTGTGGGAAGAGAGATTAGTATTTGCTGCTTGGCCTCTTTGTGGTTGTGTGATAGCAGATGTGTGAGGAAGTATATATCTGCTTGCAGAATGTTTCGACAAGTTTAGCGAACAACGAATGTCAGTTCAAGTTGTTCGCTAAACTTGTCGAAACATTCTGTAAACAGAATGTTTCGTCAAGTTTAGCGAACAATATCAATGTTCATAACTGTCTAAGTACAGTCATGGTTTCCATTGGCCTCTGTTAACATAATTATCTATATCTATATACAGCCTGTTTCTCTGTGATAGTAATAGGGCTGCATGACAATTAGTCATTAGTTAATTACCCGAAACTCTCCCTTCTGGCATAGTATAAGAATAAAAGTCCATTATGGCTATTATATAAGCCAGACCTTTACTTGGTTGTGCGTCATGTCTCGTGCCGAGGATGGCCGATGTACATTCCCATCAGGCATTAGTCAAACAGTGCTACCAGCTCTATATCAACAGATACAAAGGTTTAAGTGTCTAAAGATCTATGTTTATGTACGATATATGACGAGAGCTGAAAAAAATAAAAATAAAACATTTGAACCGAAAAATATATAACATCAAAATATGTTTTGTTTTGTCAACAAAGTTTCAGATACACTTACATTCAGTTTCACTTAAAGCATACAGCACTATGGTCAGTGGGCAAAAAACAGTTTATTCTCTTCCCTGGAGCAAGTACAGTGCCCAGTAGTAGTAAGGCCGGTAAGTTGAACCAAAAGGCCAAGCCTGCAAAGTACCTTGTCTTTTATTTATTTAATATGGAGTTACAGATTCAGAGCACCTTCAACAACTACCACACCCACTGTTCCTGGAAAGCAATTAATTATGGACAGCACAAACCTGTGCAAACAGATGTCCTGCCCCTCCCCCCCCCTCCCTCTTTGCACGTGTGCTGCTTGTATGTATAATGCATGTGTGCATGTGTAAGTGCTTACTCATGTCTCCCCTTTCCCAAGCTCTCAAAGATGATGCTGACATCATCTATAACCCCCAGATGACCTGATCCACTTCCCCTGCAGCCCAATGGCCCATTCCAAAAACTGTGACATGTCCCTGACGTAAATGCAGGCCCAGTAAATGATCTTTATTTTTGCCTGACATTTTACAGTCAAATTGGGTCACGACTTGTGTCACGGGCCCCACCGCAAGCTGCATGGGAATCGGTTACTTCCAGGAAAATAATAATAACATGAAGGGAAAACCTAAAGGTTTCTACTTGATTGTAGAATAGGCGGGTCTACCATCTCCATTTTAGCTGGGCTCAATTCACCCACATTTCAGTGTGACGCACACCATAATGAAATTCTGAGAAGGGAATGGGAAAAAGAACCGATTCTATTAAAACCCTAAATTAACTACTCTGCTGTTTTATGGCTGGAGTCATACTGTAACTTGTTCTATTCTCAGGAATAAGTGATGAAACTGTTGCAGCACTTTTATGCTACCCAGCACCGACAGCAACTGCAGGGCCACAGCACTGTTTGTTTAAAATCATCTCTGTGGCCATGCCTATATAGTTTGTAACCTCGCCTACCAGGCTTTCTCCCGGGAGAGAGCCTGGTGTTCGTTCACAACAGACCGTTTGGTTTCCGCCTAAAGCGCGGAAACCACTAGAAGAAGCGGCGTCGCTTTGATTTGGTTCCCACCGTTTGTTTCCCCAATCCCTATTAAAATGCTCGAGTAGCCTAGTGTGGTCTTGCCGGTCGCTAAAAGTTGGACTAAAACATGCATATACCAAACTAATTTTTCAAAAGCAAAACTACTCCGCATCGAGGAGTTTATTAGGTAGACCCTAAAAGTATGTCCTTGAGCGCAGGGGAATTATTTTGGGTTAAAACTGTTTCCGGTGGATAGTTCCGGCCAAATTGTAGTCCTTGAGTACTACAAAACATGACGTTTTGTGGTTTCCGCTCCAGACCGGTTACAAACCCGAAAAGTGAAGTGATCCCAGACTAATATAGTTTGTTTTTCCTTACGGCACACCGGGCTATATGCACCTTTGCCAACTCCTTTTGAACAACACCCTTTCTTTGTACCACTTCAGCCATCACGCGTGATGATAACACATAACTACACAATAAACAATGGAAGCTTCTGATTATTTCCATTGAGCATCAGCTGAGAGCTTTTGAAAGAATGTTATTGAGTGGGACAGGTGGCATCTGATTCTATTACAACAGATTGGAATATTTTGTGCCACCTCTGTGGATCCCAGTGGTTGGCTTTTTCCAGGTGATATTTGCCAGCTTTAGTTACAAGTTGGCAGGCTGAGTGGATGGGGTCATGGGGATGGGGATGGGTGACTGTATGAACGGCTGACTTTGCAAATCTGCGTGTTTAAGTGAAATGACTAGGCGCCGTTCCAAATGTCGTTCTCTTCGGCCAAAGCTAACTCATATTTTAAGTCAAGAACAGTTGTGCTGTAGTTCGTTTATTATTATTTTTATACTGTACCTTGTAACAAACAGTGACACACTGGCACCTAAGATCAGTGACCACTGACCACAGATGCACGTACACCATTGGAAATCATTTGGCCTACACTGGCATGCACATTGATGAGATGTTGTCTCCTCCTGGCATTCTCCATGCTGCTGCAAGTCAGCTGTATTTGAGTTTCGATGACCTGCTGCTGCTGCTGCTCCTGTTGGTCGATCAGCCATTCTGCCGGATTACTTCTCCGATACATCCTTTCCAATGAAACCACAACACTCCCCTCCCCCTCCCAATCCAATCAAGTCCAACGTGTAGCCAGCCCCTCCAGCCCCCCCACCACACACACACACACACACACACACACACACACACACACACACACACACACACACACACACACACACACACACACACACACACACACACACACACACAAATAGATGGACATGGGATGCAGAGTGAAACACACATAATCACAGGTACAGGTCACATGCTTAGCTTACAGGTAGCGGTACATCGTCAATCTCTCTCTCTCACGCACTGTGACGCACACACACATGCACATACGGTAGGAATCTGGCTCTGTGTCACAGTGCACAACACATGAAGCCCCTCACTTCTACTGGCAACACCACAGCATATTGTGCTTAAAACCCTAGAGGTTTTCTATTCCAAGGGAAGCACTTAGAGTTCATGTTTTGTAGAGTAGTTTAGTCAGTGCTAAGCGGCAGTGGCTCGAGCGGCCGCTTGGGAACTGGAAGGTTCACAGCTCAATCCGGCTCCCCCGGAATGTGTGTGAATGGGTGAATGTAATGCACAATCTATATGAAGCGCCTTAGATAAAGGCGGTATATAAATGCATCATTTACCGTTTACCATTATATATACCATTTACTATCACATATTTTTGCTCGGTAAATCTGTCTGTCTGGGAGCGGCTAATCCCAGACACTGCTGGACTGATCGGTGTGAAGCTCTCCACTTACTCTCCTAGTATAGGCCAAAGGCTCTGATTACTGGAGTGTGCATTTTCCTGTGGGTCTAAAAGGAAAGGAGTAATCGAAGGGGGCTGGGGGGTCAGAAGTAGATTACAAGTGGAGGATGCCCCTAAAGGCATATAGAAATCCGGTTGTCCAGAACCACCGATCCGATCACTACCATATAGGTCAAGTGCATAGATGGGACCGACCGACTTCAAACACGTGCATAATTGTAGACTCGAGGAAGTGCGATTCTTGGTGTTGAGTTGTTCTGATAAGCGGTTGTCCAGATTAACTGCCGATCCAACCGATATGCCCATATAGGCATATATGGACATGCAGTTGTCCAGAACTGGGCATATACTGACGACTTCAGGGATCTCCATATATGGGCATAAAAGTAACAAAGGCAGACAGATAGACATACATACAGATATCTCCATATGGGCATAAAAGGGACACAGGAAGAGGCAGTTAGATACAGAGATCTCCTTAATATGGACATAAAAGGGACTTACAAAGCCAGGTGAGGCATCGTTCCCGATTAATTATACAGTGACAAGCAGATTATAATGCCTTGCAAGTATGTTTATAATGCATAAACAGCAAGTGTTACCATACCTTTTTGTTTGATTGCTTTTTTCTCCAGACTAAACAAGTGTTCAAAGATGGCTGTTTAGTTAAATCCATGATTTAAGTGCCCTTTAACAACATTGGCCGCCATTGTTAAATCCCCACACTCGCCTCCATGACACCACAATTAATTTGATGTGCAGGGTATTAAAAGCTGAACGGAAGGGGGGGAAAATGTTGTTGCTGTATTTCTGCACAGACAACAACAGTGCTATTGAAATGGTTGCAGTATTGTTCTTTTCAGAGAGCTCTGGCAGTATTTAGGAATTCTAATTGAAGAGAAGAGGCACTGCGGAGCTCTAGCTGTTGGTTTCATGGTGAGAGAGAGATGCAGTATATTACCATGATGCTTTGAGGGGGATTTGCAGCCACAGCAATCAAAGTCTGTGACACAATATTAAACCCCTAGCTTAGTAGTTATGTGACTTCTTCTATTTCCCCTGCTGGGAGGCTGCATTATCCGCTTCACCGGGAAACCACTTCACTGCCTTCGCTCTCCATGATTAGACCCTCCTGTACACTCCCATGGCTGGTTTAGAATATGGCATTTGGCCAGTGAAATGGACCCTGTGTGCACATTTGTTTTTCTTTGGCGTGTTGGGTGAGATGCAAGACCTTCTTTGCCATCTGGTATACATGACTATGTTGTGATTCAATCAAGATACCATTTGCTCTTCCAGAGGAAACCATCATGGCTTTTGATGGACCATTATCCTCGGATGAGGCCCACTCTCATTTCCTAGATGGATCTGTGTGGCTTTGTGTGTGTGTGTGTGTGTGTGTGTGTGTGTGTGTGTGTGTGTGTGTGTGTGTGTGTGTGTGTGTGTGTGTGTGTGTGTGTCTGGTGCAACATGAGAGATGAGACTGTCACTTCTCTCTAACAATCACATTTCAATTATCTGTAGAGTGAACAGTTTTCCCCTCCATTTCTTTCTCATTTGCGTACAGAATCGTGCCCCCCCCCCCCCCCCCCTCCACACACACACACTCACTCACACACACGCGCGCGCGCGCGCGCGCACGCTCACCAGGGACGTGCTGGCCATTGGGAAAAGCAGGACAACTCCCGAACGGCCGGTCCATTCCTGGCCGGTCCTGGCTGGCCATTAGGAAAAAATTAAAAATAAAATGTCGGCCTTCGTTCCATTTTGGGGGCTGGGCGGCCAACAAAGTAAATCGTCACTGTCGGGCAGAAACCTTGTATCTCCATGTTTCTCTTACATGTTTTCGCAAAGCCCTGCTTCATCATACAAGGCTGTCACACAAAAGTGGTGAAAACAGCAGATCTACAAGCACACAACGCCTTGCGGTGCGAGGCGTTGTGTGCTTGTAGATCGGCTGCTTGGACATACAAGGTTTCCACCCGACAACGACGAAATATAACTCATGTAATTGGCCCACTGGCTTGTCACTTGTCATGATCTCAAATGGCAAATCTTTGAGTAGCAGCAGCGCTATAGAGAGAGATCTCTCTATAGCGCGCAATGAGGGCCTCTCCAACTCTTTTTCCCGGGCTGAATCAGGGGCCCAGCACGTCCCTGGCGCTCACACACACACGCAGGCTCACACACACACACGCGCTCACACACACACACACACACACACACACACACACACACACACACACACACACACACACACACACACACACACACACACACACACACACACACACAGTTGCATTGGTCCACTTAGAGGTATTGCTGTGTCAAATATGTGGGGAATTCCACAGCAATATTGTAGTGGATCCATCTGTGCAGACAATACACACATAGCGGTTCATTCACTCCTCCTCTAGGGGATGCTTTGAGGAAGTGTCCCTCATCTTTGCTACCATTGAATGTCATCAATATGTCAACAACAACAATACTGTACATTCACCCCCCTTTTTTTGCCAGGATTTTACATTCCAGTCATGTTATTGCCTCTCTAAGCTGCAGGCTAACGCTGCTCCGTTGCAGGACCTGGGAAACTCGACGGGAAAATCCCCGACACACTTATTCTATTCATTGTGCTACGGTTCAATTTCGTCACAATGTTAGGGTTTCATAATGAGAGATACCATTAATGGTCACATGCAGAAGGCTACGCAAAGCGGAGTTCATGTAAACAAAGTCATTTGCTGTCATATGAGCCACGGCAGTCAGTTTGTTACCAGCGTTTGTCCGCACCATCATTGATTGATTGCAAACATCTGCAAAGTGGTCTATGGTCTTTGTTGTTTGAAATGTATGTGCCTAGCCTACTAAGTAAACCAAACACCAGGTCATCATGTTCTTAGTAGTGTTAACATGGTGAATAAACCTGTGTGATCAGCAAACTGCAGACATCTAGAGGTCTATTTTGAACGTGCAAATAAAAGCAGCTCTTGAGAATTGAGCGAGATATGGGTCATGATGCCAAAAGTGGTCAAGTGGTCAAAATGGATTCGTTGAGCGCACAGCTAGGATGCACAGATACATTTGAAGCCACATCTCTGTCAATTCTAAAATTTAAAATTCAACATACTTCTCAAGTAATATGTGGAAATCGGATCAGAATTGACTGAGATGTTGCCAACTCAATCTGCGGTGTCCTTATACAACCTTATATTGGGAACCCACTGAGGACTGTGAGGAGGCGCGCTCTGTCTTTTGGCCAAAAGAACATTTCTGTTTGTGCTTAAAAGCTGATCTGACTAAACGGTAGGACTTAATAATATCAATTGCGCATAAGATGGTGCCGTTATCACTTTATTAAGGAATATGAGCTCGTTCAAAAATAGGGCCCCTAATGTCACAGCGAACTGAGTACCAGTTCTGCAGTACCAGCTCATTTCCCCGGTGACAACCAGCCCTCCCCAGTCCCCACACAACCCTCTTGCAGCCAGCATGGCTTTCTATTATTGTACTCTAGCTGCCAAAACTGCATTTCACCCCCCCCCCCCCCCCCCTTCGTGTCATATGAATTATTGAACGGTTCTCTTTCGGAGGCACAAGAGGGTTTAACACCATAAGCAAAAATGAATGTGTCCTTTATCACTGCGGAAAAGGAAGTGTCATCCTTGACTGCCACAAAGGGCAGCGCGGCGCATCATAATAACAATGCCCGTGGAATAATCACATGGGCTGTTATAGGCCGTGATGCAGAGGAATGATTTAGACTGGGACACCTAGAATATGACGTGTTGTCTGCTGTGTGATTTGTACAACAAGGTGTTTTAGCCCCAGTATCCAGTAACCAGTGGGTGTCTAATGCTGCCTGACCTTAAATGGTTGTCTGAAGCAAGGTTTTAGTTCTTTATTAGTCTTGGGTATAGCCAGACCATCGGAGCTCTCTGCCTACCGGATATGTCTGGTGAATCTAAATTCAATCAATGTAAGGGCTAACTGTGTAGAAATGAATAAAAATGAAACAAAAAACAGCAGCATTTCAGAACCAATGTAAAGACTTTAGGTGGTCCTTCATATTGGGTATCAGGATTGTTCCCACACAGTGTTAGTGGAGGTTTTCTCTGCTGTTCTAGCCAGCCACTGCATTGAATTTAGCATTCTCCAGACACACATAAAGTATCGGTAGGTGGAGATCTATGATCGTATGTATAGGGGAAACAGCATTGGTTTGAGGAGATAGACGGTTGGATTATATTTTTTTGAATATATGTCAGGTGACAGTCTCTCTCTCAACAACATATACATTTAAGTTGATTTTCTTGGTATCTCTATCCTGTTCCATCTGTTCCGTCCGTCCGTTACAGTGGTGGTAACAGTCTGCCTGTCTTTGTTCTTGTTATTCTCACAAAGTTAGGCTATCCATTGCATGCCCGCATGTGCAGTGTGCGCGCGCACACACACACACACACACACACACACACACACACACACACACACACACACACACACACACACACACACACACACACACACACACACACACACACACACACACACGCATTCGTGCACACCCGTGATTACATCATACATTTCCATGATTTCCACATGAGGAGACGGTTGAATTGACAGCTGATTTTTGAAATAGTTTTGTCTCTACTAACCAGATTTCTTATGGAGGATTGGTTGATAGCTCTATGTCACTCCCTATCACACCTGACACCGTGTCACTACCTGACTCCCTGTGACGTCATGTCCTGACTCTCTGTCACAGCCCTGAGTGTTTGTGAACCCTTCATGGGTCTGCAGAGCCAGATATAAAATAGGCAACATCATTGATTGTCATCTGTGCCACCACAGCGAGTAAAGGTGACAGTAATGTGACTCCGTCAAGGAAATCATGCCTGTGGTACATTTATGAATGAGTTCTAATCAATGGGCCACAGATGTTGCCTAACAACAGACACATCATTTGGTTTTGTGCGCAACTCCCTGCCATTTCTCTAGTTATGTCTGGTTACCCCTGCTTCATAACACACACATCATGTCTCATGGCACCATGTCAACAGAGGTAAACGCATCAGAAACACCATTATTTACTAAGATAGAGGTCTTCAACAGGGGGTCCGGGACACCTAGGGGGTCCTCAGTTACTACATGGGGTCCGCCAAATCTTTGTGTGTTCATGTTTTATCACTTGAACCCTAGCATCCCTATACTTGATGGAATATTAGCCAAGAAATAGCTGATCTACAAGCTCACAACGTCTCGCAGCGCGAGGCGTTGTGAGCTTGTAGATCTGCTATATACAGAGTTTTGGTGTAGAGGGAAAAGAAGAGCAGACTAGTAGGCATTGACACTTCAAGTGGTTAAATATATGAAAATACATACACATGAATCCAACCTACACAGATTGAATTGCTGTCAAGTCTAAACTGTATTAGAAATAATCACACATTTTTAATCTGCAACCCAATTTAGTTTATTATGTAGTGGGGGTCCCAGTCCCTGCTTCCTCTCAGAGCTAAGGGGTCCTTGGCCTAAAAACGTTAAAGACCCCTGTCCTAAGATATTGAACCACAGGGGAAGATGCATTTCAAATTCATATGACGCCATGTGTCTGCTAGTTACAACATGAGGAAGTTGTGAAAAAACATGCATCCATGAAAACGTGTTCCCTATAAGGCCCTTCTTGGTGTTGCGTTTACCCCATAATTACAGTAGTCCTGAATGCAATTCTGACCCAGAACCTTTACTGCCACCCTTCCTATTCCATCCAATGTGACCTTCTGTCGTAGCTGCTGAGAAAATAAATTACATGATCTGGTAAACAGACAATGGTGCTACATACGCTCCTATAATGCTTCCATTACTTCTGTAAATATCACCATGATAATGCCCCTTCTTGACCGTGAAAATAGTGTGTACTTATTTAGATAATATGCTGTGGTGTGTGTTATCTACAGTACCATGTACTGTAGTGTATGCCGTGTCACTGATTAGCACTTTGGCTTTTGTCATTGCTGTTTGCTTTTATTTATATCAAACCAACTCCTGCAGTGGTCGTTTTCTTCGCGGACGCGTCCATGGACGTGGACGGGGGCGTCAGCGGCTCTTGCTTGTTACAAGCTGCCCTGCTTGCTTGTGTCTGCAAGTGCGTATGGCTATTATTACACATACAACCACACAGGAACAAACAGAGTCCTACGTTTAACACTCTGGGGTTTTACTGTGCACTGGTTAAGGCAACATATAACAAGAAGAATTGTGAGCATATCTCCACCAGGCTGGGTTGCTTTAGGGACTGTACCAGGACTGTGTAAGTCGTGGGTTGCGGCAGTCAGGTTATGCGGAAGCTGGGGGGGGGGAGTATTTCTACTCACCCTTTCTGCCCCTATGGACTGAAGTTTGGGGGCTTTAGGAGGTGTGCTCTTTGTGTGCTCTTAGAATTTAGGGTTGATTAGATGTTGCGTTCATGATATACAGTGTGATGTTATTTGTCTTCCTTGGACTACTGGCAGTGTGCAAACTTTGACACATCAATGAGTTTTGGGCTTGTATCAGCTCTTATATTTTTGGGTGGGACGCCTGGGCCACAGTACCCTGTGATTGGGCTACCAGGCCGGTATTCAGATGATAGCCAAGCCATCTCAATACCGTAACTATCCTAAAGCTGGGGAAAAAGAAAAGAAAAAAAGGCTTAGTGCAGTGACGCATTGGACATTGGACTCTGAATCCCAACTTCATGGTATCGAATTTTTGACCACGTCAGAGGCGTGCAGTTTCAAGCGACATTGAGACGCGAGAAGCACCACCGAGTGAGCTAAAGCGAGCGAGTTGCCGTGCCGAACGTTGTGAAGGTCGCTTGAGCCTACTCAGCGCCGCTTGACAGGGACAGAATAGTAAATCATGTTTGGGGGCGAGCGTTTGCCTCAACTGTCACTCAAAGTGCCTCAAAGTGACCACTGGCCAATCACAGCGTGTCTTTTCCGGGACTTGCCAGAAAGGCGTTGTGTTCCACTATCACGCCTGATGGACAGGGAAAAAACATAATCTCCGCCTCCTGGCCTGCCGGCCAAGCAATAACAGATTTAGATACTCCCTTTTCACCTGTCCTCTCATGCACACGGGGGGGGGGGGGGGGGGGGGGGTGACTTAGCAGATGTGGTTTGTAAAAGGAAATATGAGGGACAGAGAGATGAGGCAGCAGCAGCAGCAGCAGCAAGGGGTTCAGGAGATGCTTTCAGTCAGAGAGCTCTCTCTGCAGAATGGAAGTAGAGAGTAGGGATGGGACGATATGAAAATGTCATATCACCATTATTGTGACAAAAGAAATCGCGATTTACGATATTATCGCGATAATCAAAATCCATTATCCTGGGGCAGAAGATTTGCCAAAAAATAGCCGAGCTACTAGCTCACAACGTTGTGAGCTTGTAGATCGCACATTTTTTACCAATTATAGAGGGTTTAAGTGGTACCGGATATGCAACTCGGCAAATAAAAGGTGAATTGATCCCAGTGCATGACGGAGGACGATATCACAATATATTAAATCTCCACGATACGATTATCGTGAGTGTTTTTCTTTTATCACGATAAACGATAATATATATCGCTTATCGTCCCATCCCTAGTAGAGAGGACAAGATAGAGAGAGACAGCGAGAAGCTCCAGCAGACACAGGAAATCGAAAAGAATTACAATGTGGGAATTAGGTTTAATTCTCTCCATAGAGGATGAACTACTCTACAGCAGGGGTCATCAACCTCCATGGGTCCGTAAACCCTTCGGTGGTCCATGGGCCATTCGCTGGTGGTCCTTAAAGAATTTTTTTTTGATTATTCACGACCACTATTATGTATCTGTTGAACAGCTCTGAGCTCAGCTCGATCTCACGCTGCTATCTCTCACGGCTGTTTTACTTTAGGTATACCCATGCACTTAACAAAACAAAAGACTTTAACAGACCTTTGAAAACCATTGAGCGCGACTCATCAACCCCCTGACCAGTCTGCTAAGTGCTAAGCACCTCAGCCAGGTCTGCATCTCCATGTAAAACTTGGCACAAGCTGACTGTCAAACATCTGATTTAATAGGTTTGCTTTCGATCTACCTTTTAATTGTACCACTCCCTCGAAACGAAACCACTCGCACACACACGCTCACATGCACGCACACACACACATACAGTACACCAATCAGAGAAGCTATAGATAGCTATGCTGACATGGTTTATTATCGTCTCTGGTTTCTACGGTAACCACTGCCATCCATCCCTACCATTACTGAGGAGGTGGAGTGGATTATGGTGATTATGGTGTACGATCATCCTTTAGCTATCTGTCCAATAATGACAGATACTGTAGCTAATGTTTTGCGATGCACTGCGTTGTGAGCTTGTAAATTGCCTATTTCCGCTATTTCTGGAAAATCTTTGAAAATGTATCTCATGAAAACGATTATGCACAATCATCAATAATTGCGATTAGGCGATAGCAACAACAACCCACTCACAAAAGCACTAGCACAGACAAAAAAGACAAAACAAAACCATGAATGTAGAATCTATATGGTACTGTATGTATTGATCTACTGTACATTGTATGTCACATACTGTGATCTGCATAGCAGCAAAACAGACAACATGCAATGCTTCAGTCAGGGAAATTGGTCCTCTGTACAAATAAGGAAGGTTCCCATATTTTCCCCAATTTATTGGCGGAACCCCTCAATGAAAGCCAGATATTTTCCAGTTTGAGAAAATAGAGAATACGTGTATCTCTCTACCAGTATGAGAAGGGGAGACAGCAGATTTCCAATTAATCAAAATGAGTCCCCTAATCAATTGGTTGATAAAAGCCAGCGTATCCTTTTTAACTTTAGGGAGGGAAGGCAAAGAAGGAAAAACCCCAAACAAAACACCAAGAGCACTTGGTTCTATAGTTTCGCCTGTTATCTCTGATAAAGAATTGAACATTTCCGTCCAATTCTTATGTAGGGATGGGCAGGGCCAAAACATATGCATGAGGTCTGCTGTAGATCGTTGACATCTATTGCAAGCTGGAGATACATCATCATAAATTCTAGACAACCAAGCTTTAGTATAGTGGGTACGATGCACCACCTTACACTGAGTAAGAGCATGTCTCTCACAGATAGAAGAACCATGAACCCGTTCCAAAATCTCCTCCCAAACTCCTTCCGTTATATGAGGATTCCATTGTGCACCCAGATTTTCCAGATAACTGTGTATAGGTGGTTGCACACTGCACTGCGTGTTTTCGTTGCATTTTGGAAATCCGAAATCCAAAAGCCAGGGAGAGAGAGAGCAAGGGACTCAGTGCAACAGCTGCGAAAATCGGGAAAAATCAACCCTGGTCCGAAAATAAATACGAAACGGGCGGCAGTGTGCAAACGTGATTGACATAACGTGAGGTTGTTTTTATTATTCACGCACTCCGAAATTCCCTCCGATATTCGGCCCGAAAAACGCAGCAGTGTGCAAAGACCTTATGTGTAGTGCAATTATAGAGCTCTTGTCACCTAACAACCTGAGGAATGCAACCTTCACAGACAACATATAAAGTATTTATTAATTACATGCTTGGAACTTCATGTCACGATGGACAGAAGACCTTTGGGTATTTGAAAATCCTATCTAAGGTAAGCCATGCATGATGTGATGAATCCCCCACACTGACATCAATATATTGAAATCAGACCCTGGTCTGCTTGATGTTTTTCCCAACACTCCAGCCTCTGATCAGAGAGTAATACATTATGTGTTGCTAGCCAGTAGAAAGTAGACACTAGCTAAGCCAAATGTAAAAACCTGAACTCAACTATCCCTCTAAGTCAGTACTCAAGTTGCGTAATGTATTGTAACTTATGATAATTATGTAAAGCAAGGCTTAGACTACAAGATAATCGGGGTGATTTTTGGTTGGAAACAACCCTCCCGAGTGTCGGGGGGCTTGCCCCAGTCTAGATCTTGCGTGAAATCTCAGGCATAATTATCCTCTAGTTCAAAGGTCCAATCTTAAGCCCCCTGAGTTGCTCTCAGGACAGTCAGGGTCACCTGGATCGCTGTGTCTGAGTGGAACAGCATAGCAGGAGTTGCTCGTGACTCCGAGAAAGACATGATGTGAGTGAAAAACAGCGACTCTTTGGAAGAGACACGATCGGACTTCCAGGAGGTACAAACACCTCTGAACTCTCTCTAGTGACCATTCATAAAAACAACCTATCACTCCATACCCCCCTGTACACAGTGTACAGAGCTTGGCTCAAGCCACCATCAGTGTGAGCTGACTGCACCTGCCTTTCAGAACACAGAAGTGTTCTGTGACACTATGAATTGACATTTGCCTGGCTGTCAGACTTCGGTTTGGGGAGTGCACCCGAACCGAGCTGTTCTGGTAGACTAGAGTTTGCAGTTACCTTAACCCATTAAGAGGCTTCAGGTCTGTCTGCGTGTGTAGACTGTCTTTCTCTGATGTCGACTCTACAAATGCCTTCTAAAGGACTAGTTCTTTCAAGATTTAAAAAAAAAGTTCAAATATAGCCAGAAGTGATGTGCGGTGAGCTTGTTTATCTGCTATTTTTGAATAGTCGACTCTAAAATCTAAAATGACAGGGATGCTTTCCTGGCAACAATCCAAACAGAAAATCTATTAAATACTTTTGAAGCTCTGATGTGTAAGCAGATTACTTTACTGTATATGCAAGTTCTACTTGAGTGACACACTCAAGATTGGCATCTTTTCATTTATAATCAGTACAGCATTAGACACAGAGCGGGCAGCCAACTGCAGAGGGATTGTGATTACTATCTCATTCTTAAAGCTATACTGTGTAAGTTGCTCAACTAGTGGTCAGTAGCGGTAGAGTAAACCGCGGTCGCGTCTGCTTTTTTCGTCCGTTTTTCGCCGCGGACCGGGCCGTCAGACCACCGCGGCCGCCTCGCCTCGCCTCGCCGAGACGATTTCAATGAGGTCTCCCGTGTCCCTCTACGAGCAGCGGTTGGGGAGTTACATGCTAGACTCCAAGTGTAAACACTGCAGTGTACTTCCTGAAGGCGTGTTTCCTAAACCCACCAGAGAGCCCGGCAGTGTATGATCTGCGCTGTGATTGGCCGGTAGTGTATCATGTGTGTATGATTTGCAATGTGATTGGCCAACGTATACACAACGTATACGGATGATGCAGATGACGTCATTTTGCCAGGAAATCCCGCCCCTGTCAAGGCTAAGTAGAAAACATATAAAGAAAAGGCTTTTGGGGCTGAAATTAACGGAGTGGGGGTTCTAAAACTTTAGCGATTTAATAGTTAGGACAATTTTAAGATATGTTTTATAAAAAAAGTTACATAGTATAACTTTAACCGTCACCAAGAAACATACACCTACACTACTGTATATCAATCCTTCTCTATCACAGTCTTTACCTAGCTCACACACATAGGTAGACATCTCAATTTCTATTTCTCTCTCCCTCTCCCTCTCTCTCTCTCTCTCTCTCTTTCTCTCTCTCTCTCTCTCTCATACACACACACATGCACACACGTGTGCACGCAGACACGCGCACACAGTATGTCTTGTCTTAGCCTGACAAGAGGCCCCTAGGATGACTGAGAGGGATTATGGTTGTCATGGAGCTATAGCTTATGTGTCTCCAGATATACCCACGGAATAATGTCATATGGTGGCTCACACACACACACGTACACATACACAAACAAAAAACAGATGCACACCCAGATGTGCATGGCTGCGTGCACAAACTGTGATTCTGTCTTATCTTTCTCGCACACACACATACACGCATGCACGCAAGCACACACAGACAGACACACTTGCACAGACACAGACACAGCCATACCAGTAAGACGCCCTAAGGGCGAGAAGTGACCTCGCCCTAAAGAGCGAGGTTGTGCACATGGGCACGTGCACGCATCCGCCTGGTTGACAGCAGACTGCTGGGCGAGCACTGGGACTTGGGATCAACTTTCCCTCTGCGTCCTAAAATAAATATTGGCACTTTGGCTTCAGTGTGTGCGGCCACTTCTTTGTCCCTTAAAGACTATTAATGGGATCAACTTTGACCAAAAGAAAATCACAGACCTGGTTGGTTGTTTAAGCCAAAATGTGGCCATATTTCCCCAAATATGGAGATGACTGACGTCTGACATCATAGATGTTTGATGCCATAGACCACATGAGACTGACACAATATGTGATGGAATTCATTTGCAACATCATTGTGATGTCAGAACAGGTCAGCTATACTGTATCATTCTGCTGAACTGGGATGAGGTGATGTCAGATTCCAACATCATTGTGATGTCAGAACAGGTCAGCTAAATCCTGAGCTGAGCTGGGATGAGGTGTCATTGTGATGTCAGAAGAGTGACAGACATACAGACATGAGCTGGAGGTTTTCATACTAAGTAGCGACCTACGGTCGCAATAATTGTCTTGCCCCCTGGAGGACCAGTGGTTGGTTGACGAGACATAGGGATTACACTTTTCGTGTGTCTCTTTGTGTGTGATGATTTTATGAATCACGTTGCTTTGACAGGTCAGGTGGAAAATCTCTGCATGCGTGTGTGCACATGTCTTGGGGGGGGGGGGGCAAGTCTCCCTAGCCTGTGATAAACAAACAATAATAAACAATAAATTGTCTGCCACATTGTGATCTGTTATTGGGCTTTCAGATGGCTTTGACAAATGCACTAACAACGACCTTGCACTTTTGTAGCTAAACGCCTAAATTGTGTATGTGTGCGTGCGTTAGGAAGGTCTTCGGACCTTCCTGAGATCCGAAATTACCCGCGATCCGAACCGCCCCGAGCCGGGTAACGGGGCCGTTTTCGAGCTTTTACCGCGGGGCGGGCCGGGGCCGGGGCCGGGGCCGTCTGCCCCGGTTCCCCGGGTATCTCCTGTTACCCGAGTGGAGCCGAGACAGGCCGAGATTGAAGTGAAAGCGAACGCAACAACTGCACCAAATAGATAACGCCACACGATGGCACTAAAGATGCAGCATGTAATCTGTTGCATTGGTTGTGAGAACTGAGAAGTATAACTCACTCAGTCACAACAACACTGACTGTATCAGTTGGATTGTTATTATTATCAAAGATATTAACGTAACGTTTTGGTTAACGGTTTACAATGGAGTTGTCATTGCGTGTTGTCATGCTCTGCAGAGCAAAATGGACACTCAAAGCAGAAAGATATAATGAACAACACATGCGACAGAAAACGATAGCATTAGCATTGGCTAGCCAAAGAAGAAGGAATAAAAACATGGATTTATTTGTATTTACAAACTGTCCGCATTGACTTACTGGTCTGGGAAAAGATCATCTTTTGGCGAGAGGCACAGCGCCGCTGACAGCAACAGCAGCACCGTGGCGACGTTAGGTAAGAAATATGTCTGATACAACTCTTAATATAATAACGTTGGCATTCTTTCATTTCGGGGCGACAGGTTCGGGTCTCGGATCTCCCGTTCTGCTCGGGTTTCGGATCCAATTTTTCTAATAACAGGCGGGGCCGTTCGGATCGGATCCATCACGTCTCGGGGCTGATCGGGTAACGGTTCTCAAATTCCAAATGATAGACGGGGCCATATGGGTCCGGGTCCATTTCCCCCGGGTCCTTTTGGGTTCGGGTAGTTCAAATTGGACCCGTGAAGACCTCTAGCGTGCGTGCATGCGAGCGTGCGTGCGTGCGTGCGTGCATGCGTGCGTGCGTGTGTGTGTGTGCGTGTGTGTGCTGGAGGGCGGTTGGTTGGTGGTGGCAGTCTGCTGTAGTAGATCCTCTACTATTTGTTTGACTCAGCTTGTTTGACTTGGTTTCACTTTGTATCTCCTGGTGCTGAAGTTGCTTGTTTGTGTCCAGAGATCATATTGATATAGTAATCTTCTTGGCCCCCCTAGAGGACTGATCAATCTCTGGGGCTTTGGCCCTGGCTGACTGTGTCCAGAATGTCCCCCTCCCCACGGCCCAGGAGTCCTCGTCACCCCGGCAGGTTCAAATCTCACCAGAGCCTTCCTTCCTCTGTCTGCTTCCTCTCAGCCTCTCCAGTCTGTCTCAATAAAAAAAACACAGATTTTATACAGGCCCAAGGCGCATGTGGTCGTGAATGAATAAAAAACGAATCAACAACCAGGCTGCTGTGATTTTCTATACAGAAAAGGAAATGTGAGAGTCAGGAAGTTTTTGCCCTTCATACTTGGACAATGGTTATTGTAGAAGGAAACATCTATTTGAAGCAATTACAAGTGGTTCTATATATTTTTATATTATATGTTGAAGATAAAACATGCCAGCTGATGGCTAATCGACTTACTCAGCTAGTGTGACACAGCCATCTATATCACTTACAAGCTCTATTAAAGATATATACGATGATGACCTGTCTCACTCTCCGACTGCCTGATCTGAAACATTTGCATTTTGATGGGCTCGGTGTGTGCACGTGCATGCGTGTATTATGCAATGTGCAAGATGGACTTTATGTGACGTGTAGATGTGACAGAAACTTGTTCGGCATAGCTCCCAATGTGAGGCAAAAGGATGTCTTTGTCAGCGGTGCATGTCCAGTACAGGTCGGATGTAATTCCACAAATTCCACAAAAACTTGCGAGCTAGTTCGGGCAGATACACTCGAAATGTTTACACACATGCACATTACTATGGGTGTAGACGTATGTGTCTGTGTCACGATGACATGGCAAATAGCTGACCAGTTATTTAGACTCAACTCATTCACTGCTCTTCGGCTGTTCTCCTGCTGTCAGTGTCCCTGGGTGTTGGTATGCGCCTGTACAGAACCACCAGTGGGCTCTGCTCTCAAGGGCTCTGTTCCCCATGGGGGGTTGTTATTGTATTATCTCCTATATCCATGCTCTTAATGGTTAATGGATGGTTGTCTTATGTGTGCTGAGCAGGGAGTAATATGTAGCAGAGGCTGAACGCCAAGATAAACAACATATGATATTCACCCTTGTATTTACATTTTATAAATTGAATCTATTCAATCTATCTGTGCGTTATATGACTGAACTGTATTATTAAATGTTTCAATGGCCATATGATTAGATTTGAACGTGCAAATAAAACAACTAAGTCGATTAAAACAAAATGACAAAAAAACGGCATCCTTAGAGTACTGCCCAGAATGCCTTTCAGCAATGTAAATTTCAATCTGAACAAGGCCCATTCCTTCTCTTCCAACATGTCAGTGCTTGCATCCAACAACATCTAATATGACCCAATAACCACTAAAGGATGACGGCTTATTTGAACATTTCCTGTTTTCTTTTTTTTTTACATTTCAAACATCCACCCATTGTCAGTCTTCTGACTGGTCCCTGACTGACTAACCAGCAGGCTCTTTCTGCCTTGTTCTACCCTGGTCCCGTCTTAGGTGGAATTTGCTAAAACATTTATTCATCATTTTATTCAGCAGTTCTGGGAGTAAGAGGGCCCAATGTCAAACTGTCTAGTTAACAATATAACAACAATATAATAACGTTTGTGACTACTGGCTTGCTGAATGATACTGTTGAATTAGAAGCAAGTGCAGGTACCACATACTGTGCTTATGAAAGATGTTATGCTCTATTTGCAATTAGAAAAGATATTTAGAATTGAGAGGGATGAAGACAAATTTTACATGATCAACCCTTCATTGACCACTTCAATAAGTGCGCGCTGACCCCTCCTACGCAGTAGTTAAGTAGTAAAAAAAAGGACTAGAGTGCTATTTATTTTTTATCCCTTTGTTTGGCTTTATGATTGAAGTACATTCATGTGTATTACTCATCTGTGATGAGTAATACACATGCTGTCGCCTACTGTCACCCCTCCTCTTCCTTGTCGCCATCGACTGGGTAATGAAAACGTCAGTGGATGGTCAAAGAACAGGACTACAGTGGAACCCTTTCGAACATCTGGAAGACCTCGATTTTGCCGATGATCTGGCTCTCATCTCAGGAACACACACACACATTCAACGCAAGACCACCTCATTATGCGAATGCAGTAAACAACTAGGACTCAGAATAAACGTGGGGAAGACCAAGGTCATGAGGCTCAACACCAAATCCCACCAACCGATCACTATCGAGGAACAACCCCTGGAAGATGTGGTCGAGTTTGTGTACCTCGGAAGTAACATCAGCACAGATGGAGGAGCTGATAAAGATGTCGAGCTGCGCATTAGCAAAGCAAGACACGCCTTCAGAACACTCCGACCTGTATGGCTGTCTTCCCAACTCTCCAGAAACACGAAAATCAGAATATTCAACAAAATGTTAAACCTGTCCTCCTTTATGGCTGTGAAACCTGGAAAACCACCAAATCAAACACAGACAAACTACAAGTGTTTATTAACAACTGTCTCAGATACATACTGAGGATTTGGTGGCCCAACAAGATCTCAAATGTAGACCTATGGAGATGCATGAAACAGGAGCAAATTACCACACAAATCAAAGCTAGAAAGTGGGGATGGATCGGACATACACTTAGAAAGGATCCAAGAAACATAGCAAGACAAGCCCTAGACTACAATCCTCAAGGCAAGAGGAAGCCAGGTAGACCAAAATACAACTGGAGGCGGTCCACGCTTGATGAACTATCCAAGACAGGGACCTCCTGGCAAGAAGCAAAAACCATTGCACAGAGGAGAGTGAGGTGGAGATCCATGGTGGACGCCCTATGCTCCCAAGGGGGCCAAGAGGATTAAGTCAAGTAAGTCACTCATCTGTGATATCTACGACATTCTATTGTCCAACCAAGAAACAACAACGAATGGGTGCAAAGAGAGGCACATCCACTTGATAAAGGGTCGGCTCTATATGCACAGCAGCCATATTGAAAAGAAGTTGGGCCCCTTCCTTACTTCCTTCACAAGTGATACCAATGATACTAATGAAGACTCTGTTCCATTTAGTGGCAGAGTGGTTCTCTAACCTTTACATTTCAAGGATGCCCCATAACTCTCTAAGAGTGTACAAATGGAACCAAATGGACCCATACGGGTTACTGGAACCCCCTCAAGGAACCATGAGGGGCCCTTGACCCCACTTTATGTTTCCAGTGAGCCAACATGCACAATATCAGCAGCCTGACTCCGTTTTACCAGAACTAGCCCTTACCCGTTCAAAGATATGAGCTCCAAAATGATGTGCAGTGTGTGGGTTATGGGATGTGCACTGTGCATACAGTATATGAGGGATGGAAAGTAACTTTAACTGGTGCTTGCATGATAATATGTAGGAGCATCAATGTAAGAAATACCCATTTCGTTTAATGGCTACCCCCCCCCCCCCCCCCCCCCAGCCCGCCCGCCCACCCGCCCACCCGCCTGCGCACACACACACACACACACACACACACACACACACACACACACACACACACACACACACACACAGAGAGCTGGTTAAACATGTTGCCTCATGCTAGATGCAGAATAGATGTGCCTCATGCTAGATGCAGAATATATAGTAGATACACCATAAAAATGCTAATATACAGTATATGATTTGTGAAAGTGACAAACGGGCTTCACAGTTATGTTAGGTGTGTTCATATGCTAATGGTGATGCGATTTCAGATCAATTGCTCCAGCCACTGAGGAGAAACGCTGTTTCAGACAGACAGACAGACAGACAGACACTCACTCACTCACTCACTCACTCACTCAGACATTCGCAAAATTATAGTATAGATGGAACAGAGCCTCAATTAGTACCATTGTAACACCTGAGAAGGAAGTAAGAGAGAGGCCCAATGTCTTTACAATATGGCTGCTGTGCATAGCGCAAGGGTGTGTCGCATCTTGTCCTCCATTACAGCTCATCATCGCTTTCACTTTCCTACTTTTACAGCCCTGGAAAGGTAAACAGAGGGCAGATGTTCCTGCTCTTTAAATAGACTTAAAGAGGTCTTAACAAGTGTCCTGCTCAGCTCCAATTAAAGTCAGGCTGCCCCTCACTCTTGAGTGAGGGGCACAGTGTGTGGAGCCTTCGGAGACCTAGTCTGCTGGAAGGAAAACAATTGATATGCTGAAATTCCACTTCCCTAGCTCATCTGCTCTAAAAGTGGAGTATATCGACCCTAAAGCTGGTTGCACACTGCTGTGTTTCTCGTTGCGAAATGCGTTTTTCAGGGCAGGGAGAGAGAGAGAGATAGAGAGAGCAAGGGACCGAGTGGTGCGCGGAACGGGCAGCAGTGTGCAAACGTGACTGACATAACGTGAGGTTGATTTTTTTATTCACACGCTCCGAAATTCACCCCGATATTCGCCCCGAAAAACGCAGCAGTGTGCAAAGACCTTTACACTTTTAGCCCCAGCCACACATAAACACAGCTGTATGCAAAATACATAAAATTCCAAATACATTCATACATTGCAGAAAAGAGCATTTTAGCCGGTTTGTTCAATGCTGCAATGACAGAGTTGACATTACTTACATTGAAGCCAGTTCTCCTACATTTTAAGGCCCGTGTCTTATTTGTCTTTGTCATGTGAAGTGATATTTGAGGGGGGTGATTATTGTCATTTGCTATTGTGCTATTATTGTACAAGCAGGACAATATAGTGTGGCAGATCTCTGTTTGCTGCCTCTCGGGCAAATGCAGGAACCAACAAGAAGTTGACTACTGGAGAATGATGTCATCACACGGTGGCAGCACATTCACGTGACAGGAACATCGCTCTTCTCCACATCACCGTCAGGAGTCAGGACATTATGTGAGAGGATCAGGACACAGGGGACAAGATTCCATTTACAGTGTGAATGCTGTGAAACCACTGCTACAACACATACTGATTGATTTAGCACTGCCAACCTTGGCACAACCCTCCTACAGGGACCGTCCCTATAGTGCAGGGGTTCTCAACCTGTGGCTTGGGACCCCCCAAATTATTTTGGGGGTCCCCAGATGATTAACTTAATGTGCAATGTTGTTTTCTCACTCAACAGTAAACAAACCAACGTGAAGTTTAAGTGTATAGAGCGTATATCTACACATTTCTAAAGTGACAATTTAGGGACTTTTTAATACCTCTAAAATGACAAGATTGACCAAATTCAGTGAGTCAAATATTAGAGGCAGAAAATGTGAAAATAGCCGATCTACATGCTTGCATGTAGATCAGCTATTCACAATAGAACCGTGTTAGACAGAATGTAATGCCTCTAGGGTGGGGTCCCCAGTTAAAATATTATTATTTTGGGGGTCCCCAGTTAAAATATTATTTTTTGTGGGTCGCGGCCTGAAAAGGTTGAGAACCACTTGTAGTGTAGATATTCTTTTCTACACCACTGCTATAGTGGGTGGTTGGATATACTGCTGTCAGCCGCTGTTACTCTACAATGACCAGGCCATTTTCTATGGTGATCACTTTAAGCCTGATTTGTGACTAAAACTGTCCCCCAATGGAGACATATTACTGTAGCTTAAAATTGTTCCCTTTACACGTCTATATGCACTGATTCATTTTCTTACACTGCACCAAATTCCCACTGATAGAATTAGTCTAAATTGATTTTATGCAACCCATCATTATTCACACCACTGAACCAGAGATGAAGGCCTTTATTTTAAAAGGTCTATATTAATCAGTTATTTCTTCCGAAACACTACAAGTTTAACCATGTGTACTTTGTTGTTCAAATAGCACAAATAGCAGACCTACAAACTCACAGCGTGGCATGATATCATGATACTGTATATGGCTTTTTTGGGGGTAAGAAATTGGCCCTTTACCAATTACAGGCAAACAGTATGAACTATGTTTGAAGGTCACTGTCACATTGACTCACAAGACCAATTGCACGTAATTTGTTGGGGGGGGGGGCATATTTGGGTAACGAGACAGATGGAAAGATACAGAATGAGACAGAAGCGACGAGAAAAGACGTGTCAAAGACGACAGGGAGAAACAGAGCGGCTTGCACACCCACCTGCGTGGGAGTGGAAAAGTCAAAAGAGTGAGATGAAAAGTTTCGATTTCAGTCAATGAGATTCAAAGTAGCAAGTACGGAACCATCCAATTCCATGACATACTGTACCATACAGTGTCATCAAGAAGAACGTATGCTATAATGGAGATACTGTGCAGGAGTCTTAAATGTTTTCAGGCCAAGGACCCCTTAGTTGAGAGAGCGATGAAGCAGGGACCCCCACAACCTTTTCATAGATTCCATATAGTTTCATTGTTTGACAGCACAATCATCAGTGTATTTTGGATTCGTGTCAATGTGTGTTTTCAGATATTTAACCACTTGAACCGTCAAATAAACTTGACCTTTCACTCTGTACTTAGTCTGCTCTTTTTCCCCTTTTACCTTTTTACACCAAACCTCTTTGCCGAATATAGCCGATCTACAAGCCGCGAGGTGTTGTGAGCTTGTAGATCTGCTATTTTTGGCTAAGGTTCTCAGAATATGGACATTAGGGTTCGAATGGTTAATATAAAAAAGGAGGAAAAAAGGTTTCTAAAGGGGAACACACACTGGACACGGAGGCGGCGCGGAAGCGGCGCGTCAAAACATATGGCCCCATTATTTTCAATGAACTAACCCACACCGGCGCCGTCAGACGCGCGCAGCCGCGGGTCTGCCGCCTCGCCTGTCGCGCCGATACGCCACTGTTCTATTTTTCCAGCGTTGCCGCGCGGTGAACATGTTCTCCCATGGTTCTCCCCACCGGGGGAAATGGATGTGCTGTGTGGCAGGTCCGCGGGGCACTTAACGTGCGTCGATACCGCGGCGCGACGCTGCGCAGCCGCCCGCGTCCAGTGTGTGCTCCCCTTAAGACCCTTGGTGTAGGTAGGCTATATTCCTTCAATCCAATACATTACATATTGATACCTCGTACAGTTATGCAATATGAATGCATGCAAGTGTGTGATTGGACTGAGTGAGTGAGCGAGCGAGCGAGCGAGTGAGTGAAGCCTTTACTGATAGCTCATTGCGGCTCTATCCCCACAGGATAGAAGGGGATGGGAATAACCAGTAAGACTCCCTAATCGGGAGATAAGCGACCGTAGGTCACTTATCTCCACAAATAGGGCAAACATTTTTTATTCCAAAAACTTCCTGATCCATGTTGATGACATGAGTGTAGACATACTGTGTAGTGATTTTCGTGATTGGAGGGTCAAAACTGTAGGAGCAGTGGCCAAAAATGTGTTTTAAAATTCGGCCTGTAGGTGGCGCTAGAAGAGGGCCATGTGAGAAATGAGGGGTGGGGTGTCCGCGTTGCCTTGGCGGACGAATAGGTACTGGCCCCGGCTCTCCCGGACGCTCCTAGCCCGAGTTACGGCATTTTATGTGAGCTGCAGTGGCAGGGGGTCCTCCACTGGGGGCGCCACCACTTTTGCATCCGTTCTGGAGCAGCAGGAGTGGGTGGTCCCCAGGAATTCCCCGTGAGCAGCTCCGTTGGGGTGGTCATTTGGTAATTTTTGCACATGTGCTCATTTTTTACACTTGGGGGTCCCCGAGGGAGCTGGGGGTCCCTGGAGCTCCGGGGGTCCTTGGAGGTTGTAGTTTGGCAGGTAAGGAGTGTGTGTGCAAAATCTGGCATGGATCGGGGCAACGGTTGCGGAGATATGAGCAGGGCAAAAGTGTGACGTGTGTGACGGAGTGACGGAGTGACTGACTGACTGACTGACTGACTGACGGACGGACACCTCGAGCAGCTTTCTGTAGTAAGTGCGACCTACGGTCGCAATAAGTACAAAGCAAACCCTATGTGTGTCTGGAGAGGAGACACATACTGTAACGGTGAAAGTAAATATTGTGAAAACTCCTGGGCCTGCTCTCTCTCGACCTGGCTGCAAGGAAGGAATGTTTGGCTTGGTAATTAATAAGAAAATGCCTTTCTCTGTCCGTTTCTCCAAACACTCTCCCCCTCCAAACTTCCTTCCCATTTGGACCCCTAACGATGTCATCGTATACAAACACACTCGCTTAAACACACACTCGCTCGCACACGCTTAAAAACACAATGTAATACATCTCTTCCTGATCCATTTGTGTGTGTGTGTGTGTGTGTGTGTGTCCCTCTCTCTCTCTCTCTCTCTCTCTCTCTCTCTCTCTCTCTCTCTCTCTCTCTCTCTATTCCCTTCCCACTCTCTGGCCAAGAATCAACAATCCAGATATTTTGGAAAAAGCAAAGCGGTCGACCTCCAAATAAAGAGGAGAGAGGGGGTTTAATGCTGAGCTGATTTAGCCAAAATAGGGCTTTGACGTCAGCAGGGGATGAAATTGAACAGTGGAGCATATTTCTGAGAGGCGTATTAGAGGGCCATTTCTATTCCCTTCTGATGTCGAGGACGAGATGCTGACTTTTTTCAAACATAAAGGGAAAGTATGCACACGATGCGCATACAGTTTTGTTATCAGGCAGGTAGTGAGTAGCCTGGAAACCAGACAAATTAATCTGCCAGTGCAAAAATAAAATGCCCTCTAGTCTGGCCATATGCCAGGCTAGGTAGTGAGGACTACTTTCCTGGTTAAGAAATACTTTTAGACATATTGTTACAAACTTACAATTAGGAAAATATTTAGGTTGGGATTATAATCAAGCATTAAGGTTATAGGGTTAGGAAGACTAGATATTGTCTGGGATTGTGGATATTGTGATATGGCATACGTGTTGTCTTCTTGTCTTCTTTGTCTGAAATTACCTTTATATATGGCTGTTCTCTTATTTGACTTTTTTTAAAGCACCAGTAGTCATACCCACAGTATCATCACTATTGACACACACCCACCCACACACACACACGCACGCACGCACGCACGCACGCACGCACGCACGCACGCACGCACGCACGCACACACACACACACACACACACACACACACACACACACACACACACACACACACACACACACGTGTACACTTCATTAGGTGGGGGTCCACACTTGTGTGAGTGCAGCACTCTGTGTGAGTGACCCTGTGCTGTGTGTGAAAAGCACATTTGGCACAGGGAGCGTGTTTGCAGTGGGATGACGCAGGCAGCCGGTCAGGGAAGTGGGAACGCGTCCAGTGAGCTGAAGCGTATGCCGCATGGTGGACGTCACCATTTGTTTACTCCCCGCCCCCCTTCCCTCACAGAGTGGCTCCACTGCCCCATGGGAGCTTTGCTTGGGAGGGACGTGGCGGGGAGGAAGGAAGCAGTGCATTCAATCATTCCTTTTCAGCTGTGAGAATGGAGTTTGGGGAAAGCTGATCCTTTGTCTTGAGAAAGGCCTGAGGGCCGAAACATGCTGATTTCTAGGCAAAGTGTGCGCAGCAGTACAGTACTGTTGTATTCTGTGACTGATTCAGTAACAAAATCATATTAACACTTCCCACAATGGGGCAGACATTGCCATGTATCCGCCACAGGCCTATTTATCAAACGGTGTTGACATGTTGACAGTATAGTTAGAAGAGACTTGTGGGTTTAACCCAAGTTAAACGCTTTTCAATATGCTTGACCTGAATGTGGCCATTTCCCTGGAGGTGTTTTTATTATATGTGTGCCAAAATCTAAGCTTAAAGGAGCATTTCACCTCTGGAAAAAGCGGGCCGTGGTTACCAACAAGGTTCCTCCTTTTCCACAAACTGTGTAAAGGAAGCCTTGCCCTCTTCCCGAGTAAACATGTATAGTTTAATATACAACACTTTTTTCTTAAACGTCCAATCATCTCCAGTATTTGAATTGCATGTTGTTGGATTGCATGTTGTTGGGTCTCTAACATTATTTTCCCCCACAGATTCCTCGGGTCCCGACAGGTGCAACCACTTTCTAGTTCTCACTGCTGTTGCTGCTATCACACCTGAATTTCCCCCTGGGGATCAATTAAGGTTTATCTAATCTCATATTACTTCTGTGTCCATGCTTCTGTGTACATGCTTCTTAACTATTCCGGCAACATGTAGATTGGAATATACCGGTATACTGCATGAGGACATAGGCCTACCTTACAATAATGTACCATTTAAACCCAAGCATGTTATGTCAAATTGATACTGATATTGATATCCAGATACAGACAGAAGAACCTCCCCGGACTGTTGTAAACTGTACAAAGCAAACTGTACAGAGTGTAAAATGGAATTTTACACTGTGCAAGTTAATGATGGGATTTTGGTTTAATTCCCATATTTGTATATTCCTTCTCCAGAAGACGTTTCCACCCACAGAGTAAAACCACAGTTTGTCAGAGTCAATGAATATCCCATATTGATTTGAAGACACAATAAAGGGAGACCACACCGGGGAATATGCGTTTTTTGATAAGTTATATTGAAAATATAGTCAGAGTTCAAAGTACTGTACAGCAAGTACAGTAGAGCATTTTTCACCCATAGTATCTCTGAGCGCAAGGCATAATGATTTTACATATATAAGTGAGTGTACAGCATAAAATACATTAGTCACATTATGATTGGACAATTAAGCATAACAGTGGGCATCAGATGTTTTCGTGTTGTTGGTCCCCGTAGCAAGGCCAGATATCATGGCTTGGTAATATCATTTTGTTATCCAGTGTCCTGACCATTATGACCTGATTGGCATCTCTCAGCGTCATTCTCCTGTAGTAACAACAACTCGTCACGGCCGTTAGATATTTGTTCAAAACATCATGGCATTGACTTTTAACACTGAAAATGATATCTATACCATATTAAACATTTTAATCTTATCAGTTAAATAAACACATATTTTGCTGCGCAGTATTCTTCTCACAGTGTGGGACTGATTTGGCATGGTGTCTGGTATTAATTACTGTGAATCTAAAAGTCTAGGCATCTGATCTGATCATCTCTACAGTATAAAGTTGACTCATTACAAACATAAATGCGCCACTCTGCGGTGAATAATCTCCTGAGGCGCCACAGCACCGACGTGTGTGTATAACCTGGCTTGTTTACTTTCCACAAATATCCAGGGGAAATGTGTGTGTTTGTGATAAACAGTCGCCTCACACCAGATGTCCCTTTGTTAGTCCAGGCAGAGACCATGGGCCCTGTGGCTGCTGTGGCCTCCATCCTGAGGCATGTTTGTGGAAGTGGCAGTAAACATTTAGACAGGGACACAAACCATGAGCTCATGTGCGTATGCGTGCGTTGTGTGTGTGTGTGTGTGTGTGTGTGTGTGTGTGTGTGTGTGTGTGTGTGTGTGTGTGTGTGTGTGTGTGTGTGTGTGTGTGTGTGTGTGCGCACACGTGCGTGCGTGCCTGTCTGTCTGTCTGCCTGTCTGTCTGTGTGTGTGTGTGTGGGGTGAGTGAGTGTGTGTTTGTGTGAGAGAGAGAGAGAGAGAGAGAGAGAGGGAGAGGAAGAGAGAGACAGGCTTGTTTGGCCGGTGGTTTATGCATCGGCCTGGACATTTTTATGTGTTTCTTTGGGAGGGTTTGTAAGAATGGGAAGATAAGCACGCTCAGTGTGTCTGTTTGCACTCTCAGATGCGAGCACTTGTGCACGTGGTCTGGCTCCCCCTCCTTGACAGTCCTAATAGCATTTTGACTACACATACACATACCTTCCTGATCCTGTTTGTCTGGCCTTGACAAGAGTGGGTCTCTGTGTTATGGAAACGTGGCCTCTTCTCATTGCCATTTAGCGGCATAAAGACACACTTACAGACAGCAGGATAGAAAGCCATCTTATAGCCTTATTTAATGAGTCAACATACCAGCACCTGGTTGCTTGACATTTAGAATGTTGTAGAATTCAGAAGAACATTTAGAATGGTGAAGAATTCAGAAAAAGTGATTCATCTACTCTGCTTCTATAGCGTGAACAGTAATCTCTCGAGAACAGACTCTGAAATGAAAAGGAACAAAACAGAGTGGGCGTTCCCTTTTATTTGACTTTGATCTTTCTTTTTTTTTTAAGATCAAAGAATCAACATCAAGTTTAGAAATTACACATTTAAAAACAACAGAAGTTGACCCAGAGTGCTTTCCAATCAAAATAACAATTTGGAAACCACAAAAACCATATAGAAATGAATTATATTCAATGGTCATTGTGAAAAAGGATAGACAATCAATTGCCCCCAGACTTGGCTAAAAGCAATAGAGAAGACATTAATTAAAATACATAGAACAGGAAATATTGGTGCGGACAGGGTTTACAGCTATCCCAGGTGCATTTTAACATTGTTCTTTTAATGAAATCCCATAGCAAGGTCACCCTTAGCTTTTTTAGCATTGGCTCAAGGCAGTCGCAGACCTGGGCTACATAGCTGGTCATTCAGTAATAAATGTCTCTATAGTGAGTTATAGGGACTTTAATGTGTTGTCTTGGCAGTATCTCTGGCAAGTGGCTATTCTCTCACTCTGTCACAGCCCCCCTCTCTCTCTCTGTGTCTCTGTCTCCCTCCCTGTCTCTCCCTCTCTCCCTCTCATCCTCTGTTTTAATATCCCCATGGTCACACTCACATCTGCAAATACATTAGAAAAGTAATCGCTTTGGCTATAAACTGTCGTGGTCCATTTTAATCCATTAATTCTGCTATTGTCGTATTAGTTCAACTGAAAGTTACCTCCGCCGTGGGTGTTGTGGAATAATTTCTTCATTGTTATAATTATACTCCTACCACCTTTTTGCACTGGATTTTGGATAATTGAAGAAAATCATGTCCAAAACATATTTTGAACAACAAGAGACTCTGATTAATATATGGTAATGTAAAAAAAAGAGAAGAAGAAAAGGGTAAATTCATGGCTGAGACATTACCAGGTGCAATTTATAAGAACAAAACTCTCAGCTTATTATCATGTTAGTCACATACCTAATTGTCTCTAACCTGACTTTCGCCAGATGGTTTGCAGCATTGCGTATGCCTGCATAACGCTCTGCTTTACCATCTGGGCTCGGTCCAGCACAACCGATGTAAGGGGCGGGCCATTTTTTTAAATTCTAAAGCAGGTGATTGGATATGGCCGTGCCAACTCCAACCACTCATATTGGCCTGTCTGCATGACGTTGCACCCAGAATCCGCCTCCTGGGTTTCCACGTGGTCTGCAATCAGACTCTATTGGCTCAGAGCCGCTCAGAGCCCGCCCATAGCTGCCGCTGATTGGTCCGGCCCAGGACTTTACGAGTGTTATCAACTGTGCTGGAGCGAGCCCAGATGGTAAAGCAATGCATAAGCAATGCTGCCACCATCTGGCGAAAGTCAGGTTAAATTGTCTCCATTACTCAAAAGCCCTGTGGGAAAAGAAGCAATCTGATGAGGGAACCCATAGAGAACAACTAAATACTTTATGCTCTATTGCAGGGGTCTTCAACAGGAGGTCCGGGACCCCTAGGGGGTCCCCAGAGTTACTACAGGGGGGCCGCCAAAATCTTTGTGTGATAGGATAATTATTTTAAATGAACAACTTGAACCCTCGCATCCCTATTCTGAGGAGAACTTTAGCCAAAAATAGCAGATCTACAAGCTCTGCAAGGCGTTGAGAGCTTGTAGATCGGCTCTTTTTGGCAAAGAGGTTTTGTGTTTAGCCGAAAAAGAGCAGACTAAGTAGAGAGTGAATGGTCAAGTATTGACAGTTCAAGTGGTTAAATATCTGAAAACACAATTTGACATGAATCCAAAATACACTGATAATTGTGCTGTCAAACAATGAAACTATATGGAATCTCTGAAAATGTGAGGGTCCCTGCTTCATCTCTCTCTCAACTAAGGGGTCCTTGGCCTGAAAACGTTGAAGACCACTGCAGTATGCATTACCATGCGACAGCAGAACCCGCTGTGAGAGTGTGTGAGAAAGCAGTATAATTCCTGTTGTTCCATTTGACTCTTGTAGAGTAAAAGCAACTTGTTTTGAGGCTTTTATTTACTGAATTGAAAATAGCCGATCTTCAAGCTAACAACACGTCACGTTGACTCACATTGCAACATTTTGTGAATATGAGGATACTGTTTTTGCTATTTTCTCCCAAAAGGTTAAATGTTCTAACCTTTTGATTTTTGTTTTTACATTATTTAACAGTTTTGAAACATTTTCACCTATTAAAAGCAGGAAGCCAGGGTTTAATGTGGTGAAGGTACAAACACCATTTTGAAATCCCTTGCGTTGGTGATTGCCCAGTACTGCACTATGCTACACAAGACCCCTCAGAAATGCATGCTCACACACATCTCATTGAAACTAGGACTTTAACTGTGCATTCCACAGTTCTGGACATCCCAAACCCAGCAACCAGGGCCAACATTACTGAGATGTTTAAATGATGGCTGGCTCCATCAGAGCGGAACCTCTAGCACACATCAGAGCCACTACCCTAAAAGACAGGTTAACCGCTACTGAGCTTTGTCATTGTGGAAAAAGCCAGAATCTTAACCACTTGCAAACTGTCGTCCCTTTTGTGAGCATATGAAAATTCTGTGAAATAGGTGAAAATGTCCCCAAATATTCAAACATATTTTAAAAATGCATTGCATCTCGATAACAGCCTTATAACGTTAAGATTTCACTCTTTTAACTTGACTTTATTTTATTATTATTATTATTTGTTTTTGCAGTACATTTTACTAGCTGTGTGCAGTGTGGTCGCATCGATATGCTAATATGCTCAATTACCAAATTGCCCGACTTTTTTAGTCAATTGTGCTGTCGCCGACCATTTTTGGCGATCGCCGGCAAAAACAGCAATCTGCCGCAAGATCAAGCTTTGCTCGCCGAGGTTTTGCTCGTTGTGTGTGAAAAGAACTGCGAGAAGATCTGGCCGCGATTATAGCGCTCGGCGATTTATTCCCGAGCGTTTCTAGATATCTAGCAATTGATTGGCTCTGTCGCAAACTAGGTTTCATACAGTATGAAAGACGTTGCGCACTGAGAAGATCTGTGTTAAATGAGAGCAGACAGCATGTGATCACAGACAGAACGTCTGTCTGTCTGAATGTATAGAAGGATATACGGTATCATGAATAGGCTATAGACATTTATTCCGAGGGTAAATTCAGGTGTCTTATCGGTATTGCTGTTAAATAATAGGCCTAGTCTGTTTCATCATAATAATATAGATGCTGTTTCATAGCAATATAATTCCATGCAGCAGCACAGCTGGTGTTTTATTATGAAAACATCGAACAGGTGCGCTCACTCTGTGTGTGTGTGTGTGTGTGTGTGTGTGTGTGTGTGTGTGTGTGTGTGTGTGTGTGTGTGTGTGTGTGTGTGTGTGTGCGTGATGCGGTGATTGACGGAAAATCATTAGCGCCCTGATCGCTCTCGTGCACTGTGCACAATTAGAATAAAAACAAATGTTATATTGGCTTAACTTGGCTATGTATCGGGGACGCATCCTGGTGAAATATCTGGCAGTGTGTGATCCCAGGTCGGTGATCAATCTCATAGTGTGAAAACCACAACGATATTATGACAGCCGATTTCAAGAAACTCACTTGTGTAGTGTGAAATACTCTAACGATCTGATGACTCGCTGACACATACCATTCCAGTGTATTCATGTGTATGCATAGGCCTATGCATGTAATATACTACACTACATACATATGTGCATGTATATAGCTATAACTATAAACTATATACACATTAGCTGCCAATATTCCTCAGAAATGAAATTCGAATATTGGTCTTAGAAATTGGCCCGAATATCGAATATATTCAAATATTAATATTAATATTATTTTATTTAAAAAAAATAGTAATATTTGCCCTGGGTTTCTTAAATCCTGTGTTGAGTCACACAAGGAGAAAATGCACTGGTTAAAGTTTAAACAAAAGTTAAGAACCAACCAGTCTGCTTGAAAACAGCAGCCAATTTACAGTGCAGAGACATGATTGCCTTCCTTTGATGCATTAAGAGGCCATCAACTACTAAATGGCATCAGCTGAGCTGGACACACACACCCCTTCCCTCTGCAGTGCTCTGAAAGTGACTGGAGTCTGTCTCATTTCTCTCCAAAAGTCCTTAATTGGCCTTGAATATGATTGAAAATGAAGGATTACTGTGATTATGGTAAGCTTACATTTCATATCCCACTCACCATTCCCGAAACTTTCACTAGCCCACCTCAAAAAAAGATATAAAAAAAAAATTGGAAAATAAATAAATACCGGTAATAATAATTTGAATATTAATTTTCATATTCGAATTTACATATTTGTTCCATATTCGACGAATATTCGAAATTCGAATATTAATTTAATTTGGCAGCCTTCATATGTGAATGTATGTAGCTGTCTACTATGTACATACAGTATGTGTAGGCATATATTTAAATATATACTATGTACAAACATATGTGTGTACATAGCTAGAACTACACTATATACTATGTACAGGTGTACAGTATAAGTATGTATATGTATCAACTCTCCATATGCCAGGGGTGTTAATCTGTGTAAGTACATAAAGTTACACTCACCACACATACATGACCCCCCCCTCCACACACACACACATGCACGCTCACAGTCGCACTTGCACGCAAGCACGCACATGCATAACACGCACACACAACCACGCTGTTCTAACAGGGCCAAAGCATGTTGTCACGATGAGTCGGTCTTCAACTCCCAGCTCTGCCAAAAATCAATGAGTCACAGCACTCGGACACAGGGAGCAGATGTCCAATGAGCAAACACACGCTTGCTCATATTTACTATTTACACACACATACTGCACATATAACACGCACGCACGCACGCACGCACGCACGCACGCACGCACGCACGCACGCACGCACGCACGCACGCACACACACACACACACACACACACACACACACACACTCAGCTGCCACTGAAATGAACTCCTGTGACCACGAATGGAACGTTCTCCTGTACTGTATCTGTATGTGTACTGTTAGGTGTGACAAAACTGCTGGGATTATTGCTGTGTATGAGTTCATTTTGCTCTCATTAGCTCTCTCTCTCTCTCACACACACACACACACACACACACACACACACACACACACACACACACACACACACACACACACACACACACAGTCTAGGTACTGTAAAGAATTAGATGGCTTTCTGTCAATCCCTGTCACTCATACACTCTTAATCTGTTTGGCTGTTCACCTCTCCTCATTCTCGCTGACGTACACACACACACACACACACACACACACACACACACACACACACACACACACACACACACACACACACACACACACACACACACACACACACACACACACACACACACTCTCTCTCTCTCTCTCTCTCTCTCTCTCTCTCTCTCTCTCTCTCTCTCTCTCTCTCAGGGGAGTCACTGCAATGGTCTCCTGTGGAAAGACTTATCGATCTATGTGCACAAACTGAGCAAATGGAGCCCCCATTAGTGCTGTAATAAGCCACTTCAGCATGTGTTTCCGGCTCTGCAGACAGTTGCACAGCCCTGGTGGCACAGCAAGGGTACAGTATGTGATTCAAACTGTAGGGGATGTGGCTCCAGTGACTGGCCTGTTAACCCGAATGCTAACTGCACCAACACTTAAATCAAGTTGGACTTGGTGTATTAACAAGGCGAGTTCCTACCCGACCAATTCACACACATGCACGCACACACGCACGCACAGCATAATAACTGCTGTTTGTGGTATCATCTATTATTCTGTACAGGCAGACATTGGCAGAATGCATTGTGGAACCCAATTATAACAAGAGAGAAGGAGAGAGTGGAACAGAAGGAAAGGGGACTATATAAGTCCAGAGTGCAAAGCAAAGAGTACTGTAGTGTAGTATACCTGGTCTCCTAAATATCGTGGTTTCTGGTTCTCAATCAATTAGTCTGTCAGTCAGTCAGTCAGTCAGTCAGTCAGTCAGTCAGTCAGTCAGAGTTAGAGAGAAGGAGGGAAATGAGTGAGGGATGAGAACCACAAAGAGATGGTTTCCCCTGACATTCTTGACATAACTCTGCTTACTGACATTGAAGCGGCTTGCAGAGAGCAGTGTGTAGGAGGAGAGCACTGTGTAGGGGGTTCTTTAGTCTAAAGTACATAGTAATACATAAGGACCGCAGGTCGACACTAGAAACGGAGGGGGAGAGAGATTTCTTCCGTTTGGTCCGTTTGATGTCCGTTCTATTTCCCTGTCCATACTTGTCCGTATGATTACGTACACCCATCAACTGAACGTACTGGACTTGTCCATAGCAAGAAGTACCCACGGCCACCGTTGTGAACCGTAGGGGCAGTAGTGAGGAAAATAACCTTTACTCTGCAAAAAGAGTGGAAAGATGTTGTTCTTCAACGTCTGTAAATATCAACCATACCTCTATGATACAAACATGGAAAGCTCCATGGCGTGAACGTTCTCATCAAGAGCCCATGGTGATGTGAAGCGGCAGTTTGTAGACTTGTCCTTTTTAATAATAAGACAGAAAATATTAAATTCTGTTGGTTTTGTATTGTTTAATCACCAGATTCGAGATATGGGGGCTACTCAAGGCTCATTCAGCCAAAATCTGTTTCACTTGAGTTTCGAGTTGTATCCTTTGATTGGCTCATTTGGCTTGCTGACTCAAAGTATTTATAAAAAAGACTTGTGTGGATGACAGAGACATTAGAGCTAAATCTGCACGCTGAGAATTGTTTGTTCTCTGTTCTGCTCTGCTCTCGTGTGATGCGACATGTAAGCATGGATGCGAGGTGCAATACAGGCGCGCAGCCCCAATGGGAGCGGAATCGGAGCGGAGGGTGGGTCGGCCCGTGCATAAACCGTACAGGAACTAAGCATGTACGTGCTCTCTCACCCAAAATTTTGACAAAATCAAACATACGGAAATATAAACGACCCTTTAGAGCAGTGTGTAGCACACACGTTATGTACCCATCCATGTATGCCCACATCCACACACTCAACTGTAGGAGACCCCACCTGACCAATACCCAGTGGTGTTGTTACCTTGACAATAGCCCACAGCCCTCCATTCTCCCCTGACTCCTGGGAAAGAAACCAAGCCTGTTTCGCTGCTGTGCTTACAAAGAAGCAAAGGGATGATTTAGCACCAAAACGCTTCTAAAAAGGCACACATTCAGAAGCGGGCCCCCCTCCTAACTGTTGTTCCAGTGCCAGCTGAGCTCATTCGTCTGCCTCCGCAGGCCCCATTTGTCAGCCAGTTTGTTCCTTACACTTGACTTGATTTGTTTGCGTCTCTCTGTGCTGGTCGAGCCTTGCAATTCTCCTGGGATGACAACAGACCTGAAGGCATTGCAAAGCGACCTGTGCTGTGTGACGTTGGTAAATGGAAGTTGGCCTGAGGAAAACGAAAGGATGTGTTGCACTTTTGGTTCGGGGCACTGACAAATTGATTCATTCAGGTCTGCCTCTGTTCTTTTGGCTCCATTTATACATTGTTTAGACACTGTTTAGGCACAGCATGTTCTGTTCTGTTCCCTCTCCGCAGTCAAATCTGTGTTCATTAATGGATAATGTTTTACATTAGTTAAATGAAGTGCTTTCCCTCCGCCTCACATCTCTTTCTTGCACTTTAGTTCACTCCCAGTGCTTCTAATCGTTACCTTCTTAAAATAATGGCCCATGTAATTCTTTCAGGAAATATTCTTTTGCCTAAATCGTCCGTGCATGCATCTCTTCCGTCCTAGTGGCCCTCAATGGACATTCCCTAACCTATTCAGTATATCTCACTCCTTAGATCTCCAGCTTCAACTTAAATGTCTTCAACACTGTCTTCAAGCTGTTTGCGTGGTGTCGTGTGCTGCAGTGCTATTATTAGCCTCTACACACATGCCACGTATTGTGTGGATATGGATATGTACACATGCGCGCACATATTCACACCAATTGACAACGCCATGTACATCTTCCAAATCCTCCAAACAGATTGTGACAGTTTTGTGCCAAGTGGAGAGTACAGAGAAACATCAGTCCCTCAGTACAGCATCTTTGCTGTCCCAGGTTCAATGTGTACAAGCAAAAGCTTTCAATGGGCTATGTTCTCATAGTGGTGATATAACTTCTTATAATGACTGGGGGATTTTCTTCAAAAATCAAGATTTTTATTCATTTATGTTTGGATTAGAGTATGATTTACATCAGCCATTTTGACATCTGATGAAATATACAGTTTCTTAGGCCTATCATTGATTGGTATGGCTACATCAACTTGTTCTGTGATGTTTTGGACACATGTTGACATTTAAACAAAACAGACCATCAGACCATCAAATCGAATTGTGAAGTGTAATTATATATATACTATGTGGGAACTGAGATGATTTCAACTTCTGAATAAAGTCCACATGAACAGTCCTCCAACTTGTAATTCCTGGTTGGAAACATAGGACTTTCTCAGAGCTCCAATTCCTCCAAGTACTGTAACATCGTGTACATCAACACTGGAAGCAATGTACTGGTATGGCAACGAACTTGTGAACTTCTTTTTACCACAGTGGATTTGAACCCCCATACTCTATAGTGGTGGGCCTGTACTTTACTACTGCGCCACCTGAGCGCTCCTGTAATGAAAGAAGAAATAGCGTTTTTTTACATTTTTGAGCAGACTTTGAAGTTTGGGCCCCCAAAATATTCTGCTTGTTCAGGGATTAATAATGTAGGATTTCCAGCAAAATTGAAGCTTTGGACAAGTAAGATGTTTCAACATGTATTTCCCATCAGAGACCTAAAGTCTGGCATACTGTACATCGACATTGACTTGTGGTAGAAAATGAATGAATTGAAACGTAAATGTTGGTGTTGGAGGTTTAGCTAACGTCGATCAAATGGTTCAGGTAAATTCTGTAACGTTTTAATGAATACGGATCAAAGGTTAAAAATAATATACAAGAGATCTAAAAAAGAAAACTATTTCATGGAACCTGGTCTTCATGTACCGGTATGTGAGATATGTGGCCGATGTTATAAATGGACAATGACACGCGGTGTTATACTATGGTCCTTTAAGTGAGTTAGTGAGCAACGACAGGTGGCTCTCGTCTCCAGCTGTGAGTGATCATAGTGATTATAGAAGACCTCGCCTCATATTGCCCATGAGATGTAAACCACACAGTCCACGGTGCTGAAGTCTCTTCACATCATGTGGAGGGACTCAGCAACCTTGGCACTCCATAATACACACACACACACACACACACACACACACACACACACACACACACACACACACACACACACTCCTCCCAGTGGGAAATGCTGACGTCTGTGTTTCACTGAGGCTCCATTTAACACTTAAATGTCATGTGAATAGCGCCATTTATTTATTTATTTTCCAATGTTTTTATGTGTGTGTGTGTGTGTGTGTGTGTGTGTGTGTGTGTGTGTGTGTGTGTGTGTGTGTGTGTGATTGATTGATTGATTGAAGACTTTATTAGAAGTTTGCATAGGAAAAGGTACAGTTTCATGACGGTACAGTTCACTGGTACAAGGTCTACTAAAAGGAGATCCATGAAAAGACTAAGCTTATTTCCACTGGAAACCATTGAAGTATCTCATATAACATTGAATGACAGACAAATAGAACACAGTACTATGCAGTAGATATGTAAAGAAAAACAAACAAAAAAAAAGACAGTAAGTCTAAAACAAACAGTATATACAAAGAAGGGGCAGGGGAGGGTAGGGTTGGGCTAGGTTCATTTTTTACCAGTTGCGAACGGCTGCTGCCTGTAAGTGGTTTTTCAGGGCAATTTTAAAGGATGCTAGTGATCCACACTCCTTTATGGTCTTCGGTAAGGCTTTCCACATTTTGGTGGTATAGCAGAAATGTGTGTGTGTGTGTGTGTGTGTGTGTGTGTGTGTGTGTGTGTGTGTGTGTGTGTGTGTGTGTGTGTGTGTGTGTGTGCGCGCGTGCACGCGCGTGCATGCGCGTGCTCGCTCGCGCACCCATTGACTTTGACTCTCTCCAGTCTCCACCTTCTCCCCTCATTTACCACTTACTGTAACAGCAAGCATCTGCACAGCACATGATTCCATTGCTCAACACTACAAATACTGGTAGGGGTCTATTTACGTCATGCTGTGTAGAGTGTTCACTGTGTGTGTGTGTGTGTGTGTGTGTGTGTGTGTGTGTGTGTGTGTGTGTGTGTGTGTGTGTGTGTGTGTGTGTGTGGTGTGTGCGAGTGTGTGTGGTGTGTGCGAGTGTGTATGTGTGTGCATTTATGCACTTTTGAACAGCATGCATTACACAGCTCGGATTCCAAGTTTCATCAGTATGCCCCTGGTGGGGTTGTTTGTAATTTGGATTTATTTTTATTTATTTATCCCTGCACACAAATAAATCTCTTTTAGGATGTCTTGGCTTCAAGGATCCAAGGCTTCAAAGAGCGTTGAATTTCAGTCTTTTTGTTGTTTTTACAAAGCACAAAGCTTACGGTACCTTGCCCTAGCTCTGTCAGACAAGACCTAGCTATCATTGCAGTTCAGTTCAGTTTTATTTTCTGTTTCTTTGGACAAATATAAAAAGGAAAAAAAAAATGTATACAGTATATGTACTATATGCCGGCGGGCGGCATAGCTCAGGGGTAGAGAAACCGTTATAAAGGCTTCCCGAAGGGTTTCCAGTTCGAATCCGGGCTCCCTCTGAGTTAATGTTGAAGAGTCCTTGTGCAAGACTCTGAACCCCTAATTGCTCCCGGTGAGTAGGTTGGTGCCTTGCATGGTTTCCTCCGCCATCGGTGTATGAATGTGTGCGTGAATGGGTGAATGTAATGCACAATCTATGTAAAGCACTTTGGATAAAAGCACTATATAAATGCACCATTTACCATTTATATAAAAAATATACAGTATGTAAATAGAATTCATTGATTTGGTTTACATATTTACAATAATAAAAGTCATAATAATCATAATGTCAATATCAATCATAAATAGAAAGATGCAATTGGAAATTGCAAGTGTGGTTGCTGTGACACAGGTCACACTAGCAAATAAATATCTCTCTATCTGTCAGTCCTTGTCCCTATTTGAGCGTATGTGCTAAACCATTCCGTCTTTGTCCCTTTTATGCCCATTTATGGAGATCCCTGATGCCATCAATATTATGCCCATATCTTGGACATACTGTGTCAGTCTCATGAGGACTATGATGTCAGACATCTCCATAGTTGTGAAAAATTAAATTTTTAATTGTGTGTGTCTCTCTCTCCATAATGGAGCTGACTATCACCTGGATCTCCATAAATTCCTGATGAAGCCGATTGATTTGACATGGCGCGAGTGTGTGGCGCAAAAACTGGGGGTGGAGTAGCGCGCCAAACCTTTGGTCATTCTTGAATAATAAAGTCGGACAAGTACTATAGTGTAGTTGTCCAAGACCCTGAAAAGGGCTAGGAAGAAGCATACCGTAAAGCGTGTCTACCCCGGGGAAATCTCGCTTTTGCGAACGCCCATCATTTCGACCGGAGGGTTAGCGACTCACTCCACGGAGGTTAAGGCTATAGGGTGAGGGTTAGAGCCGGGTGTCGAACAGATGACATGTAGTAACAGCGACACGCTCCCGTCTACCCCTATGCAAGTTATGGGGTGAGCAATTGTACAAGGACATGTTTTTATTTCAGTCACTCTGTATCAATATAATGTATTGACAAATTGGTATCACTTTCATAAGGAAGCTATGTCATCATGATACGATTCATTTCTTTCCGGTGGTCGGTTGATATTTTAAGTATGCAGCTAGCTAATCACAAGTGTGATCAGTGCTTGATTGTTGAAGTTGTAAAGGAGTTCTCACTTACTCTCAATAGACTTTTATATTAAGGTCAGCTCTCAAATAGTAATACCAACCAGCGCCCAGACATTATGTGGTCACGACACATACCAAATCAATTTGCATTCATCAAGATCGCTGACTCGCTGCAGTCTTATCTGAAATGAGCACCAATCATGAATTCAATCCCATTGCTTACCTCGTGAAATCGAGGTCATAAAATAGCACCAAATCATTAAATGGAGATTGGAAAGAGAGAAAGAGAGAGAGTGAGAGAGGCAGGACTGTGAGATTTTTTATTGTTTGCTAAGCTTGGCCTTCCTCCACGAGACATCTATACAGTAGATCAGCCCTGCAGCTGGGACCATAAAAGTTAGGGTTCGTATTATGGCGCTCCATAAAATGACTGCCAGTTTTAGGTGTTTGCAGAATTTGGCTCTTTTTCTTTTCAAATCTTTTTTATTAAGGTACATTGTCGTATTGAGGCAGGCACACACACATACAGTAATGACACCCCAAGTCCCATTCCCATCACAATAGTCATTGGTACAAAATAGCAAGATCTGAGGCCATCACAGTATGTAAAAGTACAGTATGTAAAAGTTCAGTATAAAAGAGAAAACCTGCCCATAAAGTAAAATAAAAGAAAACATTTTCTCCCCTCCATATTCCAATTAGTGTTGAGCCAATTCCCCCATTCCCGTACTCTACGTTAGACCCATCCCTGCTAATCCCCATAGTAGTCATTGGGAGGGTGAAGACAACAACGGGTCTCCTCCGATACCCGATCCGTCATGCCACCATCTTCTTTTCACCTGGCGTTGAGGAGCATCACTGGGAGGGCGTAACGCATGTGGAGGTACACGCTATCCTTCCCAGTTCGAATTTGGCCCTTTTTAACATGTTAAAGCTGACCCCAGGCCAGTTCAGAGCAGCAATAGATGGACTAATTTACTTTCTCAAGTTCCTCATGAGGATTCAACAATGATAATGTGATATATTCTCATTGAATTATCATGAGGAAGTATAATTTAGAATTGTATTATAATTCTGCTGCCTTCATTGTGAAATAACCTAATATATTATGACATCGAAATACATAATAGATTTATAGGAGATATCCTGTTAACAGACAATTGAAAGCTCTAAAAGTATACACTACAGACACCATAGACTAGAAAGATTGCACTCAGTAGAATGCATACCTTAGTCCAGTGGTTCTCAACCTGTGGGCCGAACCCCCAGGGGGGTCCCCACATGATTTTGGGGGGGTCCTACTATCCCCAGTACAAATATGATTATTTTGGGGGGTCACGGCCTGAAAAGGTTGAGAACCACTGCCTTATCCAACGCTCTGCAATTGACAAACTTATTTCTGCTGATCCTGTACATTCACAGGAGTGTCATGTGCTACATGAATCACTTCATAAGTTCTATGCATCTTTATGTGAAGCCACACCCGGGCCGCCGTTGGCCAGCTGTTGTGAAGTTAATCAGTATAGTTCCTGAGCCAACTCCCCTCATCGTTTCATTTCAAATCCAATCATAGTCGCTCTGGATAAGAGCATCTGCTAAATTGCCAATTGTATAACCTTAGGAGATGTCCTGCTAAATGAACACACACATGTACACACGTGCACACGTGCACGCACGCACGCACGCACGCACGCACGCACGCACGCACGCGCACGCACGCACGCACGCACGCACGCACGCACACACACACACACACACACACACACACACACACACACACACACACACACACACACTCCAGCTGCAGCAGCTGCAGCAGCAGCAGCGTACTGTACCAGCAGATACAGCAGGTGATGTCATTCTTGACTAACTCAATAACATGAAATTCTTTAGGAGATAGTGTGTGTGTGTGTGTGTGTGCGTGCGTGCGTGCGTGCGTGCGTGCGTGCGTGCGTGCGTGCGTGTGTGCGTGTAGTTTTTATGAGTTACAATGAATACTAAAATGAAAGGAAGACATTTTTATTTCTCAAGTGTATCACACAGTCGCAGTACTGGTGAAATATGTGTGTGCATCTCATTCACTGTTCCCGGCTCAAACTCTCCAGATTCTGCTTCTCAACCTCACTCCTCCTGCATTGTTGTCATCAGGCATCATCATCCCTGCATGGTGCCTTTGTCCACCATCGCTCAGAGATTTCACAACTTGAAAGGGATCTGCAGTAATCCATTCAAATGTGCCTATTGAAGTCTTATAATGGTGGGACACCGCAACGAAGTCGAAGACCAACAAAATGTTCTCGGGTGTCTGGATCCATATAGTTTTGGAAAGGGGAGCTTAGTGTGAGTATGTGAACGTTCCTTCCTAAAGTGCAGGACGTACAATCAATTCACCAGGATTCAAAACATTATAAGCCCAGAGACTGAGCAGCCTGTACTGTTGTTTCCAGGGTTGCGGGTAACATGACTTAAAGGAGTACAGTAGTTCACCTCCAAAATGACTTTTTTTCTATTGATTACTCATGCCATCGAGACTTGATTTCAATAATATTTTGAGTTTTTTGTTGCATTCCTAAGACAATAATTTGATAACAATAAATGTACCCCCATTGATTCCGGATGTGGACCCAAATGTATTTCGGTCCCCATCCGGAATCAATGAGGGTGAATTTACTATAATATTTTTTTTTTCTTAGGAATGCGACAAATACAAAAAATATCTCCATCGCTTGAGTAATCAATTAAAAAAAAGGCATTTTGGGGGTGAACTACTCCTTTAAGTAAGAGTAATACGGAAGTAATATCACACATGGAAATATTGTAATGTTATTAAATTTTGTTTGGTAGTACCGGTATATAAGGTTACATTTTGAAAGTAACTTTCCCAACACTGGTCGCTCTGACTTTCATTTTAAACAAACTATATGCTTTGGCCCCGCTGAGAAGTCCATTAGTAGTACATGACATCGGTATGAGGGTCACTGAAGGTTGGGGACAGATGCTAAAAGAGAGAGCGAGAGAGAGAGAGAGAGAGAAAGAGAGAGAGAGAGAGAGAGAGAGGGAGGGAGGGAGGGAGGGAGAGGGAGATAGAGCGAGAGAAAAGGAGCAAATAAGGTCAGTGTATCATTGGAGCGGGCACCAGGGGGGCATGGGAAAGAGGTGGACAGTGGGATTTGGGAAAAAGAGAGAGAGAGAGGAGAGAACAAAGGTCAGTTCATTTCATGGATGTATAAATCAGCCTGGGAGAGAGAGACAGTGGCACGTGGTGAGAGTAAGGATCAAAGACGGACTGAAGGACGAGGAGATGGATGGAGGAAGAGTTTGTGCTAATGACAAGACTCTCCTGACTGTCCTAGACCCCCCGATGATGGAACCCGCGTTAAGCGCCAACCAAAGGGACTAAAAATAGCAACAGTCCCCTGACGTCACTTCGATTAATGGCCCCCGTACACACGCATGCACTAGCGCAGACACACACATAAACACTATCCCTGTGGGGATTCCCATCAAAGCAGCCTTCACAAGCCATGACCTTTCAATTTAGTTATCCTCTCTCTCTCTCTTTCTCTCTCTCTCTCTCTGTCTGTCTCTCTCTCTCTCTCTCTCTCTCTCTCTCTCTCTCTCTCTCTCTCTCTCTCTCTCTCTCTCTCTCTCTCTCTCTGTCTCTTTCATACTGTACATTGAAAGTCATTCATCTGCACAACATACATTATATATGTGCTATATATCAATGTGACCTGACAAAGTCACGTTCAAAGAGAATTGCAGACCTTAAAAATGACCCCACTGACCTGCGCGTCAGTGGGGTCATTTTTAAGTCTTATATCTCTTACGGATTTATAAGACCCAATTTAGCCGTGTGTGCGCGTGCGTGTGTGCGCGTGCGTGTGTGTATGCGTGTGTGTGTTGTCCTATTGATGGTCATGGCCTTGCCAGTAAAGCATAGTGTTACCTTCTAATCTACTTTACTGCAGACCTGGGGTTATGTAAGGTGCATTTAATTGGACCCATCAATTAGTCCAGTGGTTTGTGACATTGGGGCTTTTAAAGCTCAGTGAAAGGGCAGATGAGTATTGTGATACAGCTCCATCCCAGATCGGGCGGGGAGATACAAGGGTGTGTGTGTGTGTGTGGGTGTGTGTGTGTGTGTGTGTGTGTGTGTGTGTGTGTGTGTGTGTGTGTGTGTGTGTGTGTGTGTGTGTGTGTGTGTGTGTGTGTGTGTGTGTGCTTGCATGCGTGTGTGTTCTGTGTTTGAATGCACTCTCCAACCATAAGTCAAGCATTGTGTATGCTCTATTATACTTGCTGACATGCTATGCATTTTCCATGAGCATTTAACCTTGATCTCACACAGTACAGTGAAGTACTGTGTGATAAAACAGGAGGGCACAACCTGACTGAATGCTCACGGCTTCCTCACATGCACACTCACGTCACACTCATCCACACGCTAGGGTATTCACGAATAGTGATTTTTAGTATTCTAATTATTCAACCTCAAAGCATTCGAATAGTCGAATATTCTACAGGACTGGCCAAACTGTCAAATATTAAGTAAGCAAGAGGCGAACATTGTGAAAATAGCCGATCTACATGCTCACAACGCCTCGCGTTGCGAGGCGTTGTGAGCATGTTCATAAACTATATATTTTTTAAAGAGAAAACAATAAAAAATAGATATAATAATAAGCGAATATTCGACTTTGGTGAACAACATCGAATAGTGACTTTGATATTCGAATATTCTAATATTTGGTGAATGCCCTACCACACACGTGCACGCATGTAGTCACAATGGACTTAACTTGTCGAATTGCAAGCAACAACTTGCAACACATTTCAGATACATGATTTCAGATTGAAACATACATTACGCGTTGTCCCGTCTTTCACACACATGCACGCACGCACACACAAACATACACACCTGCCCGTGAGAGAGAGGGAGAGAGAAAAAGAAAGCTTGTGAAATTTGCTAGAAAAAAAAGGAGAGAGTAGGCCAATAGCTATTTATTTAAAAGTATAATATGTGCAAGTGGTTGCAAATTTAAAATCTTCTTGTCAGGAATCTTTGTCTGAACTATACTGTACACTAGACTGAGCTGTTTTAATGTTGTGTGTTAGTTGATTCGTATGCAAGAACAACGTGTTATGCCTGCTTACTTGGCCCATCACTCTAGGCTAGTGATAAAATGAATGCAAACAAGACTGAAATGTGGCAGCAACATGGGGGCACATACAGTGATTCATGTTACTGCCACCACAGTTGTGTTGAAAATGATAACGTTTGGATGGCCATAGCAAACAACATTTTCAGTTTTTGTTTCAGTGAGAAACAAGTCCCACCTCCTTATCTCGTCCTTAGGCCACCGTCTGAGTGCATTATACTTCATATTTTACGAAAAACATGAACTGTCTTAACATTTGAGATATCTTAGGTTGTTGAGCCAAGGTGAAAAGTTAGGCACCTGCTGCATAGTAATGGTAAACCCAAAGGTTTTGGAAGTATATAGATGATGTCGGTCAATGTAAAGTTGTTAATCAGATGTACATGTATAGTCTTACAAATACTTGTCTTAGTTTGTGGTTTGTGTGTGTGCGTGTGTGCATGTATGCGTGTGTGTGATGAAGGAGGAGGTGCTTTCTTTGACCACACAGATAATAATGCAGCACAACAGGATGAGAGATGTACTGCTGTGGTGCAGTGCAAGACAAAAGAGAAACAAACAAACAAAAGATTAGATCAAAAAAGACAAAAAACTAAAACTGAAACACAAATACACTTGAGTACAGGCGCAATCACATGCATCATACACCATACGACATACTGTACACAAATACTCATAAGCAGTATCTTAACCACACAAACCCTTGCGTCCCAACTGGTGCCTAAAAAACGTATTGACAGAAAATATGGCTGTTTTGAAAACAGTGAAATCCTGGGTGGGGTTGGCAAATAGGGCCTTTCTGTGTGGAGTTTGCATGTTCTCCCTGTGTGCCCTAGGGTATGTACCGGTACCCTCACAAAAAACATGCAGCGATCCTGGTCTCTATACTGCCTCCCCCTGGCCAGCCGGGGCGCCTGATGGAGGGGAAAGGAACTGGTTGGAATAACGTGTTCCTTCCACACGCTACGTCCAACCGGGGAAACTCCCCCCTCTCAGGTGAAAAGAAGCGACTTGGACTCCTCATGCATAGAAGGAAGCATGAGGTCAGTCCGTTGTCTCCCCATGTTGGCAGAGGGAGTGTAGCGCCCAGGATTACATTAGATAATTGACAACGGGTGAAAAATGGGTTACAAAATAGTGGGATAACATTTTTGAAAACGGTGAATTCAGGTGGGGCAGTACAGGCAAGCAGGGCACGAGGGCACCGAGGCCACCATGGCCGTGGGGCATCTATTTTTTCAAGGGGTAACGAGGTCCATGGCCGTCGTGGCTGCTGTGAAATTCCTGCCCTGGTGTGCGGTCACAATGACGAGAAAGGTAAAAATAGTAAGATTAAAGGTTCAGGATCAAAAGCATGAAAGTGAAAAGTGAAAAGAAAACGAGCAAGCGGATGTCAAAAGAGATAGTGGAGGAGGAGCAGGTGTGAAACAGGAGGCGACGGGATGAGATAATGAAAGACAATTATTGAGGCAGGTACATTCACAGGGAACAAGTGAGCATGGAACAAAGGCACTGCAGAGATGAAGAGAAGGGGAGCGAAAAGTGGAAGGCAGCACTTTGTTATGTGGATGGCTCTGCCATGAGGGTGAGCGGCTCGCTGTGGCACAGATACTTGGCATGTGATGTTCACTCCTCTGGTTACTTTATGGCTCTTTAATTGAACATTTATGTTATGATTCCATACTTTACTTTCCTTTGAACCATGTACAATGCACCCACATGCACGCACACACAGACACGCACGCACACACACGCACACACACACTCTTGCTTCTTGTACAAGGCCGTTGCCCTGGAGCAATCCCAGTGCTTTCTCCAAGTGGACTAGTCAAGATCTTCAATGGATACATTGAAGACGTATGGTGAGCAAAATACCAGCCCAGCATATTCTGCTATGCAGCTGGAATCAGGGATAATTGATGCTTGATGTTATAGCATTCAAATTTACTTCATTTCAGTGCTTTACCATAAGTTAGACAACACATACTGTACATCCAAAAGGCTATATAATTATGGTCTTTTCAGCATCCAAGTCTCTTTTAAAACTTTAATAGAGCTAGTTTTACTGGTTTAATTATTAACCAGTCTCTAAGATTTTAAATTCATTTCTCATGCCCAGCACAGCAGTTCACAGACAGCAGCATGTAGTGAGTTGGTGAGGACAATTACTATGAGTGATGAATGTATGGCACATTTCCAGCATAAGAATTGCTCTTTCTGTGTGTGCACATTTCCTATTATACTGTATGTGTGAACATTTACTGTATGCGTGTGTGCAAACCTTTCTGTGTTAAGGTTAAGGTAGACTTTATTATCCTCATGGGGGAAATGTGTGCTTCTTCTCTGCATATGACCCATCTTTCTGTAAATGCTTAGGAGTAATGAGCAGCTGCAGTGTAGTCAGTGCCTGGGGACCAACTCCGGTTGTGATGCCAACACTCTGGTCAAGGGCAATGAGTACCTACAGTATCATGTGTTTGGTGTGGGAGGCAAGTACTCCCACGTAAACAATGGGAAAACATGCAAACTCCACACAGAAAGTACCTGTGTTTGCGCACGTGTGTGTGTGTGTGTGTGTGTGTGTGTGTGTGTGTGTGTGTGTGTGTGTGTGTGTGCGCACCTGCATGCTTGCGTGATAATAGATGGCTCTATCCATGGCAGAGAAGGACTAACAGTTTGTTTACTTTATCTCATGTTTCGGACAGGGATTTACAGTCCCTGTGCTGGCTGGTGAGGACAAGAGAGGATTAGAAAGAGGACTACCTAGTGAT
>NC_137812.1:48446380-48466380 GCF_963921795.1 Nannobrachium achirus
CGTGCTTATGAGCTTGTAGATTTGCTATTTTTGAATGACCAAATTATAGGAAGAGGAAAAACAACAGTGACACACAGAACGCAACATTTCGGTCACACTGACTTTCATCACAACACGATTCGGTCAAAATGACTTTCAACTGAGAGATACCTGATGGAGGTCAGGTCGACCAAAACGTTGTGTTCTTTTCAATAAACTCGGCTGTAAGTAAGTGAAGACAGTGTGCATGATTATTTTCCTCTTCTTCCTGTCCTAAGTAGGTGTGTAAAAGGACTTCCTTTACAGAGTAACCAAATCATAAAATAGCGTTAAAGTGGTTAATTAGATTTTTGATCCTACATTATATTAGCAGGTTTTGTTGGGGCCCCCTGGAACCCCTCAAGGACCCCTGGGGGTCCCTTGACCACACTTTGAGAACCATACTTTATTAAGTATTGACGTGGTTAAATATCTGAAAACACAAATTGACATGAATCCAAAATACACTGATGATTGTGCTGTCAAACAATGAAACTATATGGAATCTATGAAAAGGTTGTGGGGGTCCCTGCTTCATCTCTCTCTCAACTAGGGGTCCTTGGTCTGAAAGCGTTGAAGACCCCTGACTTTTTTGGTCGCGCTGTTTCGCACTCACCCTGGACGTTTCTCTTTCGCTTACCACCTTCTCTCTGTCACTCACAACTCCTAACTCACACTCGCACGCACGCACGCACGCACGCACGCAGACACTAATTACTCCGATCTAGTAACTCCCAGACTGACAGTGGAGGGTAATCTTATCTGGACAGTCCACTTGATTACTGTACACAGTAAACGTGCACAGAAATAGTAAAAGGGTGTGTGACACATGGGCACGCATCCTCACGGACGCACGCATGTGTACCGTACATATGTGTGTGTGTGTGTGTGTGTGTGTGTGTGTGTGTGTGTGTGTGTGTGTGTGTGTGTGTGTGTGTGTGTGTGTGTGTGTGTGTGTGTGTGTGTGTGTGTGTGTGTTCGTCAAAGAAAGGGCGACACCTGTCTCGAGAGATTATGAAAATGTGTGCAAATCTTTGAATAGCCCTATATGTATTTTTAAAGCAAACATTTGTAACTCAAATGTTGCTTCTGGGGGGTCCCTGGAACAAAATATTTTGAGATGGGGGTCCGTGGCCAAATACATATCATTTTGGGGGTCCTTCACATGAAAAGGTTTGAGCACCGCTGACATAGAAAGTTAGAAACATAGGTTTTTCAAAAACCTTTGAAGGATTTGAAATTATTCAAAGACTTGCACAAACATTCCCACTTCCCAGTCTAAATGGGTTAAACCCCCTCCCCCTATGAAGAACATTCATGGGGGGCCCCCAGTGAATCCTTGTGTCTAGGGCCCAGAATTTGGTGCGACACCCCTGTGTGTGTGTGTGTGTGTGTGTGTGTGTGTGTGTGTGTGTGTGTGTGTGTGTGTGTGTGTGTGTGTGTGTGTGTGTGTGTGTGTGAGAGCGTGTGTGTGTGTGTGAGCGTGTGTGTGTGTGTGTGTGTTTGTGTAATAATAGATGGATAGAGGGTGTGAAGTGAACCATGGTCCTCTGGGAGTAGAGGTGGACCAGCTAAGGCTTGGCACTACAGCATTCACTGTGTCATTGCCCTGCAGGGCTAGCATCAACTCAACCGTGAGTCAGTGTACTGTACACAAGCGTTTAAGCTTACATCTCTTGCGAGTGCTTCTGGGTATTATTGACATGATGCTGTAAAATACCCAGTAACATTACAGTTACATCCAGTCCATATTCCACCCATCCATCAGCTACTATTTGTGAGATCTACAACTGTGTTGTGAAGCACTCGCATAAATCACTCTGTCCATTAGCCAGTTTTTCACTATCCCTGCTGCACCACACACGCACGCACGCGCACGCACACTCACACTCACACACACACACACACACACACACACACACACACACACACACACACACACACGCACACGCACACGCACACGCACACACGCACGCACACACACACACAGGGATGTTAGTACAGGCTTTTTGTTTATGGGTTGGGCGTCATGTGAACTAACACTGCTGCTCTTCCATCTCGTCTATTTAGCCCAGCTGCCCTAAAGGTGTCTCTCACTACACTATGTCCGTTGTCTGCTAATGCATTAGCACTCGCCACAGATCAGTGCTCGCTAGGGTAGGGGCCCAGAGGTTGTAATCCTACCACCACCCATGCAGTGGTGTGTGATGATGACGTTGATGGTGTACTGGTGTGGAGGGGAGGAGGAATCCATGTGTATAGTCATGTGATCAATACAGATCTGTCAGATTTTCCATATTCCATCCTGATTGGTGAATGTCAAACGTTGCTGGCCCACAATAACCTACCTGTCCTGGCGGAGACCTGTGCTCCCAGCACGAGACGTGCCGAGAATGTTAGAGAAAATGTCTAAAAGGGCCTTTTGGTGAAAATATCGAAAATAGCAGACCTCCAAGCTCACTGTGAGCTTGGAGGTCTGCTATTTTCGATGCTTGATTTCTACACAGAGAGGGCAATTATTTCAGCATAAGATGCTGCATTCAAGTTCAGGAGAGTTTGGACAGGCAATTCTCTTGAATGGCATGGCATGGGATGAGGGCATTTGCATTTCTTTCACCATAGTAAAAAACTGCATTCATGGTCTGGAGAGGGCACTTTATTACATGCGGATAAAAGGGCAGGGGCTCAAGCCCCCTTTGATGTCTATGTGTGTGCACGTGCCTGGCTCCGATCATCACTTTTTCAAGTTTGTTTTTCAAGACTGTTTTTCTGAAGCTATTCTGTTAATTCACTGTTTTGTACCCACCAGGTACAAAATGGTGTCGCTGCGTTGTGCCTCCTGGGGTGAACACAAGCATAAGCTCTACATGTGGAACAGAGTGATTAGCAAAGCTATCAGTGTAGCCATTAACTCATGTTGCCATTCAAATAGGGGTTTGCAGGCATTGGCTGTAGGGAACTATAATGTTGCACTTTAAGTTAATTGTGCCCTTCACTGATATGCGGGGCGGTGTGAGGCCAATGTCTGTGATTGTGACCGCTGTTAGCAAGAACTAATTCATGTTCCATTAGGCAAAAGTCAATGAAAAATAGTCCACACGCTGGTTGTTTACACACTTTATAATTTACATTCTGCACGTGTCAATGTCAGACCTTCCAGGACTATTAATTTACAGTGACACTGATTAAGCTAGCTAGACAACTAATTGCTGTACAACTCCCAGCTGCACCTTCCAGATGTTACGCTGTCAAAAAGCTTGTGTGCGTGCGTGTTTGTGTGAGTGGATGCAATTTACTTTGAATCATAACATCTGATCCTGTCAGCAATTATGTCTCACTCATTTGTTCCAAGTTTCATGTCCTGGGAATTCGTTAAACGGTAAGTTCGCCAAATAGGAAGTTCCCCCTCTTCCGATTCTCATCAATGGTACAAACCATAGAAACTTGTGGGTAGTGTCATTTGACTTGGTTCAGAGTCCTTGTCCTTCATTGGTTTAACTTGGCCCCGCCCCCTCTTCTGATTGGTTGATACTTGATACTTCCTTTTTTTTGCTATAACTCTTCAATAGTGTGTCGTATAAACGTATGGGTGCTGTCATTGGAATCAGATTCCTTGTCCTTCGTTGGTGTAATTTGGGAGAGAGGGCGAGCTCTGAAACCGACCGACCCGCTTCAGTGGTTCGGGGCCAGCCAGGGGCTGCTTCGGCAGGTCGGTGGGTCGGTTATGTAATTATGTGTAATGGTGTAATTAGTGTAATAGTGTAATAGGTGTAATAGGTGTAATAGCGGACTAAGTGTAGTCTAATAGTGTAATAGTGTAATTAGTGTAATAGGTGTAATAGGTGTAATAGCGGAATAAGTGTAGTAATCTATTAGTGTAATAGTGTAATTAGTGTAATAGTGTAATAGGTGTAATAGCGGAATAAGTGTAATAATCTAATAGTGTAATACGTGTAAAGGTGTAATAGGTCTAATAGTGTAACAGGTGTAATAGAGTAATAATTGTAATAGTGTAATAGGTGTAATAGTGTAATAGTGTAATAGTTTAATAGTGGAATAAGTGCAATAGAGTAATAGAGTGATAGAGGAAAAGTGTAATAGAATAATAGTGTATAGTGTAATAGAGTAACAGTGTTACACTAAATACACTCTAATTGTGGTAACCTCATGGTGGCTGCTGCCCCTTGTGACGTGGGAACAGCTGCGAGGGCCCGGTCAACGTTGCTTGCAGCTTTCATTTGCGTTGTTGTCCTATTACATTTTTCTCAGTGGTGAAAATGGACTTCCATAGATAAAGAAAGACAATTAATGATGAGCTGTAGTGATCTTTAATAGCCTTTCTAGCTGGAGAGAGGAATGCGCTCACTGAAATGCGTGTTAAAAACCTCTCACACAACTCTACCCCCACCCCTCACATGGAAGGTGGGGGAAGGGTAGGTCTTGGGCAGTAATCACCATGTGCTGCATGCCCGGCTAGCTCAGTCGGTAGAGCATGAGACTCTTAATCTCAGGGTCGTGGGTTCGAGCCCCACGTTGGGCGAATTTGTTTTCAAATTCTTTGGGCACAAGAAAACGTCATTGCCAAAGCAAAAATGAAATGAACCAATCAAACACCAAGACTAAGAAACATTTGTGCAATTAAAAGAGAATAAAGGAGACGTAAATAGAGCTCTCCTTTCACTCCACTACATCTCAGAGACAAATATTGTACTTTTTACTACACTACAATTATTTGAAAGCTTTAGTCACTACTAAGATTTAGGTTATTATTGCAGAACCTGCCATAACCACTATAAGCCCTATAACCTTGGCTATTCTGCTATAAAAAAAAGAAAATATGTGAGAAATGGCCATTCATAATAAGTCATTCTATTTTGGTACTCTAAGCATATTTTGATGCCAATACGTTTGAAGTTTTACTCAAGTAATCTTTTCAATACAAGACTGTAAAAGAGTATTTCTAGCGTTTCTTGATGACAGTGCTGTGGTTCTATCGACCTCATATGAATGTCAGGGGAGTTTATAGGCCACCCTATTGATTGTTGTGGTTCAACGCTGTTGTAGTTGTTTACTCATATCATTTTTTACACACACACACGCACGCACACACGCACGAATGCACGCACAAACACACGCACGTACACACACAGGCCAGAGGTCCGCTTGGCTTTCGGAAAACCGCTTAGTTCCTCTGGGCTGCAGACATCCAAAAAGAAGCATAACGGAGATGCTCATTAAGTATTTCAATGTGGAATTCTTTTTTATGATTAGTACTTTATTCAAGGTTTTCCACTTTTTTTTAAAACACACAACAACAAAAGACAAAAACATGAACACAACGAAAGCAAGAACATATACAAAGTAGTCTGTTCTTTTGTTTGTTATTTTTTCCGTTGTTCCCAAGGACAGTCAGGTATGCAGAATAAATGCAAGAAATGCCATGATAGTTTATTTATCTCAACTGGGAATCAGTCAAATAGCTTGAGTTTAATAGCTGACGCTAGTTACCAAGGACATCCCCCATAGAGCACAACAAACTGAAATGTATTAACAAATTAGTAAGAAAATATCAAATTCTTTCCATTTGAAAAATAGCTAAAATAACAGATCTAAAAACTTGTACATCAGCAATTCTTTTAGATTATAATATGTGTTTACTGTTTTGTGGTTAAAAATGTTCACATCTCTAATCTGTCTCTCTGCCCTGATCTGAGAGATGAACAGTTGGAAGTGACTGATGGGCCCAGCAGACTGGGCCGTACTGTCATTAGGACAAATGGAATAAACAGGAGGCAAGTTCTGGCATTATTCTCCTCACGAATCAAGACAGATGACTCAGAGAAAAATGTTCTGCCTTTATTGATACAGTGGAGATTGACAGAACTTGCTGCCAGGCTGCATCTGAGCCTATATGGTGCACGCCTAGTTCTTAATTTCTCTAAGGTACATTTGCCTGTGTTGCACAGTTGATAAACATGCCAATGCAAACGCCAGTCTCTTTTATTCTGTTTCGGATGTAAATGTCCGTTTTCCCTGGAAATGGATGGATAAAATTACCATTGGGTCCTTCAACTGATCCAAACGGACAATGGCCTTTATATGAGAATGAGATAATGTATGCGCGTCCTCGATATTTTTAGAAGGCGATGACCACTAGAGCTCGTTGATGATGATGATGATGATGATGATGATGATGATGATGATAGGGTGAAAGGAAAGGTACTTGTCAGACTCACACAATAATTATTCTGATGTTCCACTTTCCTTTCTCCCTTATGCTCTCTCTGACTGCCTACTCAGTTGTTCTCTTTCTCAATTCCCTCTCTTCTCTCTTTTCTATTCTCTCCTGACACAAAGGGAGGAGGCAGAGCTTTATTTACAATTGCTCTTATCCAGAGAAGGTAACTGTTATAAGCCATGGTCATTTTTAGAAACACCGCCTTTGGGAAATGTGATGAAATGTGGAATGTGATGAAAGGTGAACATTTATTAGCAGACGCGTCTGTGGTTTGACAGAAAACACAACAGATGCAAAATGAGGCAGAACAAAGCAGGTAATGCATTACGTTTTGGCTGCCGTGTTGTCCTGGGGCTAACGGAGGTGATGTAATTACTACGGCTCATTAGCATTCGTCCTAGTTTATACCGTGCACATATTTTACATACAATCTGTTGCATTCAAGTGTGGAGTTTTGAGTTGCACACACACAGCGTGTGCTTCAAGTATAGCCCTGTGCTGTGAGGCATACGGCCAGAGTCCAGGCTGAAAATGTACTGTATACACTGTGCTTTTATTATTTTATTTAGTTCAAAGAACTGAGGACTTTGAAAACTCAGTACTTTGAAAACTCAAGGCTTTGAAAACCTTCTATTTTGAAAACATGTCTTGTATTATGCTGTGAGCCTGTGACCTATGAAGCCGAAAGTGCACTCACAAAAACACTGCTCAGCAGTCTGACCCTTCTTTGGTCTGCGAACCACGATCGTAGCAGACTTTACTTATTTGTATTACACGGCTTGGTTTCATGTTTGATTCTGAACACTGAATTCATCCATTTTATCTTTGAGTGGTGCCTGCCACTCCAAAATGTTACAGAGTGTGTGTGTGTCCGTCCATCTGTCTGTCTGTATGAGTACGTACTCAGTACGGCCTAAACAGCTGCAATACCGCTGGGTGACCCACCTTCGAGTGGCGCTGTTGAGCAGCCTTGAAATGAACGGACAGTCATTTAACACTGTTCCTCTACTTCATATAGCTTAATAAAAATAACTCATCAAAGTCACCGCTCACTTCACATTGGGTGTGATTTTTTAATAATGACCGATGAGCTCAAAAAACAGACCGCTGCCTAATCAAAGGCTCAGGGCACCTGCTGCGCTGCTTGATTTTCTGCTGTACTATCCAACAAACAGACACACAATGTAAATAATTTACACCTAAAACACTGTTCACAAGAATGTCTTTGAGAACGTTTCTTTCACAAAGCGAGAAATACTAGACATGCAGTAACCGAAAATATCTTCTATTTGATCAACACTTATGGAATACTTTCATTACCATAATCAAGGAAATACTTTGTTTTGTTGATACTTTTGGGTCAATGTATTAATTCATGTATTAAGTAGCTGTGTAATAAGAATGAGTTTTGAGTCAAACCCACAAAATGTCCCTCTCCCAAATGTAAATATTCCATGATGAATGAATTCAGGGGAGTACTTCTCTGTACGATTTGTCCTGTAAATTCAAGTCAGGCTGGAAATTGGGGTTTTATGAGGTAGGTGACACAACTCGGAGTGGTTTATGGCTTAGTGGAGTGGAAGTAATCATACTAAAATGGTAACTGGTAAGTGGTCTGAATAGCTCCCTTTTCCAAAGTGCTTTGCAATTTATGCATAACGGTACATTCACCCACATTGACAGCAGAGGCAGAACCAGGCAACACCCTGCTCATCTGGAGCAGTGATGTGTAATCATTGTCTATCTCCAGGACACTTTAAGACATGCCAGGAGGAGCCGGAGATCCAATTGGAGACCTTCTGGTTCCCAAACAACCCCTCTGCCTCCTGAGCCACTGACGTCCCATATTACAGTGGTTCTCAACCTTTTCAGGCCACAACCCCCAAAATAATCATATTTTAACTGGGGACCCCCCACCCTGACGAGCACTAAGAGTTGAAGCATTACATTTTGTATAACATGGTTCTATTGTGAAAATAGCAGATCTACATGCTCACAACGCCTCGCGTTGTGAGGCGTTGTGAGCATGTAGATCGGCTATTTTCACAATTTCTGCCTCTAATATTTGACAATTTGTTTAATTTGTCATTTTAGAGGTATTAAAAAGTCCTTAAATTGTCACTTGTGAGAAAACAATGTTGCACATTAAGTTCACATTAAGTAAATCATCCTGGGACCCCCCAAAATAAGGTTGAGAACCACTGCCATATTGTGACTATTTCAGTATTACAGTGTGTGTACGATACAGTGTGTGTACGATACACTGTTTTTGACCCTGTCTGTCCTGTGTCTGTGTTATCTTTCCCAACAGTACCGGGTTGGCCAGCTGTACATGATCAGCAAACACAGCCATGAGCAGAGTGACCGAGGGGAGGGCGTGGAGGTGGTCCAGAACGAGCCGTTTGAGGACCCCACACACGGCCACGGACAGTTCACAGAGAAGCGAGTCTACCTCAACAGGTCAGTGGGACCAGGGGTGTTAAGGGTGGGAAAAGTGGGACTGAGTTAGTAGGGCCCAAGATGATTCATTATTTTGCTGCGAGCTTGTAGATCTGCTATTTCTGAAAAAAGAAAATGTGTGCAAATCTTTGAATATATGTATTTTTGTAACGCAAATTTTGCTTCTGGGGGGTCCCTGGAACTAAATAATTTGAGATGGGGGTCCGTGGCCAAATACATATAATTTTAGGGGTCCTTCACATGAAAAAGTTTGAGCACCGCTGACATAGAAACATAGATTTTTCAAAAAACCTTAGAAGGATTTGAAATATTTTTTTATATATATTTTAATATATTCAAAGACAGCAGATCTACTGAGTGCCGCGCTGTGAGCTTGTATATTTGCTATTTTTCAATAGTTAAAGTACCCACCCTCCCAGGGCCCCCGAATTTGGTGTGACACCCCTGCTCTGCCTTTTCTCCTTCACTGGGTATGTCCATCTCAACAGCACTAGTAGAGTAGAGTAGACAGACAAAAGATTGTGGTTGCGGCATCATAAAAACTGGGTTGACTAAACTGATGTGAAAAACCACAACTAGTGTGAAGTGAGCGGGGCTATTTATGAGTCAATTTCAAGTGTTCCACGAAGCTTGGTCATTGTGAGCCTGGGCGTACAACAAACTTTGAGCGCTTTGTGCCAAGATATAAGCCAGTGGTAGGCCACGCTCTGAGCCCGGACAAAGCCAGATGTTGGAGCTTAGCTCCTTCCGGGACCACAGCTCAAAAATAATAATAACAATAATCCCAATTCCGTAGGGTGCTTTTGTCACTGTATATTTGCACATATGTGGAATTTGCCCTCTGCATTTACCCATCCTATAATGATTACGAGCTGTTTGTGCGGTGCTTGGGGAGCACTTAGGGATTCAGAGTCTCGCTCAGGGACACACATTGAAACATTGCTAGCCTGACCTGGAAGTTGTACCTGGGACAAATAGGGGCTCTGCCCTTCATGTGAGAATGTCAAGAATTGTAATGCACAATGAATGCAAATCCAACTCACTCCTAATGGCTGCAGGCCTGCCCAAGATGTAGAGGTCAAATGTGAATCATCAAACCTGCTCATCATTTGACTTCATGACGTCATCAGTAAGCCAGACAAGTCTCTCAAATTCTCCACCTGAATTCCTAAATATAACGATGGTTCAGTCACCAAAATACATGGGTAATTGTAGGCCTTTTGTCACAAAATCGGTGGCACTTAACAGCTAAGAAAATGCCTCAAGGAGAGAAATTCGTCTCTTGGTATGTGTTGCAAGAGAAATTCTGCGCCTTATGCAAACTCGTTCAGTGTTTCTAATATGAACCACACCTAGTGTGAAGTGAGCGGGGCTATTTATGAATTTCAAGTGTTCCACGAAGCTTGGTCATTGTGACCCAGGGCGTACAACAAACTTTGAGCGCTTTGTGCAAAGATATAAGCCAGTGGTAGGCCACACTCTGAGCCCAGACAAAGCCAGATGTTGGAGCTTAGCTCCTTCCGGGACCACAGCTCAAAAATAATAATAACAATAATCCCAATTCCGTAGGGTGCTTTTGTCACTGTATATTTGCACATATGTGGAATTTGCCCTCTGCATTTACCCATCCTATAATGATTACGAGCTGTTTGTGCGGTGCACTTAGGGGTTCAGAGTCTCGCTCAGGGACACACATTGAAACATTGCTAGCCTGACCTGGAGTTGTACCTGGGACAAATAGGGGCTCTGGCTCCCCAGACGGGTTCCCTAACCACTCAGCTATGGCCATCCCATATGTTCACTTCCACGAGAAGAGAACCACTCTATATACACTCCAAATAAGCTGCAACATAGACCACACAGTATAAAAAGTAGAGTGCGGTAGACAAGAATAGAATGTACACAGCATTCCCCCAAATTTCATTAAAGAATCCCGGACTACCTGTTTTCTTACCGTAATCTGATGATATAACATCTCATAACGAGTGGGGTTTATCAGTATCACTATTTTTGTATCGCTCGAAAATAAAATAAATGTGTAATAAGACTACATACTGTCCACAGTGTTTTTACTTCCTGAATTCTTGCAAAACAGGATTTTACCCGTGACATCATCCAAAGTTCCCTTTGAGCATTTGGGAAACAAACACTGTGACACATATCGACACGTTTATTTTCCCGAGTGATACAAATAAGCGATTTACCGATCAACCCACCGCTCGAGATCAGAGCTGCGGTGGACTCTGGATATATATTTAAAAAAGGACCTGTACCACTCGTTATGGGATATTAATATCAGATTACGGTAAGAAAACGGGTAGTCAGGTATTCTCCTTTAACATTAAACTTTATTGGGATAGCATACCTGTAAACTCCAGCAATGAGAGGCTGTTTAGTCTTCCTGTGAGTCATGGTTGCTCTGCTGCTGGGTTTGATCCTGTAGAGAACAGGTGCAGCACAGAACAGCTTTTAACAGGCAATGTGATCACAACAGCAAGTCAACAGGTTCATGTTGGTGGAATATGTCTTTATCTCCAGACCAGCATTTCAGATAGGGATGGGTACGAGTGAATTTTCTCTGTTGCCCAAAATACTGTTACTTCCATTTCATGTCCATAATGCTTGCTCGGAGCCCTTCATGTGAGAATGTCAAGAATTGTAATGCACAATGAATGCAAATCCAACTCACTCCTAATGGCTGCAGGCCTGCCCAAGATGTAGAGGTCAAATGTGAATCATCAAACCTGGAAGGTAATTTCCTGCTACAAGCACCTGCAACATCCCAGGTCTGCACATCATTTGACTTCATGACGTCATCAGTAAGCCAGACAAGTCTCTCAAATTCTCCACCTGAATTTCTAAATATAACGATGGTTCAGTCACCAAAATACATGGGTAATTGTAGGCCTTTTGTCACAAAATCGGTGGCACTTAACAGCTAAGAAAATGCCTCAAGGAGAGAAATTCGTCTCTTGGTATGTGTTGCAAGAGAAATTCTGCGCCTTATGCAAACTCGTTCAGTGTTTCTAATATGAATATGAAACCTCATATCTCTCGTATCTTTTTTTTCTCACTGTTTGTTTATTCAATTATTAAAGCCCTGCTTCATCATACAAGACTGTCGCACAAAACTGTTTTTAAAATGATAAATACTAAATTAACGGACATACCGGTACAAGGTTGTTGTTACAATGATATAGAATGCACAAGCTCAAGACTTGGTCTGTCAAGGTGAGAATCAGGCCCTTTTACCCGTCTGTAAAAAGTGCCCTCTCCAGAGTCCAGACCATGAAATCAGCATTAACTATGGTGAAAGAAATGCAAATACCCCCTTGGCCTTTCCCGAAAACAGCATTCAAGAGCAGCAGCATTCAAGAGCAGCTCAGAGCAGCTCATTCGCCCTGAATGAGCAGATAACTGGGAGTGCAAACAAATGCAGTTTATTTTGTCCGTGCATTCTGTGGCTTGTGTAATCATTTATCTTATATTATATTTATACATTGACCATAATAGTTTAGGTTTCGAATGAAATGTTTTTAGTAAGGCTATAAGTTAACAAAGATATACTGTATTCTACACCAAATCTTTTGGTGTGCCTGTCCAGTTGCCTCTTTGGGAGGCACAGGCACACCTTTAGCACAGTCATGGCTATGCCATTGCTTGACAGCAGTTTTTTTTTGTCTCTGTGTTTAGTATCCACACATACACATACACATACACATACACATACCGTACACATACACACGCACACGCACACGCACACGCACACACACACACACACACACACACACACACACACACACACACACACACACACACACACACACACACACACGCACACACACACTTAAGTTCATACTGAGCATGGCTACAGTAATAACAGACTGTTACCAACAGGTTTCCCTGGGTTACATACTGCAGTGTAAAATACCATCCTAGAGGCTCAGTGTGTGTGTGTGTGTGTGTGTGTGTGTGTGTGTGTGTGTGTGTGTGTGTGTGTGTGTGTGTGTGTGTGTGTGTGTGTGTGTGTGTGTGTGTGTGTGTGTGTGTGTGTGTGTGTCTGTGTGTGTGTGTGTGTGTACGCGCGTGCGTGCGTGCGTGCGTGCGTACGTGCGTGCGCGTGTGTGCGGCACAGAATTTCCGCAGGTCGGCAAAATTAAAGACCAACGACAGAGAGCTGTGGAGCATTTATTTTTCAGCTTAGGTACCTGTGTCAGCAACTACTGGAGGAGAGCAGTTACGTTGAGTCAGCACATCTCAGAGAGAGAGAGAGAGAGAGAGAGAGAGAGAGATATGAGAATGAAAGTCAAACTATGACAGAACAAGGATGGTGAAACCTAGCATATGGCAGGACCGTTTATGGGCATTGTGCAAAATTATTGGAAATCTCTGAGCGATATTCGGTGGTAGTGTCTGTAATGGGAATTTCTGGATATGAAATGTCCTGTGTAAATTAAAGTGTCATCAAGTAGTGTATCACTTGACATAGTTGAATTGTGTTTGATTAAACCACAAACGTAGTCTTACTTATAATACCTGACCACACAGCCAATCTTTCCACTAAGTACCAGTCCTTTCATAACTGCTTGAGGTATCCTGCAAACAGACAGAGAGACAAAACATTACAAAAAAACAGTAAAACATTATGTTGTCATGGAGGTAAAAAGAAAAAGAAAACTGCTAATAATGCTAATAGCACTGTTTAACCAGCAGTTAAATCAGGCAGAGTCTAATAATCTGTTAAAGCTCCCCAACTGGTTAGTGAGCTGTCAGCAGGTGATTCCCTCCCCCTAGAAGGCATCAGGGGGTGCCCTAGGGCTGGGGTTTTCAAACTTTTTTGACTCAGGGCACCCCTGTAAATAACCTTTTCATCCACGGCACCCCTGAATTACACTGTTAATCTTTAGAATCTTACATCCTATTGGAAAAATATCCGTTTCCATCAGAACTGACAGAAAATAACGTTATACTTTTTTTTTTTTGAATAATATGTTTATTAATTTTTCAAACATACATTATTTGGACAACAACACACTATACAACACACAACACTATACAAGAAAAGGAAAAATAGACAAACAAACTGAAACAACAAAAACAAAAGAATAAACATAACAAGCTCAGGCAATAAGATAAATACATGATGAGCGAAGCACACAATCCCCAGCCCCCCCACAACCCCCTCAGAATGGAGAAGGCAGGCACCCGAACCAGATCGGAACTAGATTCACTGAGCACAGTTCAGCACCAGTCAAGAAACTTCAAGACAAGTGAAACAGCGACAGATAGAAGTCAAGGCCGACATGGGAACCCTTTAAGCACAGTAGCAGACAGTGTGGGCCCGATAAATCTTAAGTAGGGGTCCCAGATTTTATAGAAGGCGTCTATCTTGGAGTGTAACATACATGTTATGTATTCACAAGGAATACATTCCATTATAATATTGTGCCATGACTTTTTGGAAGGAGCAACATCCTTGATCCAAAATAGGAGAATATTCTTCCTGGCAGCGAACGTTAACACATTGAATAGCCTCTTATGATTGGCATTGACAATATGACCATCTGGGAGACCAAGTATAAGACACAAGGGGTCTGGTTCTATGGGGACACCGAAAATGGTTGACAGTTCTGTTACGACATCAGACCAGTAGTTCTGGAGCTTCACACATGACCAGAGACAATGAACGTAATTACCAATTTCTGTTTTGCATTTGAGGCAAAGTGGGGACACACTAGGATCCATTTTGTTTTTAAGGACAGAAGTTATATGTATACGATGTAATATGCGGTACTGTATGGATTTAGTCCGATTGCAGATAGAAATCTCCTTTGCGTACGTCCACATTTCATTCCAATCAGCATTATCGATAGATATGTTGAAATCTTTCTCCCATAGCTGTTTGACAGCATGGGAGTTTGTGGAGGAATTTGAATTCAGAACTTGGTAGAAAATAGAGATAAGGTTTTTAGCCAATCGGAGAGAAAGAGTACTTTCCACCTGTGAAGTCGAACAATTGGTTAACAGTGAGGTGTCTTTAGTAATAAAAGCTCTAATTTGGAAATACCTAAAAAGTTCAGGTCTCAATAAACCAAAACGCTGCTGCAGCTGTGCGAAAGACATCAAAATTGGACCTTTAAATAGATCTCCGAGCTTCCTGATGCCCTGTGCCCGCCAGACCTCGAACCCCCCATCCTCATAACCTGGCTTAAAGTCGGGATTACCCACTACTGGAGTAAGAGGAGATGTTAGTTTAGAACGGTTCTCGGTAGAACGTGTAGCCCTCCAGGCCCTAATTGAACACAGTGTGATGGGGTTAGAACATAGTTCCTTCACAGATTTAAAGTCTTTGATAAACAATAAGTTCCAAAGTGAGCATCTAGATTGAGAGGATTCAATATCAAGCCAAATTGAAGATGGGTCAGGAATACGCCAGCCAGTAAGCACCCTGAGATGTGCAGCCAGTTGGTAAAGCCTAATATTAGGCAGATCTAAACCACCATCCGCACCGGCCATCTGAAGCTTGGCCATTCTCAGGCGAGGCTTCCTCCCATTCCAAATAAAGGAACTCAACCAACCCTCTAACTGCTTTATGACCTTGTTTGACAGTAAAACAGGAACCATTTGTAAGGGATACAGTATTCTCGGGAGAACGTTCATTTTGATAAGGGCTATTCTACCCAGCCAAGAAAGCGGTAAAGGGGCCCATCTGACTAAATCCGTCTTAATGGTTTCTAGGAGAGGAGGGAAATTAGCTTGGTACATCTTATCGAATGTAGGTGTTATAGAAATCCCTAAGTAAGTAAAACCAGCGGGTGACCACCGAAAAGGAAAGGGTTCAGATAAGTTCGGGATAGAAGTTAATGTTCCAAGTGGCATAGCTTCAGACTTAGTTAAGTTAATCTTATACCCCGAGAAGGCGCCAAATCTGGATATCAGTTGCGTCAGACATAAAACAGACGTGCGGGGTCTGGAGAGAAAGATTAATACATCGTCAGCGTAAAGAGTAATTTTGTGCTCCCTTTCACCGATCACAACACCAGGAATCCGGGCAGACTGTCTTATTGCTTCCGCCAGCGGTTCAATAGCAATTGCAAAAAGCAGCGGACTGAGCGGGTCTCCTTGAGGATTCCCCCGTTGGATGGGAAAGTTGCCAGATCTAAGGCCATTTGTCAGAACTGCTGCCTTACGAGAATTATAGAGAACTTTGACCCAGTTGATAAAATTTTCACCTATGCCGAACTTCTCAAGCGTTAAGAACAGATAGGGCCATTCAACGCGATCGAACGCTTTCTCCGCGTCAAGAGAGAGCACCATAGCGTCGTGATCAAAGCTCTGAGACAGCTGAATGACATTGAGAAGTCTCCTCATATTGTCATGGGAGTTACGTCCTTTAATGAAACCTGTCTGGTCTTCTTTAATAATGAAAGGGAGCACTTTTTCTAGGCGCATAGCCAAAATTTTGGAGAGCAGTTTCTGGTCAGAATTAAGCAAGGCAATAGGCCTGTAGGAGGCGCACTTCTCGGGGCATTTTCCTTTCTTGAGGAGAAGGGAGATGTTAGCTTCACGTAGGGACTGAGGCAATATCCCGGTCTCAGCCGAATGGTTAAACATAGCCAATAAGGGGTCTAAAAGAATGTTGTTGAATTCCTTATAAAATTCACATCCGAACCCGTCCGGCCCAGGGGCCTTCCCCGAGGGCATACACTTCAGGGCAGCCAGAGCCTCCTCTTTAGTAATCGGGGCATTTAACATAGTATTCTGGGCATCTGTAGTATTAATGAGGCGCAAGTCTTCTAAAAAATTCAACATATCTTCCGGAGGGGCACCATCAGACTGTTCGGTTTTATAAAGGTTAGAGTAGAACAGAGCAAACTCCTTGTTAATAGTTTTGGTATCAAAAGACCTAACATTATTGGAGTCCGAAATGGCGGCTATTGTTTGAGAGTCAGCTCTCTTTTTAGCCAAGTTAGCTAAATACCTGCCGGGCTTATCCCCAAACTCGTACATCCTCTGTCTGGCATATTTCAGAGAATGCTCAGAGTCTTGAATTAAAAGAGTATTTAAGGCGGTACGAGTGGCAGTAAGTTCTTTAAGTAGATCCGGGCTTGGTGCAGAAACATGTTGTTTTTCAAGATCAGCCAATTTGGATTCGAGGAGTTTGCGCTGTTCGTCCTTTTTACGTCTCTTGGAGGCAACATAAGACATAATCAATCCACGAGTGTATACTTTACACGTCTCCCAAAGGAGAGAAGGGTCATCTGTGCTTGATGAGTTAATTGAATAGAACACTTTGAATTCCGAGGAAAAGTAAGAAATGAATCTGTCATCTTTAAGAAGAGACGAGTTAAACCTCCAGCGTTTTGATAAAATAACGTTATACTTGACGTTTAACCACTTGAACCCCAGCATACCTATTCTGGGGGGAAGGTTCACTAAAAATAGCCGACCTACAAGCTCACAACGTGTCACAACATGACACATTGTGAGCTTGTAGATCTGCTATTTTTGGTGAAGTGAGTTTTCGTAGGTGGAAAATGAACTCATCAGGTACAGTGCAAATCAGGTCTGTTTTACTAGTGAAGTGATATTGATGTAGTGATATTGATGAATTCCAATTATTATCAAATTATCTCACGGCACCCCGTCACCCACTTTGAAAACCCCTGCCCTAGGGCACTATAAATACCAAATGATCAACACAAAATAAAATATTTTCTATATTATTTACTGAAAGAGATGCAAACTAGGTACACAATTAACCTCTAATTCCTACACTGTATATTTATACATTATTATGTATGTGTTGCGTTTGGGTGTAAGTGCCCTTCCTCCACCCAATCAAAACTAGAGAGACGTTGTGCCCGGTGCTGCCTGCTGGAATTTACATCAGCTAATGGTGCTAAACTAAAACTCAGATGAAACATGAAAAACGATCACAGTGCATAGCCGCAATTCAAAACGTGACACGACCATGTGCTTGTGATTGAGATTAAGTATTCTTTTTTCGTGGACACTTTTCCCTGGATGAGTTCTCTAGCTTCTCTTTCAGGTTTCTTTTTCATCTTCTCCTTTCCTGTTTTCCGTTCCAAAAATACGGCATTGAAAGCGAGCTTGGTGTGAAAGCTGTGTGGGCTGTCAGAGAGGCCTTCTTCTAGCCAGCCACCCACCACGATTGGCACTGAAGAATGAAGAACTGAACAGATGGAGGGGGTGGAGGAGGAGTGTCAGTCACTTTTTAGGGGGGGGGGGGGGAGAGAGAGAGAGAGAGAGAGAGAGAGAGAGAGAGAGAGAGAGAGAGAGAGAGAGAGAGAGAGAGAGAGTGGGTGCCACTTGGACTCCTGCTGAAAGAAACTGTGCCAATTAACAGAAAAAGACAACAAAAAGCAGGGTGAAGTGGGCACAGCGCTACATTTCTGTTCTGACACTTCCTACTATTTCTCCAATTATAGTCTAAGGCTCTGAGAGTTCAGAGCACACAAATACCCACACACGCACACACACGCATGCACGCATGCACACACACACACACACACACGCACACGCACACGCACACACACACACACACACACACACACACACACACACACACACACACACACCCACACACACACACACACACACACACACACACACACACACACACACACACACACACACACACACACACACTGAACACAGTTCAGACATTCAGTGTTGTTTCTAGTATGATGATCAGTTAATCCACATTCAGTTATTCCACCTCTGTACTCCAGGACAAACACACGTTACCAGTCTTCCCACAGTACCTGCATGTGGAAAGCCTGTGGAGAACCAGCTGGCTATAGCATAGTGCAGAGTGCCCCAGGAAAAAATGATAAATAACTAAAATAATTGGATGTCCGACATTCAGATCAATTGAGATCTGTCTGTCAATATAATGACCCAGACCATCCTAACTTTTGGGGCCCAGCCCTGATGATCAAGGAACAAAGTGAATTATGGAGGGTGAGGCACTCGTGCTGTCTTGAGGTCAGTGTGAATGAATGAACAGGATCACAACATCTTAACTGAATTAATGTGATGCTGATTCCTGTTGTGATTTGATGATGGTTAATTCAGTTTGTGGTTTTTATAGGAAGATTTAAATCAGAGCTATTGATTTTCAGGGAGAAACACCACAATAATGGAACCAAATAACAATTCATGTTAACCTCTCTCTTCCCTCTCTCTTTGTTTCCCTATCTTTCTCTCTCTGTCGCTGTCTGTTTTTCTGTCTGCAGTAAATTGCCCAGCTGGGCTCGGGCAGTGGTTCCCAAGATATTCTATGTGACAGAGAAAGCATGGAACTATTACCCTTATACCATAACAGGTACAGTATGGAAGCACACACTCTATCTTTCTCTCATGCACACACAGCACAAACGTGTGGTGATCAGAATATACACATACAGTAATAATATATACATACAGTATACCATGTACGTGCATGTATTTGGTATTCATCCCTATCCGGATCAAATATCTGATGTACAAGCTCTCAGCGCAAAACAAAGTGACATGGTGTGAGCTTGTATATCTGATATTGTTTAAGATCAAAACATCGATGGAGTGTAAAAGTCAGCATCAACTTTTAAATACATTCTGAAAATCTATTTTTACATCGAGGCCTTTTTGGAGCGGTGAAGCGCTCCCAACCTTTAGCTTTGTGTGTCTCCCTGTCTCTGTGAGCATAAATACCTGCAATACCGCTGGGTGACCAGAAGGGCACTGTTGTGCATAGACAGTATAAAAACAGGAACAGATTGAGAAGACCACTGTTGTGCTAGCCTGGCATAGCCAGCCTACCGGTATATACTTATGCAGCTAACTAACTGCAATCTACCTTGTTTTAACATGGGTGGATGTTCTAGCTGAGCTAGGCTACGTTGTGCAGCCTAGATACACACACACACACACACACGCACGCACGCACGCACGCACACACAGAGTATAGCTGCTCAAATTCACCGCTCCACTTCAAACTGAGGTTTGATTTTTATAGTGTGCATTGCCTTCTTTATGCCTTCTTATTTGTATATGTGTTTGCTCATCCGTTTCTCTGTTATCTTGTCACATTTATCTTGTTTTGTAAAGCACTTTGTAACCCTGTTGATCGAAAAACACTTCATAAATAAACGTCATTATCATTATTATTTATCCAATTGCCCCCTCCACTTCTGATATCACATTTTACACGTTTTAATAATTCATTAACAATTCATAATTAATAAACCCACCACTCACCACAGCATGTCCAGAGGAT
>NC_137812.1:48468880-48711380 GCF_963921795.1 Nannobrachium achirus
TACACCAAACCTCTTTGCCGACAATAGACAATCTACAAGCTCACAACGCCTCACAGCGCGAGGCGTTGTGAGCTTGTAGATCGGCTATTTTTGACCAAAGTTCTCAGAATATGGACACTTAGGGTTCAAGTGGTTAATATAAAAAAAGAAGAAAAAGGTTTCTATCACACAAAGATTTGGAGGACCCCCTGTAGTAACTCTGGGGTCCTGGACCCCCTGTTGAAGACCCTTGCTGTATATAACTGAAAATGTATTTATTTTGTGTTTTACAAAAATATATATGTTGAAATACAAGCTTGAACTTGTGAGCACAAACATTTGGAAAAACTGTGGTAGACGGTTGAATATAGCCAGCCAGGAGTCATGAATGTGTGTTACTGTGTCCATGTGAAGCTCAGTGCTGCATGCTCAGCAAACATTCCCTGGATAAATGAGGGCTTTGTTTTCACCTGTTCTCTGTTTGCATCCACAGTGTTCATTTCTACCCAAGTTCTCCATCCACATAGAGACCAAATACGAGGACAACAAAGGATCCAACGACAACGTGAGTATCCCTTTGTGCGTTTGTTGTTGTTTTTCCAATGACCTTGTGAGTGATTGGCAGACTTTGTCACACAATGGCGTCATGCAAGAATAGTGAAAATAGCCATCTACATCTATCTAAAAGCTCACTATGCTTTACAAAACGACGTGTTGTGAGCTTGTAGATCTACCATCTTCAAAGGATTTTATACATTTGAAAACTTGTGAAATGACTTTCTGCACAATGAGTACTTTCTACTTTTGGTAATTAAAGTACATTTTGATACCGATACTTTTGTACTTTTACTCAGGTACATTTTGTACTTGTAACAGAGTACTTCGACATTGCAGTATTGATACTTTTACTTGTGAGTAAAAATGAATGCAAAATGTGAGTACATGTTCCACCAGCGTCTGGCAGCTTCTGGAGCTTCTGTGTAATCAGTTAATGCCTTAATGCTCTGAGAGACTGCCAGCTAATGCCTCCACCTGTTGGAGGGAACATTTCAATCTGGCCGCTGTCTCGCTTTCCTCTCTCCATCTCCTTCTGCCTCTCACTCCTCTCCAGTTTGCATTGTCATTAGTTATCTTGGCCATATTGATCTGCATCGCCTTGGCACCCAGCTCCAAATGCAACAGGAAAAGTGTGCAGTTGGGGGAAATTGGTTGATATTTACGGCAGTGGGTTTGGTCAGCTAGAGTATTCCTTCATGTTTTCTAATGAGGGGACTTTAAATCATTCTTCCACGGGAGACCATGCAGTTCCAACTCCTCTCCTCCCATCCTATTCGGCCTGGGTATCTGGAGGTACAGAAAAATCAACACTGTGTGTGTGTGTGTGTGTGTGTGTGTGTGTGTGTGTGTGTGTGCGTGCGTGCGTGCGTGCGTGCGTGCGTGCGTGCGTGCGTGCGTGCGTGCGTGAGTGCGTGCGTGCGTGCGTGCGTGCGTGCGTGCGTGTGTGTGTTTTTACAACAGTCAGAATGCCCCTTGGGTATGAGACCTAAAAGAGACTGAAACACAGATGTCAGTTCATAACTCTAACCTATACTGACTGACTGCTGCCTGTGGTCTCTACTAACACACACGCACGCACGCACGCACACACACGCACACACACACACACACACACACACACATGCGTTGACATAGCACTGTCCTTCCTCTAACACATACAGACACCAGCATATACAGTATACTATATATGCACCTTTTTGTGTGCACATTGCAGCGAAAAACAAAACACAAGGCTATGTGTGTGTGTGTGTGTGTGTGTGTGTGTGTGTGTGTGTGTGTGTGTGTGTGTGTGTGTGTGTGTGTGTGTGTGTGTGTGTGTGCGTGCATGCGTGTGTGCGCGCTATGGCCTTGTAGAACCAGCGAAAACACCCGAGACGTCTTCACAACAAAAGATGCTGGGAGAAAAAGAAGTGCCCAGCTGTGTTTTGTACTTGAGGGGTTACATAATTCCGTGTCATGTTCTCTGAACATGTGGCATGATCCTCCCCCATGTATGCACCGCACAGATGTATGGAAGAGCAAAAGAAAGACGGAAAGAAAGAAAGAAAGAAAGAAAGAAAGAAAGAAAGAAAAACAGACAGACAGACAGACAGACAGACAGACAGACAGACAGACAGATAAACAAACCAAGAATGAATGTGAAGATAGGAAAGGGTGTTGAGTAGACAGCATTGTGCATGTTCAAGGATATGTCCAATCTCTCTCTCTCTCTCTCTCTCTCTCTCTCTTTCCCTGTCCACTCCTTTACCCCCCACCCCACCCCACTCCACCCCTCTGTCTCTCACTCGCTCTGTCACCACCTGTTACTATCAACCCACGCCAGCCACTTAATTAAACACCTTTATTACGGCCTTATGCCAGATGATGACAATTACATCTGTGTTTGTCTTTTATTTTTATTCTCTCCCTCTGTCTCTCTCTCCTCTTCCCCTGTGTCCTCTCTCACTCTCTCCATCCCTCTCCATCCCTCTCTGTCTGTCTGTCTGTCTGTCTGTCTGTCTGTCTGTCTGTCTCTCTTTCTTTCTCTCTCTCTCTCTCTCTCTCTCTCTCTCTCTCTCTCTCCCTCTCCCCTTGGCTACAGTCTTGGCATGCTGACATATCACCCTGCTGTGCCAGCGGCACTCTTTCACACTGCAAGTGACAGAAAGGCCCCTTGAAGAGTGAGAAAGAAAAGAAGGGAGCGAGAGAGCACGTAGAGAGAGAGAGGGTGGGGAGGGAGAGAGGGAGAGAGGTAATGGAGAAAGGTGTCAATGACATATGATACCGTACAAGTCTTGAGTGAGCGTGCGTGGCACTGCGTGCGTGTGAGCGTGAGAAGGGGAGAGTCATTACCTTTGTTTGTGAGAGACATTTGGGCTCTTTAGACAGAAGGGAGAGAGGAAGGACAGCGAGAGGAGCCAGAGAGAGAACGTGGACAGAAAGGAAAGTATGAGAGAGGCATGGAGGAGGGGGCAGTAAAACACTGCAGGGGCAGTAAAGTATCTGCAGGGAGAAATCAACACATCGTCGTTGTCGGGTGGAAACCTTGTATGTCCAAGACCGTTTGTTTTGTATTTATCATTTTAAAAATGAATTAAACTAGTGAAAATAGCAGATCTACAAGCAGACCACGCCTCGCACCGCGAGGCGTTGTGTTCTTGTAGATCGGCTGTTTTCACTACTTTTGTGCGACAGCCGTGTATGATGAAGCAGGGCTATACTTGGTGAAAAAAGTACACATTTGAAGCTTGGAGATACAAGGTTTCTGCCCGACAGTGACGACATGCTCAACAGAGATGTGAGCCCCCGTCCCCATTGCAGACATCCCAACTTTGAGATCAGCATTTCCGGGAGGTCCCCTGTGTACGCGCGCGCAGCGCGCGTGCACCTGTTCGTTTTTTTTCTCGGATTTTACTCATTTTTCTACGGTTAAAAATGTTTAAAAATGGTTAAAAACTGTTAAAAACGGTTCTGCACGGCGGCCGAACCATTTTAGGTTTAATATAATCGGGTTAATTTATAGCATGATGTATTTCTTACCTATTTGGAGAAAGTTCTGTCACTATCATTACACAACAGCCTGCCTGCAGGCTGCCATGCGTCGCACAGGCTGCAAGATTGACAGTTTGACGACGAATGAGAACACATTTATTTGCATCGCGGGTCGCAGATCCGGTTCTAGACCGGATCCAGGCGGATATGGCAAGCATTTGCGGGAGCGGCCGGGATTTCCGGGAGGTTCGGTGCTACTCGCTGTCTGTCTGTCTGTCTGTCTGTCTGTCTGTCTGTCTGTCTCTCTTTCTTTCTCTCTCTCTCTCTCTCTCTCTCTCTCTCTCTCTCTCTCCCTCTCCCCTTGGCTACAGTCTTGGCATGCTGACATATCACCCTGCTGTGCCAGCGGCACTCTTTCACACTGCAAGTGACAGAAAGGCCCCTTGAAGAGTGAGAAAGAAAAGAAGGGAGCGAGAGAGCACGTAGAGAGAGAGAGGGTGGGGAGGGAGAGAGGGAGAGAGGTAATGGAGAAAGGTGTCAATGACATATGATACCGTACAAGTCTTGAGTGAGCGTGCGTGGCACTGCGTGCGTGTGAGCGTGAGAAGGGGAGAGTCATTACCTTTGTTTGTGAGAGACATTTGGGCTCTTTAGACAGAAGGGAGAGAGGAAGGACAGCGAGAGGAGCCAGAGAGAGAACGTGGACAGAAAGGAAAGTATGAGAGAGGCATGGAGGAGGGGGCAGTAAAACACTGCAGGGGCAGTAAAGTATCTGCAGGGAGAAATCAACACATCGTCGTTGTCGGGTGGAAACCTTGTATGTCCAAGACCGTTTGTTTTGTATTTATCATTTTAAAAATGAATTAAACTAGTGAAAATAGCAGATCTACAAGCAGACCACGCCTCGCACCGCGAGGCGTTGTGTTCTTGTAGATCGGCTGTTTTCACTACTTTTGTGCGACAGCCGTGTATGATGAAGCAGGGCTATACTTGGTGAAAAAAGTACACATTTGAAGCTTGGAGATACAAGGTTTCTGCCCGACAGTGACGACATGCTCAACAGAGATGTGAGCCCCCGTCCCCATTGCAGACATCCCAACTTTGAGATCAGCATTTCCGGGAGGTCCCCTGTGTACGCGCGCGCAGCGCGCGTGCACCTGTTCGTTTTTTTTCTCGGATTTTACTCATTTTTCTACGGTTAAAAATGTTTAAAAATGGTTAAAAACTGTTAAAAACGGTTCTGCACGGCGGCCGAACCATTTTAGGTTTAATATAATCGGGTTAATTTATAGCATGATGTATTTCTTACCTATTTGGAGAAAGTTCTGTCACTATCATTACACAACAGCCTGCCTGCAGGCTGCCATGCGTCGCACAGGCTGCAAGATTGACAGTTTGACGACGAATGAGAACACATTTATTTGCATCGCGGGTCGCAGATCCGGTTCTAGACCGGATCCAGGCGGATATGGCAAGCATTTGCGGGAGCGGCCGGGATTTCCGGGAGGTTCGGTGCTACTCGCGGGCGTCCGGGAGGAGACGCTGATTTCCGGGAGACTACCGCAACATCCGGGAGACTTGGGATGTCTGCCATTGCACTGTCAATTCCATACTGCTGTAGTGTGGGAACAGGAGTACTGTAGGTGTCGATTCAGTTGATTTCTGTTAATATCCCCATTCTCAACCTTCTATTGTTTACTTTACGTGACTCATCTTCACCCGTAGCTGAAATGGGAATACATTGAAGTCTCACATTTCCATAAAGTATGATGCTTTTGATCCTTTTGAATGAAAGGCCTGTCGTTCTCCCGTCCTCAACACCTTTGGTGTCCGTTTTGGTTCCATTTGTACACCAGGACTTTACTGTGCAGCAGAGCAAGTTAATTGTATTCACCTGATGTCCCATGTCTAAATGACTCCCTTGTTGGACGGCTAGAATGAACAGCAGCAGGTCTTTCAGGTTGCCAGGGCTGCGGTTTAGAGCCACTTGTCTTTGCTAGCACAAAGCGCTGCTTTCCTGTAATGCATGGGACTGCAAGTACAAAGTCTACCCCTGAGGCCTTTGTTGTTCACTTCTCATATTATGTAATTCTATTTGAACCATAGTTGGCTCTTCTGAGCCTTAACCCCTGAACATCACTTATTGTCGGCGAGTGACACCGTCGTCATACAGTAGGCTTTGGGACTATACATGTATGTTTCTGTAACATTATGATCTGGTACACATACAGACGCACGCACACGCGCGCGCACACACACACACACACACACACACACACACACACACACACACACACACACACACACACACACACACACACTCACACTCACATTATATATACGCACAGCCCAGAGACACAGCTCCACGTCAGATGGAGATCATAATGCTATTGTTTTTTTTTCCTGCCCTGCAGCTACAGTACTGTATATCGTGTGCTTATTACTGTGTGTGTGTGTGTGTGTGTGTGTGTGCGTGCGCAACCCAGCTTACATGAACATCAACCTCCACGTTTGTGAGTGTGTGTGTGTGTGTGAATGGCCATTGATGTGGAAAACTACTACACACTGTATGTTGGAGGATGATCCGAGAGAATAGATGGGTTGACTGCCCCCTGTTGGTTTTAATGGCCAATGACAAGGCATCTACTGGTACCAGGTGTCAAGTGAGGAACTATGGCAAGGGACAGTGTTTTTTGCAGGTCCTTCAGTCCGAGTGTATCAAAAAAGCAACTGGGTTAAGGCGGCGGAAGCTTGTGATTGGCTGCGCGGAGGTGCCAAAGTCAGGTCAGGGGGACGGAGATACACCTAAACCTAACCTTAACCCTAACCCTAACCTCAGTAAAACTAACACTGGTGAATGCTAACCTGGTGAATGCTAACCTGCCGACGCTGGTGAAAATGCTAACCTGGTGAATGTTACGTAAACTGGTTGGACCAACGGTGCTTAACCCTTGCTTTTTTGATACTCTACAAAATACTCTCCCACTAAGGCAGTATTTGCACAACTCAACAAAAACAGTATTTCTTCATGATACTAGGTTTGTTATTATATTTTATTGTGAACACACTGCCTGACGTTCACTGTACAAGAAGAACTTTATTAGACGTCTTAGTCTTAGTCTGAATTTCATTTTTTTGTTTTTCATTAATTGTTGTGTGCTTCACCCATGCACCTATCACAGATGCCAGTTTTACCAGTTGTGTAAAGGTTTTCAACATAAATAAATATATAATACTGTGTGTGTGTGTGTGTGTGTGTGTGTGTGTGTGTGTGTGTGTGTGTGTGTGTGTGTGTGTGTGTGTGTGTGTGTGTGTGTGTGTGTGTGTGTGTGTGTGTGTCAGCCACCCAACAGGCTGATATGATGTAGGACATTGCACCTTGTAGCTGTAGAGAAGGGCATTATGGACACAGTCGAACTGGGATGAGCAAGTATTGATTTTGTGTGCAGATCTTTGACAGTGAGCTCAAGGACCAGGAGAGAGAGGTGTGCTTCGTGGACATTGCCTATGATGAGATCCCTGAGCGCTACTATAAAGAGTCTGAGGTGAGTGTGTGTGGTGTGCGTGCGTGCGTGCGTGCGTGCGTGCGTGCGTGTGTGCGTGCGCGTGTGTGTGAGTTACTCTTAGTCTTATCCAGAGAGACGTACTATAAGCAAGGTAAATAATCATATAGTACATAGAGTGCAGAGAGACAGCGTGGAGCCTCAAGACACTAGGATACCAGGTAAACCATGAATTTAGTATCTGTATAAATAATACATTACGTTAAATAGCATTGAAGTTACAAGCCTTGAAGGTAGGGGTATTAAATTTAGACGCACAACCACAATTTGAGGGGGGGGGGGGGGGGTCATTAAAAATCTCTTGCGTTGATCCATCAGCAGCGGTTCTGTGTGCGATTGTTTTGAAGGGTGATTATACTCAGATAGTTAGCAGTGGAGTGAGAGTGTTGGTAATTAGCTTTAGTGCTTTTTTGATTATAGATTTCCCTGAGCATTATTGAGACTGAATAGATATTCTCCAGAGACAAGGCAGGTCTAATGTGAACGTTAGTTAATATCACTGTTTAAAGGGCCTACACCATGCTTTTAAAACTATATTTTTTGTATAAATATATGCTCAAAATTGAGTCTTAGACAGGTTTTAACCCTCAACAAACACTCTGACCATTCCTTTGTTTGTTCTAGCTCTACTATAATGAGGCTCTCCAGCTGCAATACCAAAAACGGCCTCTGTTTGCTCAGTGGCGCATCTAGTGGGGTTTTTCCAAAGAAAAAAAACTTTTTTGAAAAAAATTTTTTTTTGATTTTTTTTTTTTTTTTTTTTTTTTTTTAACAGAAACGTGTGTGACGTCACACGCGTCAATTCTCAGAACAGCACTGTTCTGAGAGCTTCTCATCTCTGTCTTCCCAAAACCAGAGAAAGACACACTTGTCAGAAATAGGACTTTGTGAGGATAGAAGGTGCCAGTGGGACACCAAAAAAAGGTTTTAAAATAGAAAAAGTGAAAATTCATGGTGTAGGTCCTTTAAGACATGGATCTAAATTTAGGCTCCCTATAACGGTTATGTATCTGGTGTGCTGAAACAGTTTGGCTTAATTTTTACTGACTGAATGTTTGGTGTGTGTGTGCGTGCATGCGTGCGTGCGTGCGTGCGTGCGTGCGTGTGTGCGTGTGTGTGTGTGTGTGTGTGTTGTCATTTATGCTAGGACCTGAGGTACTTTAAATCAGAGAAGACGTCTCGGGGGATTCTCCAGGAGGGCTGGAGGGACAGCCAGGACCCCATCATGTGTTCCTACAAACTGGTCACTGTCAAGTTCGAGGTCTGGGGCCTGCAGACTCGTGTGGAGCAGTTTGTCCACAAGGTATTGTCAGGGGCGTCACAAGGGGGGGGGAAAGTGGGACTGAGTTACTAGGGCCCAAGGTGGAGGGGCCTTCATTATTTTATACTTTAGCTATTGAAAAATAGCAGATCTACAAGCTCACAGCGTGGCACCGAGTGCCGCGCTGCGAGCTTGTAGATCTGCTATTTTTGAAATTCGTGAAAATGTGTGCAAATCTTTTAATATGTATTTTTAAGCGAACATTTGTAACTCAAATCTTGCTTCTGGGTGTCCCTGGACCTAAATATTTTGAGATGGGGGTCCGTGAACAAATACATATAATTTTGGGGGTCCTTCACATGAAAAAGTTTGAGCAACACTGACATAGAAACATACGGTAGGTTTTTCAAAAAACCTTAGAAGGATTTGAAATATTCGAAGACTTGCACAAATGTTCAAGATTTTTCAAAAATAGCAGATCTACAAGCTCGCAGTGCGGCAGCTTGTAGATCTGTTATTTTTCAATAGTTAAAGTTGTTTTAAGCTGCAATGGTTCCGCTGTTCTCTGCCTGCCATTAATCGTACATGTTGTGTTACAAAATCCTTTTACAAAGAAAAATCACTGCTAGAATACATGAAATACAATCATCCCCATGTACTTTATACAGACAAACATCAAATTCACATGTAAGATAAAGAAAAACGTAAAGACAAAACCAAATGACAGCTCTGCGTTGGCACAGTGTGTTGGGATTGATCAGGAGTGAGTGATACAGCACTGTTTAGTGACGTGCCCTACTGTGTTGCGTTGCAGGTGATTCGAGATGTGCTGCTACTGGGACACCGGCAGGCCTTCGCCTGGGTGGACGAGTGGATTGGTAGGTCTGACAGGCATGGTGTCCGTCCTTGCATATAGGTTATTGCACACCTCGCTGCAAAATGCTTACTCCTACAAACGGTGCAAGCATAGGCCCACATGACTGTGTGTCTCTCAACGAAAATAACGGATTCTCCAGAGAAAAGATGTTTTCAGTTGAAAATTGGTTATTTTCTCTTGGAGGCACAGTCATGTGATTAATTTATTAGGCTTAACCCACTACAATATATGACCTAGATACTAGCATTAATCTAATGTATATATGTGTCACTACATTAATTTTGCATACAGTACATAGTGTTTTGAATACATGAATTATATAATTCAACTGACTGTTCACAGACATGATTTTTACACTAATAATAATATGATTTAGGATTTCTTACCTCCATGCCTGCCTTATATTATAAAGTATTAACAAATTGATGTTGTTACAAAAAAAATTTGCACTACTTTTTACCACGATGCTTAACTATTATGTAAAATCAATGTATGATGAATGCAATCTTCCTTCAACCCCCATCACTGCATCTAACCTTTTATTTGCTCTGCTTTAAACATCCTGTTTCCTATCAGTAAAAACCCACTATAATGACAAATATTGTGCAGAGGATGTGTGTTGCTTTGAAGACTTCTTTCATGTTTCAAGGCACACGAGTGGAGGGGTCATATTGTTCTTAAGACCGTCACTTAAAGATAGAGTTGGTTAAAACAAGGTTTCTTGTTAAAAAGTTAAAACTATATTGTGATAGTAATCATTGCTATTGAATGTTTGTTCAGTAACAGGGGTCTCCCGGTCTCGCCAGCTCTTTAATATGACACATATGACACATATGTGCATATCTCCTTGTATGGGCCGTTCTGTTTGTGACGTTAGTTATCTCCATATATGGAGTTCCGTGCTCATATGGACATAAAGTAGGGACATAGGGACCTACACACAAATTGGTATCCCAACTTGAAAAAGCATTTTCTGTTTACTAAAGAGCTGGAGAGACGGGGGTCTGGGAGACGCCTGTTACTGAACAAACACTCTAGTCTATAGCAATGATTAATATCACAATATAGAGCTTACTTTAATGAAAGATTAACCATACCTTACCTTTAAATGGTCATGCACCACTCAATGTATGCAACCAAATGTGATCACAATACAAGTAATAAAAGATACGTGCTAATGTCACTGCAGGTGCAACAAAACTTTGTTTGTAGTTCCCAAGTCAATGCACCAAAATATAGGAAATAATGTAAATGCAACACCTGGGATTCGATCCCAGGTCTCCCATGTGAAAGTCTAATATCTTAACCATCAGACCAAAGGGATATCTCTATGGATTGGTGGAGATACTAGACTTTTTTTGAAGCCATCAGGCTGAGGCAGTGAGTCACTCCGCTACATAAGCAAGAATAAGAAAAAGAGACATTTCAACCAATTATACTAAAAGCAAAGAAAAACCATACCTTGTACATTATCACATTTTAAAATATCAAATGTAAAAACTATGGGGAACTCACTCCGTGCAGAGAAGATAATAGGGACAGTAACATAATTTCCTAGAGGTAGTGAATTTATCTGATGTTGTTATCTGATCAAAATAAATGACGTCCGTACAGTAGATACAGTAGTATACAGTAGATAAACAGTATTAATGTCCACATTCCACTTAGAGAACAAGAGAGAGAGAGAGAGATTATTTTCCATATTGCCCTTAATAAAAACAACATAAGAAAATGCCAATAAAATGCCTACTGACAGTTAGCAGATTGTGTAATGTAGACCTTGCCAAGCCTTTGGCTGTGACAAAGGACAGGATATTTCATTGATGCTCTCTGAAACATGAAAGCTTTGTCTGTCTGTCTATCTGATTGTTTGTGTGTCTAGTTATGAGAGAAATAGCCTTGCCCGCAACCATATGGTGCAGTATCCCTTTCACATGGTACAGAGATGTTTCCATAGCTGTAGGGCATGCAGATAGCAGCTCTCTATCACTCTCTTCCTCTCTACCATTAACAGCTGTCCCTGACATCCTGACGCGCTCCTCCCTCCCACTAACCCGCCGCCCCTAACATCCTCACGCACTGGCTTGTTTGGGATGCATTTTTGCCTTGGAATGATTTTGTTCCCCATTTCTCACTTAGTGTTTGCATACCCTTTCCAACAGTCCAATGTCTTTGTTGGGTCTGGATTATTCATGCTTGACCTTTATTGTTGGACCTCATAATTCCTTCCTTCTCTCCCGCCCTCCCATCCTCCTAACACGGCTTGGGTTTGACTAGCTGTCTCCTCCAACCTCTCTGGGTCATGGGAAGCTAGCGCTGTGACCTCCAATGCTTGACCTTTTGAGCTTTTGTGTTCAAACCACCCTAATAGAAACGACTAATCAGCTGACAGAAATGCTATGCTCAACCCCCCCCCCCCCCCCCGCCGCCCCCCCAAAACGCGATTGCCATGATTGAGAACTTAACATTTTAAGAGGAGTTAACGCCCTAATTGCACCCTCCGCCCCCTGCCCCTCCTGTTCCAGATATGACTTTGGATGATGTGCGGCATTACGAGAGAAAAATGCATGAGAAAACCAACATTAAAGTTTGCCATGAGCAGCAAGAGCATTCCACAACAACCTCACCTTCACTGGATGGCATAGAGATCCATGACAAAGCCAGCGTATGTGTCTTTTCATTGTTTATTTGAGTGGTTCTCAACCTGTGGGTCGGGACCCCCCAGGGGGGTCCCCAGATTATTTTGGGGGGTCCCCAGATGATTAACTTAATGTGAAACTCAACAGCAAACAAACCAACGTAAAGTTTTAAGTGTATCTGCACATTTCCAAAGTGACAATTTAAGGACTTTTTAATACCTCTAAAATGACAAATTAAACATGTCCAAATTGTCAAATATTAGAAGCAGAAATTGTGAAAATAGCCGATCTACATGCTCACAACGCCTCGCAACGCAAGGCGTTGTGAGCATGTAGATCTGCTATTTTCACAATACTGTGTTATATAAAATGTAATGTCTCAACTGTTAGTGCTCCTCAGGTTGGGGGTGGTGGGGTCCCCATTTAAAATATGATTATTTTGGGGGTCGCGGCCTGAAAAGGTTGAGAACCACTGGTTTATTTTGCTCCATCTCTCCCTCCACTGTCTCAAGTTTGAACTGTATGAATTTGACTTAACTCTCCCCTGGACATGACCAGTGTTGTACCCGAACGCGTTCAAAGAACGATCGTTCATGAACACGTTCATATTTTGGGCGAACGTGAACTGAACGTAATTGTTTTCGCTTGATGAACGATATTGTCGAACGCGGTCATTCTGACGCCCGTGAACGGCGTTCGTCGGCGTTTGTCGGCCGTTCATGCGGCGGTCCGCGCCTCCGCGGTCGTCTGTCCTCTCCTCTCTCTTTTCATTCACATGCTCCAATAGCAGGCACTGCACGCAGCTCATCGTGAACGTTGATATGAAGTGCTGTCTGCTCTCTGCAGCTGCACTGTGAATCTCCTCCTCGTTACGTCTGGCAAGCCTGACTATACTTTGTCCTATGTGTTGCACAGCGAAAATAGCTGATCTGCAAGCTCACAACGCGTCGCATCCAGGAGACAACGTGAGCTTGTAGATCAGCTATTTTAACCAACGCGGAAACATGCTGTGCGCGAGGTTTAGAAACGTCTGCCTTCTAGTGGGGTTCCTTGTACATGTAATTTTTTGTTTTCATTTCAAATGTGTGTTAAAGTTTATTTTTCACTTCCAATTTGTAGATTATGGTCTATAGAACAATTTTGGTTCGAGTGTCAAGACAGTAGATTGAAGAAAAATATATTTTTTGCCCTATTTCCAAAATGACCAAAATCGGAATTGTGTTTTTTGAACAATGTCTTAGTTTTCCCACAACTGCTGTGTAATATATATATATTTTTATTGCTATATCAAGTCAATACTGTGTGGGGAATCAATTGGAGTCAAATATTTGTTTTGAATATTATGATATTTCACACAATGAGACAATAACATGGTTATTACATTCAGCCCTTCACAATAAGGGTGCAGGAAGACACATAAATATTGTGGGCACCTCAATGTTAAGTTGGATGAAATTATTGCTGTGTGTGGTTCTATATGGGCTGTGTCAATAATGTTGACAAATAATAGCATGCAGCAACGTCTAAACATTTATATAATATATATGGACCTATACATATATTTTTTTTCTTCTTTTTTTTCGTTCTTTTTTTCTTTTCTTTTTTGAATAGCCAAAAGTATAAAAAAAACATGGTTAAAAAAAGAACGAAAAAGAACTAAGTTAGTTCATTTTGGGAAACCATGAACTTAGTTCAAAATATAGAATTATGAACTATGAAATGAACTAGTTCATTTTAGAAGTTCTGAACTTGAACTTGAACTAGTTCGTTTTTAAAGTGAACTTTCCCAACACTGGACATGACCACATTCACACACATCCACTCACCCTGACCTATGTTGTTTAATTATGCAGGGAGGCAACCATTAAAGACCTGTAGACTGGGAAACTTTGAAATATGTACAGAATGTTGGATCCAACCACCTGGTCTGTCTTTTTCCCCCTGTCCAATTCGTTTTGTTTTCCACATCCTAAGCATATCATACCACCTCTCTCGACTGACAAAGTTTCAAAGTTCTCTCCCGTGTCATCAAAATAGTAGTGTGCTCAGTAAAGCCAGCCTGCTACTTCAGTACACAGCATTACCCATAACCTGATCTGTCCTCACCACAGAGTGAGGTTCTCCTTATAAATCTAGCTTCTATTGGGTTTCTATGTAAATGTGTTTTTATGTGTTCTGTCTGGATGTGATTTGTTGTGTTTTTTTAATGTACCCCTTTAATAGATTTCTGCACATGCAAGCAATGACAGAATCTCTACCTGTTGCTTGCAAGAGGTTGACAAAGTATTTTCAATTAAATTCAGTTATTAGTTTCTCGCCTTAAAACAACATTTGTGTTCAGCATGTGATTATAGTTCCCTCTTGCTTTATGCTGCAGTATTAGCGCTACAATGCCTTTGTTTTATGACCGTTGTCTCCCTCTACCGCAGAGAGGTAATTGCAAAGATGTCTGAACTACCATAAAGATGGCTGTGTCCAATCTAGTGTGCCGTCTAGTCTTGTGTAGCCAGACAATCAGTGGTCTCATATATTCATTACAATGACAAGAAATCTATTATTTGCAATATTGCTTTCTGCATGCGTTGGGCAATGAGTAATATTCTAATAGGCAGCCTTTACCTACTGTATGAAGGTTATGACATTCTCTCATTGTAGCCCCTTTCTATCTCTCTTCAAAATCAGACATGACGATGGATGAGGTGAGAGAGTTTGAGCGCGCCATCCAGGAGGCCACCAACGAGAAGATTGGGATGTTTCCCCCATCAATCTCCATCACCGAGACACCCCTGTCCTCTTGCACCCACACTGGTCCTGCCAGTGCCCCTGCCACCCCTATGTGCACTGACGCGCCTGAGTTCCTCTCAGTTTCCAAGGACCGGCCTCGCAAGAAGTCTGCCCCAGAATCCCTGACCCTACTTGACCCAGTCTCCACTGGTGTCTCCAAAAGCTCCTCTCTGAGCCCACCTGCGTCAAACCACTTCCTGTCAGTCACGCCTCCTCCTGCCGACTCTGACCACGCTCAGTTAGAGGGGGAGTAGAGAGGCCTTGGGATGCTTTCCTCCCTTCTGCTTTACCTTTTTCCTTCGCCCATTGTCTTAGTAGCTCAATGAGACTATAGTCTAACCTCTACACAGCAGTGCCCAGACCTTCCAAGTTCTCTAGCCATATCCCAGGATTCAGGCCCCTCGCACACGCACACGCAAACGCACACTCACACGCACACACACACACACACACACACACACACACACACACACACACACACACACACACACACACACACACACACACACACACACACACACACACACACACACACGCGTGCCAACTTCTAGGTCCAGAATTTCCACACCAGACAGTCTTTATTTTCCACTAACCTTCGCTCTGACCAGGCAGCTGTAGGCTCAGCCACCATGGTGGTTGACTTCCTCTTCCTGTAAATCTAACTAATAAGATTTCTTGTTTTGTTGTGCCACTCATTTAAGCAGTGTTCATTTGTTCAAATAAGTTATAAATTAAGTGACCAGTTCATTTCAAACCACAATCTTTTATTGACTGGTGAGAAAAACATAATTGACTCAAGGAAATAACAATCAGACTTTACAGACTACAGAAGAATTTGAATGACAGAAATCTGTTCATAATTATGTGCAGTCTCGTAATGCAGTGGTTCTCAGGTTCTCAACCTGTGGGTCGGGACCCCCAGGGGTCCCCAGATGATTAACTTAATGTGCAACATTGTTTTCTCACTCAACAGTAAACAAAAACTTTAAGTGTATAGAGGGTATCTGCACATTTCTAAAGTGATAATATAAGGACTTTTTAATACCTCTGAAATGACAAATTAAACTTTGGCCAAATTGTCAAATATTAGAGGCAGAAATTGTGAAAATAGCCGATCTACATGCTCACAATGCCCCCCGAGGCGTTGTGAGCAGTGCTGTGTTCTACCTGTCACGTGGGTTTACGGAGTATGCTGTGATAGACATTTCTTTGAAAAAGTGTATGCCCTCTTGAACCTTTCAGAGTAGCGTATCTGATAGGCATTATGCACTGGCGTAGTGCTGGCCACACGAATAGTCGCGGATCATAGATTATAGTATGCCCTAAAAGAAAGTCTAGAACACACCACTGGTTGTGAGCATGTGGATCTGCTATTTTCACAATAGAACTGTGTTATACAAAATGTAATTTCTCAACTCTTAATGCTCTTAATGGGTGGGGGGGGGGGGGTTCCCCCAAATATGATTATTTTGGGGGTCGCGGCCTGAAAAGGTTGAGAACCACTGTGTTAATGAAGAGCTGCTTTACTTCCTCTAGTGAACCACCTGCAAAGCGAGAGTGTGGCAGTGAAAACTAGACACATTTTGTGCACACTTGTTTGCAATGTATTTTGTATTATCACCGCTGAGCGAGATGTTATCCCGCTTATTACCCGGCTACTCAATAAAATTATTAATTTGACTCAAAACTAAAATCAAAACAAAGTATTTCCATGTTTACAGACTGATGAAACGCCTGAAAGTATTCCACAAGTGTTGCGCTGGGGGCACGCCCAGCGCAACACGGTCGCCTTGGAAAACAAGGAAGTGCTGATCAAATAGAATCCATTTTCTGATACTGCGTCGTCTATTTCTCGCCTCAAATGTTTTGAAAAACATCCTTGAGAGCAACGTTTAGTTGTAAATGACGCTGTGTGTTTGTTTACATGGCTGGCATGTTGGATACGGCACTAAATTCACACAGCGCAGCCTGATAGGCAGCGGTCCGTCATAGAGCTTGACCAATCAGAATCAAGCATTCAACCAAGCCGGGTAATAATACATAATAACAATCTGATTGTCAATTATTAAAAATAGATAAAATAAAAGGTCACTAAATAGGCCTACAACAGGCCTCGCCAGTCTAGTTTTTAGTTGAAAGTAAATTCTAAATTAAAAATCAAACCTCGGTTCGAAGTGGAGCGGTGAATTTGAGCAGCTGTACCCTATGTGAGTGAGTGAGTGAGTGTAAACTGTGCCTGTGAGTGAGTGGTGAGTGTGCCTGGCCTGCACAAAACAGCGCCCCTCCTTTAACTAGTGTGTTGTGTGTGGCCACTCAAGGTATTGCCCAGGCTACGGACAGGGCCAGCCAGCCACCCACCCACCCACCCAGCCAGCCAGCCAGCCACATACCCACGGATATACCTGTTCATTGGGAGCGCTTTCACCGCTCCAAAAATCCAAACGTATTTAGTAGCTGTTGTAAGCTAAATTCACACATTCAAAGCCATGCACACACAGTAAAGTCCTGAATGTTAAGGACATTTCACACCAGGAGCGTTTATAAATTTGCACGGTTAATTCACATGACTTTTTACTGCTGTTTGTGTCATGTGTACATCTATAAATATTACACTGCAGTAAAGCAAAGTAATTACTTTTTTGAATAAAAGCATGTGTATGCATCACCGCCAAATTATAGTCGTGAAACATTCGCATCATCACGCTCCCGGTGTGTAAAGACTTTTTAGGGTCCATTTTATACTATCAGCATTTTACTGTGTTGATACCAATTACATTAATGTCAGCCACACACTGATGGCCCATCCCATTCACACTGGCCTCAGGTCCTTCTCTCATCACTTTCTCATCCTTCAACGTCAGTCAGTACAACAGCCAAACAGAACATCCCATTCTAACTGGCCTCAGATGCTTCTCACATCACATGAACCTTCAACAGATACCAGATCAGTACAATCACTGAATCACCTCAGGTCTCCCTGACTCTATACACCCTGAGTTATACTTGGTTGTGCATACTGTAGTGTAGGTGTTACCCACCGAAAAGCACCGGAAGTATAAATCAGGCTTGTCCAGCTCACACTGAAGACAGGGACTATAACGTCGTTGTCGGGTGGAAACTTTGTATGTCCAAGACCGTTCGTTTTGTATTTATCATTTTAAAAATGAACCAAACTAGTGAAAATAGCAGATCTACAAGCACACAATGCCTCGCACCGCGAGGCGTTGTGTGCTTGTAGATCGGCTGTTTTCACTACTTTTGTGCGACAGCCTTGTATGATGAAGCAGGGCTTTACTTGGTGAAAAAACGTACGATTTGAAACTTGGAGATACAAGGTTTCTGCCCGACAGTGACGATAAGGTATACCATTTACCTTCTACTCCCTCAGCAGACGTTACAACCCAGGAACTAATACCAGGCTACTTAATATTTGAAGGTTTTACAAAACATCAGCACATATGGAACATTTTCATATTAACATTTTAGGTTAAGTTACTGTTATATAAGCTTTTGACAATGTAATGATATCACATCATTGTTACACTGTGTACCACCTAAATTTAAAATGGCCTTACTCTCGTTTAAAATGTATTTTAAAGGTATTGGAAGTGCCCAACAATACTTTGGGGGAAATTTCCAAATATATGATGTACTTACAAAGCTGTGAGAATGCAATATAAGCACAAACAAATACATTTGCACACTCTTACATTGTGTTGTCACTCATACAGAAGTACATGATGCATATGGGATATTTTCAGTGAGTAAATACACAGTCCCAATATAAACATAGTATAGTATTTTTCCATAGGCTAATAGATAGGACATTTACCCTGGAATTAACCAATTGAGGAGTTCAATTAACTTTATCATTGCACATCATACCCAATTTGACAGCGATGCAATTGCAACAGCAAATGAACATACATGTTAACTGAAAAGAATGCTGGGTATTTCATGTGATGTAAATGTAACCCAATCTTATAAAACCAACAAAGAGGTCTAATGTTATGTGTAGGAACATGGCCATTTGGGGGACTTTTCAATTACTCAGTGGTTGCTCCTTGAACCTGTCTGAAGGTTACAGGGAACGTCCATTGGGTGGGGACAGGGCACTTGCATCAAAGTGATCTTATGCTGTCCTTTCTTTGAAGTGCATTGATTGCGTTGTGTTCGCAGGCATGCTGACAATATTGCTTGCCAGTGTTGGTTATATATTATATATTATATATTAAAGCCAGCATTTTTTTTCATTGGCTTAGAAGAATGTGTTTAAAAGAGGACCATACTTTGCAGCATCATTTGTTTGTACTTGGCTTGTTCTGCTATAGCTGCTATCTGAAACCCTATCAGGTAAGCAGACACAGGAGGACAGCATGTATTTCTGTAATGGAAACCCCCCCTCTTTCTTTAACAATTACATCTATCAAAGAAGGGGCTCTGATATGATGCATGGAATGCCCACAGACATACATGATATGTTAAGTGTATGTGTAGATATTGTAAATTGCTGGATGTGTATTTGGTAATGCAAATGTATGGAGAAAGTGAATTCCACCTCTGCAAGCTCCATAGTATGCCTAATTTACACTCTGTAGCATGGCGCTGTCGTGCGATGGAGTATAGATTAAGCTAGTTGTGTACAATAGAGGAGCAGAGTTTGGTGGAAAATGTTAAGCACGTCGCAAGACCCTACAAACTCTCAACTCAGTGCCTCTTGCATGCAACAAATGTATCGTCTATGTATGCCAAACCCTCCGAACATATTTCAGATATGAAAACACATTTTGGTGTTTCACTTAACCTGTCAATTTGTTTTTTAATCAAGAATAAACTAATCGCTTTAACGCATTTTTACGAATAATGGAAATATTCCACCGATTTACATAGCCACGCCTATACTGCTTGATCAAATCCTTCACTCAGTCCTATCAAGTCACATCAATGTAACAGGGATATAGTGTGTTGACGCTGCATTTTGTAATAATGTTAATAATAAACTATTTATAAAGCACTTTTCAAATCAGAAAGGCAAAGTGCAAAGTGCTTTGCAAGATAAATTACAGCCATAAGGGAAAAACAACAGCCAGTTAAAACTCAAATGGTAAAATACACAACAATAAAACAAATAAAATCAATATTCAACATATTGAGTCAAATGTAAAAGTACAGCATGCAAGGAAATACGCGTGGTTAATATAGGCAATAACATTTTTGAAAAGGCCTTGGTGTATGTTTTCAGGAGTGATTTAAAAGATGCCACGACTATGCTAGCCTTGGATTCTCATGCAGGGCATTCCAGACCACAATCACCCAAGGTGACGAGACACGTTTTGGGAACAACCAAGAGAGCCTACATGAGGATCTAGGACACAAATAAACACTTAAAGGAGTAGATTACTTATTTTCTATCAGTTACAAACCCCAGGAAGCCTTGAATTCATGGAAATTGTTTTGTTTTTGTCTCCAGTAGCAGACTCCATTGCAGGTCATTTGAGTCTCCTACCAGAGACTCCACTGGTCATCAAATGATTGACTCAGGAATGCGACCCAAACAAAACAATGTCCATGAATGCAAGGCTTCATGGGCAGGGTTCCCACGGTCATGAAATTCCTGGAAATATTTTGAAATTAGAAAAATATTATTTCAGCACTAGAAAAGTTTGGGAATTGATCAAGGGTCCTGGAAGGTCCTGGAAAAAATAGCTATGCATTGTTTTTGATTATTGATTTTGTTAACTCATTTACTGCCACCATAAATCAACTTTGAGGGTTCCCTGCCACAATTTTTGACTTGGCTTGTGCATGTCCATCGTGCACGATCCGCATGCACGCCACGGTTCGTTCGCAGCGTGCACGCTTTCTTTTTGCTACACTGCCTTTCTTTGGGCATTGCACATAGGAGTAAGCAACTCGTTATTGCTCTGAATTATTGTTACATAGTCCTGGAAATTGAGTTAAATATTCTGGAAAGGTTTTGGAAATTCATTGGTAAAACTGTGTGGGAACCCTGCATGGGGTTTGTAACTTAAAGAAAATAAGTCATTTTTTGGTTGAACATTGAAAATGATGTCCTGAATATTTGTGCAGTTAATATTCCAAACTTGCTCATCAACAAAGTATTGTGACTTAGGAAGGATAAACAGGCCTTCTCCCTGGTAATACCATTGACTCATTGTAAAATGCATTTTGCACAAGTTGACAATGAAGGATTGCGCAACAGCAGAGTGAAATCTAGTTTTGTTGGATCAATGTCCTTCACTTTAAAACAATAACCTAATAGAGCATGTAGAAGGGACAGAGTCCAGCTGATGGTCTAGCCCACAAATATTGTTAAAAAACGCATTTTCACTAGCCGTTATTTAAAAAATAATATATATGCCTCTCTAGCTATTTATTTCCGATGGTAGCTTTTAATGGTAGGTCTTTTTGTTCTGATTTAATTCCTTCTGTTATATGCCACGTTACATTGGCCTGCTGTTTGAATATAAGATCATGTATATTTCTATCTCTGCTGTTGACTATCTCTCTTGACAATAACTCAGAAATCCAGGGACATGTTTGATCTATCATGGGCTATGAAATCATATAATGCAACATATCTAATATAGTCCAATCCAATAGTATAACATCACGCTGGTATTTTGTTGAAAGAGTAACATATTCGATTGTAAATACTGTAGTGGCTTGTATTGGTTTTCTTACATTGTTTTCATTCCAAATAACAATAAAGATGTCACTTGAATTTGTTTTAAAAAACAAGAAATATATCATGATGCATTGTGGTATGGATTATGTAATGTTACATCTTTAAAGGACAATTTTTGGAGACGTGTATTAAATATCGTTTTGTTTTCGCTCAGATCAGGCTTAATTCAGAATGTCACTGAAATGGATCATTGAATGTCATATTGAATCCTCCTCATCTATTTTTGGATATTACGTTCAGTTGAGTTCCCACCAGGGACGTGCTGGGCCCCTGATTCAGCCCGAGAAAAAGAGTTGGAGAGGCCCTAATTATTTTTTAATATATATATTTCGTTGTTGTCAGGTGGAAACCTTATATGTCCAAAACCGTTTCTTTTGTATTTATCATTTAAAAATGATTTTAACTAGTGAAAACAGCCGATCTACAAGCACACAACACCTCGCACCGCGAGGCGTTGTGTGCTTGTAGATCTGCTGTTTTCACTACTTTTGTGCAACGGCCTTGTATGATGAAGCAGGGAAGAAATGTATTGAAACTTGGAGATATGAGGTTTCTGCCCGACAGTGACGATTTACTTTGTTGGCCGCCCAGCCCCCAAAATGGAACGAAGGCCGATATTTTATTTTTAATGTTTTCCTAATGGCCGGCCTGGACCGGCCGGGAATGAACCGGCCGTTCGGGAGTTGTCCCGCTTTTCCCAATGGCCAGCACGTCCCTGGTTCCCACTCCTCGTGACAGCAGTGCACTTTGATTTTCCTGTTGCTTTTCGTAACCCTGCAGGACAAAATAATTTGTAACAGCTGTGAAATATTAAAGCTCCAACAGGGTTACTGCTCTGATGTTTGCTTGCCATGCTGAGTCAGTGGTAATTTACTTTTCTGTTGTGCTTCTTTTTGTAGTAAAACTGCTGTGGTTTGATTTTGTGGCTGCTGTAGCCTATACCATTCAAAAGAAAAACTTAAATCTGTTCATAATAATTATTTCTCTGCATAAAAGGACCAAGCTTTTCTTTTTTGCTCCCTCCCTTGTGTGCTGTCTCAAGTGCCATCCTTGTTCGTCGGCTGCTGGAAGTTGCTCTGGCTGGGTTCTTCCACTTTTATTAACTTTTATTCATATTTGTCATATTTTTACTGCCATTTGACGTTCATTTGGTTGTATTTGTTTCACCTTTTTTTGTTCAAAAATCTTGTAGTAAATAAAGTTTACTTGCTACAGTAATCCATTGTTTGTTTTATATTGAAATATAGAAGAAAACACCATGAGATCCAATCAGTTAAATAGGTGGTGCATGGTTACCAGGTCTAGTCTGATCTTCCACACTCACATCCAACACAGCTGCCTTGTTGAGTCTCAAGTAGGCCTAGATTTTATTTCCATTTCCATTAAACTATATAGTTAAAGTGATCCGCATAAATAATGAAATCATACTCAATACATTCCGTGTAACATGAATCAGCATCTTGCATTAACACCATAAAGATTGGCATTAGAAAGTAAACAATATATAAAGTGCATATAAAACCAGTATAAAACCAGTGCAATCCACAAAAATATATTAAAATGTGATAACAATAAATTTACCCCCATTGATTCCGGATGGTGACCCGTTTCGAAACGGGTCACCATCCGGAATCAATGGGGGTAAATTTACTCAAATCAAAATGTTGTCTTAGGAATGTGACAAAAACCAAAAAATATTATTGAACTCTACTCTCCATGGCCTGAGTAATCAATAGAAAAAAAGTCATTTTGGGGGTGAACTACTCCTTTAAAGGAACAAAATGTGTCCTTTACCATGCAGTTCAATAAGGGACACGTCTTTCAGTTTCCTTATTTCACGAGACAGTTGGTACTGGCAACATTAAACAACTGCACCTGATCAATTTTCTTTGTTTGTTTGTTTGTTTGTTTGTTTCTTTCTTCAGGGGAGCCCTTTGAGAGCAAGCTCTCCTTTTCAAGGACGACCTGAACACAGCATACAAAACACAATTCAAGTAAACGAATCACAGTATGCCTACAATGTTAGTGCAAAATTATAGTTGACAGGGTGACCTGTCCTGTCTGTTATGGTCCCGTAACAACATTGGTTCTCATGGGGTCTGGGCACCCCCAGAGGACCTTGAGGGAGTTCCAGGGGGTCCCCAGCGAAATGATATAATTATAGGAACCAAATGGACCCGAAATTAACATTGATTTTATAATATAAAAATATTGGGGTCTCAGAAATAGAAATACCATTAAATGGGGGTCCGTAGCCTAATTCATGTCAATATTCGGGTCCTTGAAATTAAAATGGTTCAGAATCACTGCTAAAGCCGTAAAGATATTCTCTATGGGGGTCCTTATATAAATACATATATTTTCAAATGGAGCCTGCAGGCTAAAAAGTGTCAATTTGGGCACAGGCCCCAGCCCCCAGGGTTCCTTTACATGAAACAGTTTGAGAACCACTGCGTTACAACGGCTAGTTCCATTCCTTGATTCTGATTGGCTGGTTTCCCTTAATTGTTGTGGTATATGAGACTATAACCCACACTTGAATCAGTTTATATCAAACCCAGTTGTGTTATTTCTTTCCACAGTGTTCCACAGTGCACCTATCTGCACCTGTGTTGTTGGCAAAAGGCTGGGAACTACTTTCTTGTAGCTGGGGACTACTTTCTTTCATGTTGCCATATTGTAACCGTTTTAGAAAAGTAATAAGCCACACGAGGCTTGTGGTTACCTGTATTTTACACCGGCTGAGAGGGTTGGAGACACGAGGCTGCGCCTTGTGTCTCCCTACAGCCCCTACACCGCGGTGTAGTCTTTTTAAGTCATAAAACTACAACATTGCGTCATTACTCGCGGTGAAGAGCTATCCACCGCGAACCCCGACACCTCTCTGTTTTTACTTTCAGACAGATCGACCCATCACCCCGTTCACTGATTGCTCGATCTAGACCAGTCAGTCACAGTGATAGTACTTCACCGTGACTGATGATGACCTCCACTTGTTTTCTCACTTTAGGTGGATAGCTTTACGCCTAAAGTTTGCGGTGATAGGCTCTTCACCGCAGACTCTGATAAGAGCTTACGCCTCTCAGCCGGTGTAAAATACCAGGTAACCACTTAGCCTGGGGCCAGCCTATAATGCAGCTAACTAGTAACTGCGTATAACTAACTAGTAACTTGTTTTAACATGGCTGGGATGTCTAGCTCAGCTAAGCTAGGCTAGTAACCACTCGCCTCTTGTGGCTTATTGCCTCAATAGATGGCGGTAATGCAACGTTACAGATGCTAACTGCCATAAAACCCCAACGTAAGAAGAAGAATGGGCCGATGATGTGTGAATCTCGCGAGATCGGACTGCTCTGTTTTCTCTCCCCTCAAACAGAGGAGCCCCTAGATGCAGACCTATGGGCGTACCTCACCTCGACAACAGGCAGGATGTGACGCACCTCAACGCTTGGCAGGATGTGACGTCACCTCCACAAGGCTCCATGGCCGACTCTCCACACCCTCTAGCCCGACCTGGGACACCCTCCTCGGCCACTTTCCGCCCAGAGCCGGCCTCTATACCTCCGTGACGGAGGGTCCGCGGACCCCCAGAGCACCAGGGCCGACGTGCCGGACCCTCAGCCCGACTTGGGACACCCTCCTGAGGGGGGCGCCACCCAGCAGCGGCATCTATACCTCCGTGACGGAGGGTGTTCCCACTTTGTGCGGGAGAGTTTTTCAAAGGCAGGGACAGGGGAGATCAGCCCAGGGGCTCCTTGGAACGGACCTAGCTCGGGCTAGGAGCGACCGTTCGAGGCGGGACTGGTACCCACGCGTCCGGCTCGGGGCCCCGGAGCCAGCCGTGGTGGAGCGCCGCCTGGCGGACGCACCGCGGTACTGCAGGCGGCGGAAATAAGGCCACAGCTCGGCCCCAGAGCCACCTGCAGGGACGGGGCCGGCTCCCAGGGGGTCCCCGAGGGGTCCCCCACGCTCGGGGACCCCCGCGGACCACCTCGCAGCCCAAAAAAACCCGGCCGAAACGGCCAAACCCAGCCCGTCCACCGCATCTATAGCGGATACCCAAGCTCGTGGCCGTGGGGCTATATTGTATATTTACTGTATGTATACCATTGTGTTTCATGTGTATAAAACATATTGTGCATTCAATAATATGCTATTAAAATAATAGATGAATATGATCATGCTTTTATTTTAAACATGCATGTACCACTGCCATTTATAAACATAGTTTATTAACTGACAACCAATACTATCAATCTAGCACAAACAATCTGCCAATTACACAATAATCATGTAAACAAGCTATTCAAAAGAGGCAGATATTTTATATTTAAAGACAAAATATATTTTTTTCTTTCTTTTTAAAAATACAATACAGATATAGATTTTATATAATTATTATTATTATTGTTCAACAATTTCGGGGACCCCAGTATCCCCGCGGACCCCCTAGGAGTCACAGACCCCCTGTTGAAGAACCCTGGTGTAAAGCCTTTTATATCCATGTGTTACTTCGAAACATGAAGACGAACGGCGCTGCAGGGTTAGCACTATGGGTTAGCAGCTGGACTGGTCCAGGGTCTCCCTTAGCCATAAATTATAACTTCCAGTAGAGGGCGCTAATATGCGGAGGTTACGTCTCTCCTGGAGTTATAAAGCAGAGTCAAATAGCTCTGGCTGGTTGAGCCTCCACGTCCCTAATCGCCTCAAAACATGTTTAAATCATGAAGTTGCTCACCTCATCGTCGAAACAGCTTTATATCTACCTATGAGCCCACTCGTTGGCATGTGTTAGTCCATATGTTTCTAATAAATTAATGTTTACTAAAACTTCTCCGAGACTCGCGTTTCCTCGTCGGAATCCTTCCGCCTTCAGAACGCTTCAGAACTACAGAACGTTGGAATACTTCCGCATACAATAAAACGTCATGTCCTAGTATGAGCGAATCGCAACGGCGATCAACGTCACGTGATGTTCGGCCATTTTTACCCAAGCAGTTCAAAAACAAGGAAAGCGATGAGACTCGGTGAAGTTTTAGTAAACATTAATTTATTAGAAACATATGGACTAACACATGCCATCGAGTGGGCTCATAGGTAGATATAAAGCTGTTTCGACGATGAGGTGAGCAACTTCATGATTTAAACATGTTTTGAGGCGATTAGGGACGTGGAGGCTCAACCAGCCAGAGCTATTTGACTCTGCTTTATAACTCCAGGAGAGACGTAACCTCCGCATATTAGCGCCCTCTACTGGAAGTTATAATTTATGGCTAGGTCTCCCTCATGCTCTGCAAGGAAGCAGCCTCTAACACAGGACCAAGAATTCCACTGCCCTACTAGTGCTACACTCTAGTCAAAATAAACTAAACTACTTCGCTATTCACAAAAACAAAGGTTATTTTGTGTTGTTGAAAGTGTATTCTCGAGAGTGGAAAACCTCTCAGCACCCCATCCACGCTGTAAAATACACTTTATGAGCAGAAAATAAAATAAAAAGTGCGCAAGTGACTTCTTGCCGCTTGTGGAGGTCACGTGATGTCTCTGCCTTGTGGAGGTGCCCTCTTGGCTGTCGTCTCTGCTCCTCTGCCTTGGAGGAATGAGGTCACTTCCTGCCTCCCATTGAGCTTCCTGTCTCCCATTGAGCTCCATGGGCTACAGGAGTCTGCGCTTGGGTGCTCTCGGGCTCAAACAAGCATGGCCGCGCTGTACGAGGGCTACACGTTGTGCGCGCTCACACAAACGCAAAATGTTTCCAATGATTCAGGAATCCAGGGGATCGAAGTGGAGAGGGACAGCGACCACGTCCTTGTCACTGACTCCAGCAGATCTGTCACTCTGTACAAGGTAAACTACACTAATATGGGCTGAGCAGCATGTCCTGAGCTACATGGTAGCTGGGCTCTCGAAAACAAACGTGACAGCACAGCAGATAGCCTACTTAACTATAGCTATAACTATAACTATAACCACTAGGCGTGTGTACTCTACTGTAGCTGTGTCTGCTGCTGTTCATGAAGCAAAGCCCTGCGATCAGCCCGTTCTCCCTGAAAATAAATGCCTTTTGAAAGATCGCAGATTCTCGTTTAATGTTGTGACGACACGACACCGTTATTACCCATACTTTTTCAATGGCGTAGACCGGTGCTCTCAACCAGTGGTCCTTCAGGGTGTTCCAGGTGGTCCCCAGCTAAATAATTCAGAGTTGGTAACCAAATGGACCCTAATAGATCTGTAACTCTTGAGTTACCAAATGGGTTTCATCAAATGGGTTTCATTTTACGCTTTCAAGAGTTAAATTATTGTTTAACATCTGCTGCATTACTTAATTTACGATAAGTCAAATGTATTGTTTATTTTGATCAACGTTTGCCTAAGCCTACCACACCAATAAAGGATGGAATTGTGGACGAAATCTTATCCAACGACAACAAAATATTCAAAGTTTTGGGTCTGAGAGGCTAAATTTCAGGTGCCATGGCATTGGTCCGACTTCTCATTGTTCCTACATCCCATTAGTCAGAATCTGGTGAAAATACTATGCCTAAACCTAACCCTAACCTCAGTAAAACTATGCCTAAACCTAACCCTAACCACAGTAAAACTATGCCTAAACCTATCCCTAACCAAAGTAGGACTAATGAGATGTAGGACTAATGAGATGTAGGACTTATGGGCAGTCCCCAAATCTCAATCTTATAATGGTCCTTGTTATGAAAAGGGTTGAAAACCACTGGCATAGACCACTGAGGGTCAACCCCCACACTGCATAGAGACCCCCCCCCCCTTTCTTCTGTGCATTTCCCCTTCTCTTCCATGATGTTATATTTGACTCTACAGTCTGCAAGCAAGTCATTGGACCAGAAAATCTGGCATAGGTCACTACCTTGATTATGTTCTGTCATGTTGGACCGGGTCTAGGTCATGCTGTAGCATTGTATGGCCTGAAGCTGGTCGACAGACTTAGTTTGGGCTGCCAGGCCAACAAAAGTGAACATGACCGTAATCCAAGTCAATAACATGAATCTCAATTTGATGTGTGTGTTTAGGCTGGTGATATTGATCACTATTCACTAGTAATATTATCAATAGTAATAATGATTATCAATAGTAGTAACAATGATTTATTGTAATGTCCAAAACTAGCACTTATATTATGTTAGTTCGCAACAGTGTCGACTGTTGAATCTGACACCCCTGACACCCCTTTTGATAACCATACGGACTGACTCTTATTCTATTAAGGTTTCAGACCAGAAGCCGCTTGGCAGCTGGACGGTGAAACAAGGACAAACTCTGACGTGTTCAGCAGTTTACAACTCCCAGACCCAGGAGTATGTGGCCGTCTCAGACAATAAGGTAGGATGTTCCAACCTTCCTTGTTGTGACACCGGTTTGTTTGATTGTTTGAATAATTTATAAACATGTTTGATAACTCGTACGGCAGTACAGTCAAGAAAACTCTTCTAAAAGGATGATAGATAAAACCCAGAGGGGCTTGTGGTCCATTGACATTTAACGATTGCTTCCTATTAGGACTGCGCTATATTTCACTTAGGCAGTGGGGTTTCTGGAGACATTATGTCACCCCATGAGTCATCAGGGTTTATCTTGGTCCACTGATGAGATGATGAAGGCTCTCCAAGCTAAAACACAATGGCAGCTGTAGTGTCTTTAATCTTTGCCTGGCCATGTCATAATAAAGGCTTTTAATTAATAATTCAATGCTGCCTATTTGCATTTGTGGCATGATGTTATACTCAGCAAGTAATACACAGTTTTCTGTTTTTCTTTTCATAGGTTATCAGAGTTTGGAAGGAGGAAGACATACACTTAGACAAGACCTTCAAAGCAACTGTGAGTGACGTTCTTCCCTTTCCTACAATGCACACTGCCATTTTCACATTTCTGAACCATAGCAGACCCAGAGGATGGGCTGTAGTCCCAACCAACCATGACAAAAGTGCACAACAAACTCGACTGGATATATTATTCTGTAGGACCCCCTCTAAAATGAGATGCTGCATCTCAAAGGGCAATCCTCTCAATAAATTCCGACCAATTCCGTCAGCCTTGACTAAAACTGAGACGGCATGTTTCAAATTGAAGCAATTACACACATCACACAAACTTTTATGTAAGTGAGAGACGGTGCCACACAACACAGTGCAACTGAGGCTTAACACGCTGCTGTCTCCCTGGACACATCCAGGTGTCTTCAGATGTGTGCAGGGTCCATGCTGCCCCAGGATCAGAGCCAGTGGTTCTGTTCCAGAGAGGTGCGGTCAGACCTTTGGACTCGCTCCTATCAGCTCCCCAGCAGCCCATAGAAGAGGTTCTGGCACAGGAGGAAGTTATCAGGTGAGTCGTGACGTTAGTCAGAGTCCTGTATTTTTCCGGTGTTGTAGAGTCGCTGTGACTTCAATGGCTTCCTTGAAAATCAAATAAACCCAAGTTATGCTTTGGAAAATGTTTGTCAGTAATTTCGAGAAAGTGGGCTGAACATGCAAGACCTCCTCCTGTATGGTGCTTATGATGATACTAAAAAAGAAAATCTCTGTTGAAGTGTTGATGCATTGCCTTTTGTGGCCTTTAGGTGGAGCACCAACATCATGGCAGAGGCTCAGCACTTTGTCATCTTCACAACTGAACAGGTGAAGCTGATTTATCTTTTGTCTCTGAAGGTCAGAGACAGTTTTTGCTCCCATCTGTTTGTCTGTCCGTCGGTGTTTCCATGTGCCCGTGAGCTGCCACTCTCTTGCACAGCTGGACTGATTGGCATGAAACTTTGCACGCACGCAATTCTTTTCCCCCTGGATTCCTTGGGTTTGGATTATGACCCAACTCCCCTATCACTTCTCCTACAGATTTTGTCCAAAACTCACACAAATCAGTACACATTATCTATGTGGTAACATGAACACGATGCACCTCTCTATGCATTACGATTGGCTACTATTGTCTTTTTTTGCAGGAAGTTTTGCACAAAATGCAAATCGTGAACCATTACTACCATTCCTTCGATCATGATGCAATTCCCCATATAGACACCGGACTAGATTTTCTGCCATTTTGTGTTTTCTTCAAAACAGTTTTTGCTACTACTACTCTATTTATGTTTCCCAGACTCAAAGTAATAACTGCATTATGAAATCAGCATTATTTGTTGATTGATTTCATGTTATACTGTTGTGTCTTACTACAGAAGGGGGATCAGTTCCTTTACTTACAAAGATTGAAGCCTAACACACTGCAGAGATACAAGCTGGAGAGAGAGGAGCCTGGTCTCTCCCCACTCAGCTTCTCTGCTACATTCCGGAACAAAAGCATCAGCCTGCTTTATCTCTGTAAGTACAACTGGTTCTAATGACAGCATTTTTCAATATAACATTGTTTTGGCAAACACAGATTAAAGATCCCATGAATGGGTAATTATAATAATCATTACGTGGCCCTCATACCTACCAGTACGTCGCACCTCCGAGCCAACCAATATGCCTATATACCCTGTGGAAAACTATTGGTCCATGGATTGTTTACTTGACCGGAGGGTTATTATTAAATTCACGTTAAGATCAGATTAAGCATGTTGCGCTGTTGCGGCAATCTCCCACCCTCTCAACCCTTCAAGATGCAGAAACCCTAGAAACCAGTCTCCTGTAATCCTGTCTGGAAATCATACGTCTGACTAGTAGTTTTTGATCAGGATGTGAACTGATTTGGTCTGCATTGGGGGCAAGATTGTTTACAATGTGTAAGGGAAATGAAAATGCTTGGCACACTGTCTCTTTCTAGTGGATGGTTCTAGGGCAGGCAGCCTCAAGGCGTAATGAGTTTACATTTTGTTACATACTGTATTACATCACAAAACACAAGAACATCAGCGTCTCTATTTTTGGGTGAACATTTGGCAAGAAATGCTGATCTACAAGCTGTCAACATGTGTTGTGAGATTGTAGATCTTATATTTACAATTGGCTTAGAGGCCACGCCCACTTCAAGCACGGACATGAAGCCTCCACAAAACGGACATGCTTGAAGCCTATACTCACACAGGCACTGAGAGAGAGAGAGAGAGAGGGAGAGGGAAGGGGAGAGGAGCGGGCAGTGTATCGAATTACATTTACAACAGAGAGGGAGGGCTGTGTGTCACACACACACACACACACACACACACACACACACACACACACACACACACACACACCGGAAGTGCGTCCGGCGGTCAAATATGTCCGACCGGAAACGTGCGCTGCGCCACAATAGTTCCGCCACAATAGTTCCGCCACAATAAAACCCCACAATATACATATATATATATATATATATATATATATATATATTTTTTTATTTTTTTTTACTTTTTTTTTTTAATTTATTTTTTATTTTTTTCAAAAACCTTTTTTTTTTTTTACGTTTTTTAGTAAAGAAGCGGGCGTGGACTCTAGATGTGAGCGGCCCGAAGGGCCGCGAACCTCTAGTAGGCTAAAATCAGTGAACAGATTTGGCATAGAGGGGAAAAGGTGAACCAAGTAAAAAGCTCTGGGGGACCCTGGTCAACGAAATAGGGTTAATAGAAGTGTTTATATATTACACACAACACTCTTTTGTGTGTTTTTAAATTAGGAGCAGTATAGCTACAAAGCCAGTCCTATCTGGAGGGACCCTGACATTATGTTCTACAAGCAGCTGATGTTGTCAATGACACATACTGCAGTTGTACATAACTCTATCCATCTCCCTCTACCCAGACCCGAACGGTCATGTGTACCAGAGTGAGGTTTCTGTGCAGGGCAATGCGACTGAACAGGGGGCCCAGGTGCTGGCCCTGCCCCGTAACCTGCTTCTGAAGCTGCCCGTTGGAGAGGGTCTGCTGGGAGCTGCCTCAGCACTGGCCCTGGATGAAGCCCACGTGGCTGTGGTAGGGGTCCCACACCCCTCTGCTGGGGCCGGCAAAGGTAAATATCCTGACTTCAAATATTCATCATCTACTTACCTACTTCAAATATTCATTGAGCACCATACATGATGACCATCCTTTTGAAAGATAGAGGCTCTCGCGTCAACCTCGCTTTCCACCACATAGACCCATAGACATGTGTTATTTCTCCATTGTCTCCTAAAGAGATTTTCCTTCCCCCCCGGTTACGTCATCGACGTGTCAGGTGACGTCCAAAAATAAAACCGAAATAAGTGGTGACCCACAGGCCAGCAAACAGCGCCATCCAGCGTAAAAAGATTGTGACATCTCACTGTCATGATATGTCAGCTATATCCATATATGGTGGATTCATATTCGAGTGATGTCAGCGCTTTAAGTGTCTCCTGGCTCCATATATAGAGCTCTAGATTAACCTGGTCCAGATATGGCGTTTGTGATGTCACACTTGGATAGGTTAGTAAGATATCTATATCCATCTATCTATTGATCGTACCAATATTCAGTGGGTAACTATGGCGACCTATCAAATAGCCACATATGATGTGAGAGTGAGTGAAAGTCTTGGATTACATTCGGTACATACATACTCGGTCTCCATTCTTTCACTGTTGTTACTGTTTCCTTGTCCATCTTCCAATGTAAATGTATGCACTCTCACCCTTGAAAGAACATGTTTCATATAGACACACACACACACACACACACACACACACACACACACACACACACACACACACACTTGTGTTTCTAGACTTGCAAACAAGTTGGTTCAGAGCTTTGTGAATCTTAATATCTCCTGCTAGCACGTGCAGTTTCTGAATGAATTCTCTGTCCTTGTTTCCTAAGACTTCCTGTGCATCTGGAATACCAATTTCCAGACACTTCAGGCGGGAAAGGAGATGGCAGGCAAACTCTACGGACAGGTAGGAATGCTACAATATGAACATGAACAAACTATGGACAGGTAGGAATGCTACAATATGAACATGAACAAACTGTGGACAGGTAGGAATGCTACAATATGAACATGGTGCAGAGTTTGGTTATTGTCTCATTTTTGTTTCCAGTGATATGCTTTTATAGCTGTTTTCTTTCCTTCTTTTTTTTTACCAAATGCAGTCAAAAATGTACATTGGTTCAAAACTTTTGTTGGCTTTGCACACAGATGCGATTTTTCGCACGGAAAAAGCGGACGATTTCATTTTTTTAAAGAAAACAATGATTCTCTATGACCTCATGCACACAGGCTCCGATTTTTTTCTGATCAAACCCAGTTCGATTTGTGCGGCTTTTCGCATGCGGTAAAAACTCATTGCCTGTGTGCAAAGGCTTTTAGGGAGGGAAACCTGAGTCTAATAGAATTGTTCAGTACATTTTAGTGATTTTATTCATCATTATTAAGATTTTAATATTGAAGCCAAAGTTCCCTGTCCTTGTAGCTGCTCTGTGCTAATGAAGGACTGTATGACTTTGGTAGAACATCCCATCTGCTCTCCACAGTGACTGGGCTTGCAGTCCCTCATCACAACTTTATAGCAGTTTACACTATTAAAACACACAGACCCTGCAGCTCTTCATTATAATCTGATCGTCCTCTAGCAGCAATATATTGTTCATTTTTTAGATTGATCGCTTTGTGCCATCGGGGGGGGGGGGGGGGGGGGGGACACACATAAACCATGCCCTTTGTTAGATAAATGAGCTACAAATTACAAAATCATTCCAACTTAACTTTGTTGTTGTCTTATAAATTGTTGACACGTTTTATTTTTGCAGTTTAGTTTTTTACTGTGTAAAGGTTTTTGCATTAATTTGAATTTCTCCGGTTTAGCTGTGGAGTTACTCTGGGAAGCTGTTTATTCCCCATGGGAAGGCCCTCTCTGTTATCCCATTCGAGTGTGCCAAGTCTTCCCTAGCCTCAGCTCTGGGTAAATTAAAGAAGGCTGGGACTGAAGGTAAGGAGACATCATGGCAACATAATGCCAACATCAAAGCAGCTTGACTCATCCAAACATTGGTTCCATGCAATATTTACGCATACTCTACTTCCTCAATCTGTTTGCACAAAATAAATGAGAAAAGATGATTAAAAAAAAAGAGAAATGCTGAACAAATGTATCCAACTCTTTGATCTAGTAATATATTACATGATTTTCTATTGTGTTCATGGGTGGAAATTAAAATCATTCTTTTTATCCTAGAGTCTAAAGCTCCAGTGTTGGTGCCATCTTGGCCATCTATTCTTCATGGAGAGAAGACCCAGCCTTCAAGAGCAGTGGAGACGAGGAAGTCTGTAAGTAACTTTGTCTTAAGTTAAGCGACATGCAAAGTCACACTTCATTTTCAACCCTCCGTTGGCTTCCCTATGGATAATTTCAAGCTAATTTAGAGTTAAGTCCCCAAATAAAAAACGTATGACAACTGTCTCGAAAAAGTCAAACTTCTTCTGACAATCCAAGTTAATTCTAGACAATTTGAAATTTGATAAACAACCCCCAAAAATAAAATGATGCTCTTTTTTCAGAAATTGAGCCGGAAGAGCCAGTCAGCAGTAGCACCTGGCTTTACAGTTGACCAAGTTCTGGAGCTTATCAAGGTAAGAAATGGTTATTGGGTGAAGGATATTCTAACCTGCATCACTTCTTGAAGTATAGCTCTAGTTGGCACAAAATGGATAAAAAAGCGAGAAATTGATTCTGACCTACACTACTTTACTGTTGGATAGCGCTGAGCTTGGTTATTCTTTCATGTTCTTTTGCAGTGAGATTCTGTAATAGCTGTGTTTGTTTGACCAGATGGACATTGGTTCAAGACGTGGTTATACTGATAGGATATTATTTGCTACTTTTAATAGGGGTGAGTTGGGGTGAGAAACCCGAGTCTAATAGAATTGTTCTGTGCGTTTTAGTTATTTACTTGAACGTCATTATTTTAATTGTAATATGGAGGCCAAGGTTCCCTGTCCTTGTAGCTGCTTTGTGCTAATGAAGGACTGTATGACTTTGGTAGAACATCCCATCTGCTCTCCACAGTGACCGGGCTTGCAGTCCCTCATCACAACTTTATAGCAGTTTACACTAACTATTAAAACACACTGACCCTGCAGCAATGTATTGTTCTTTTTTCTTTCTTTTTTTGATAGACCGCTTTGTACTCTCAGCTGGTGAACATCAACAAGTGAATTTAAGACACTTTTAAAGCACTGTAAAATATACATACACAGTTTAAATTGGTTCAGCTCTGTCCAAACTACAATATGGCTTCATTCAGATGTTTGGGGCAGGTACTGTCATTAAGTCACCTGTTCGGTGCTGCCAAGATGTTGTGACACCCTGAACCGAACCGATTTAAACTTGGTTCTATAAGTGAAGTATGCATCAGCCCTTACTTTTCTATAGTTACTGTGCAAGACCTAACAGTGTCTTTTTCTGTTCCTCAGAATGCACCGGCCGAGGAGTTGGAGAAGGAGGTAAAAGGGCTCCTCTCCAGAACAGATATCCAGGACCTGCAGACATCAGTGGGGCTACTGGCCTCGGGCCTGGTGTCGCGGAGCTTGACCGATACAGCCTTCTACACCCCAAGCTCCCTGGCACAGCTGGTTCACACACAGTGCCTCTGCCACAGGTCAGTAAGGTGATAGAGCCCGCTCAACATGCAATTCCAATTTGGGTTACGGTTGATTGGAATGTTGCATTCATGCTCTATGGTATGGTTTTGAAGCCAATTATGGCTAAACTAAAAAGCAGACGAGTCGACATATAGTCATAGAACTGATCATGGAGGACGATGAGTTTGAGAACCTGTCACACCTACCTGGACTACAGGAGGCCATGCAGAGAATACACCCCATCCACATAGAGTAGGCGCTGCAGTGTAAAAGGTCAGCATCACTGAGAAACTCACCTGGGATGTTCACACTTGAATTGGTGTTGGAGAAGGCACAACAACGCCTCTACTTTCTCAGGTGAATGAAGAAGGTCAGCATGGTCCCTAGGGTCCTGCAGGCCTTTTACAGAGGCACCACAAGCATCCTGACTGTCTGTATCACTGCTTGGTATGGGAACTGCACTATCTTCATAACCATAAAGCAATGCAAAGAGTTTTGCAGACAGATGAGTGGATGTGACCTTCTCTCCATCCAAACTTTCTAGGATGAACGCTGTGTCATTCAAATCCTGCAAAATCATCAAAGCTGCAAGCTACCCCAAACACAGACCTTTCAGATGATGCCACATAGGAAGTGGCTACATGGCGTTGTAGCCACAAGGCCACTGGCAGCAGGCCTCCCCACTTCCCAGACAATTTGACACTTGAGCGGAAAATAAATAGTTTTCTTATGTACCTGTACCCAAGATTTAACAAAAGGTTGGGACACATGCGTACGGACACATGCTATTCTAAGCAGCTCACCCCTGGTGCACTATGCTGTACAATTATACCATACGTTTGTGTAAAATGTATCTGTTATGGTATTCCACAGTGTGTGTCCCAGCCTTATTCTGTTGGCCCTGGAGAGGAACGACTATTCCCTATGTCAGAGCTCCCTGCAGCTGTTTCCAGATGTGCCCGAAGCTGTTACCTGTGCTTGTCTCAAAACCTTCATCAGGTAAACTCACATTTTACTGTCTTTTGCACAGACTTTTTAAAGACTTGAAATTGATTTCAGAAAAGAAATAAACGCTTGCACACTGAGGGCTCCAGTGTGACAACTGTGCTTTATTGCACCAAATAAAATAGTTTCGTTTCGAGCACACAGCTCTTCTACAGACTGTGTGCTCGAAACGTCACTCATTTATTTGGTGCAATAAAACACAATTGTGACATTAGAGCCCTCAGTGTGCGAGCGTTTATTTATTTCTTTTCTGTAGTGTAGTCGTTGTTCAGCACCTGCCAAACTTGGGTTAGGGATGTGCATGCATGTCTGCTCTCTTTTTTAAATTGAGTTCAGCAATTCATGCTATTCTACCTTATTATCATATACTGAACATAATTGCTTCTCTATTCCTGAGCAGCCATGTTGCTATGTGTGTTCTCATTGCAGCATTCCAGACAGTGACACAGAGATTGGAGGACTAGAGCCTGATAGTCTCTCCTTCATGGAAACCGTCATTGCAGCGTGTCGAAGCCAAGGAGGCGTGCAGAATGGTTTTAGTCCTGACAGTTCTGATCCCAGCGGTGGAGGCCAAGCTCCAGTGAAGACCACAGCAGATGACAAGGAAAAGACGTCGGGCCAACCAGGGCAGACCTGTCCAGTGGGCCTGCATAAGGCTGTGCTACTGTATCCTCTCCTCTGTCTACATACTGATTCAGGGACAAAGTAGTCTCGCATGGCCAGACGGTTGCCTCTGCGATTTGGTCAAATGCTCCCAGCATACAGTCTGGCAAAGCAGAAAGATAAAAATGAGTGCGAGATGAAAGCGGAAATGAAACCCCCACGTCACTTCCGTTTCAGTCTCACATCACACATATTTATCATTATATAAATAAAAATCATATAAGCATGTTTAACTTTCTGCTTAGCAGAAATGACATTTTAAAATATATTTTCTTGAACGGTAATGCCCGTTTCCATTACTCGCCGTTCGGGAGCTGCTGTTCCAGACTCTATATAGCATTCAGAGATTGTGGAATAGTTGTCTGGCTACGCGAGACTAGGGAGGGACAAAGTGGTTAGGAATTGATTACTAAATTAAATATTGTCTAAAAATGGATATGTTTGATATGCAGGACATTTTTAATAGGTCAAGGCTGTCTACTAACTCTACCATTTTACTTGAGGCCCAGTTCATAATCAGCTAGTCTAGTACACTAGTAAACCTCCCATACACGTACTGTACATATAGTACAGTATACAGTACTAGATAGATGGATACATAGAGCTTTATTGATCCCACAAGGGACATTTTATTGCTATAGCTGTACTGTAGCATTTGAACTGTAGTGTCCAAATAGATGAATAATTAGTGTAAACTACTGTAGATTAACCACATGAACCCCAGTGCGATTGGAAAGAATAGGTGAAAATTCAGGGCAATAACCCATCTACAAGTTCAAAATGAGTCACGTTGCCACGTGTGGTGAGCTTGAAGATTGGGTATTTGGTGTAAACAAGGAGTGGACCAAATATTGGAGTTGGTCCCAAAGAAAATTTGATTGTTTCAGATCAACAGGTGTGTGTGTGTGTGTGTGTGTGTGTGTGTGTGTGTGTGTGTGTGTGTGTGTGTGTGTGTGTGTGTGTGTGTGTGTGTGTGTGTGTGTGTGTGTGTGTGTGTGTGTGTGTGTGTGTGTGTGTGTGTGTGTGTGTGTGTGTGTGTGTGTGTGTGTGTGTGTGAGAGAGAGACAGTAGTATCTAGTCAAAGGTTTTAGTCTGTTGCGTCTTCAGCTGCCACAAACCTGTTTATTTTGTGTCGTTCAAAAACATGACAAACTGCCAAATAAACCAATCTAAGGAAAAATCATGAAATTTACAAACATTAAAAGAGAATATCAAAAACTGTGAAGGTGTTAATGTCTTAACAAAAAAACAGCAATGAGATCCTACAGTCGTCTTACAGTGACACCTTTATCCTCCCACATCTAAAAGACCTCTCAGCTCCTCAAGTCATTGTGAGTAAAATGTGCCTACTTGTGCTCCCTGAATTGTATTGCACCTTCTTAGTTTATACCTTGTGCTAGTCTAGCAATCAATGTTTTTTTTTTTTTTTTTTCAGTTGTGAATAAGTCATTTTTGTCAGTTGTGAATCAGTTATTTTTGTCCAGCAACACACTGTAAAACTAAACATAAATGAGGCTTAAAGGAGTAGTTCGCCACAAAAAATCGTATTGGGCTTAGGAAAAACAAAAATCTCATCTCCATGAATTCAAGGCTTCATGGCGTGTGTATCCATCCATCCATCCATTGATAGATAGATTGATAGAAATTAAGTATTATTATTATTTTAGGTGAACTACTTACGAGGCAATTAACCAGCCCTTTTCAAATTCCCTCAATTCCTACCAGCCCTTGAAATTCCACTCTTTTCCATCTCCCCCTACAGCTTTTTCTCCAGTACCTGCAGTTTCTTTATGTGAAATATTCCCAAGATGCCTTTCCACAAATGCATGGGTTGAGATCACCAACATTGACACAGGTTTGTATCCCATTGGTACTATTTCTACAGAATAATTTCTGTAGAAGGATGGTAATCACATATTTCCCTTTTCATTTCTTCATGTTCATTGCATTATCAGTGGTCTAATCAGAACAATAGAAAAACAAGACTATTAATGTTGTGGCTTCCTTGTGAAATCTGTAGCTATTGATAGCAAGTTACTAGGTGTGCAGTTTGTAAATTGTCATAATGCCATCAATATGATTGTAGCCCAAATATGGAGTTGGGTAAAATGGTGGGTTTCCATGGCAACAACCGATTCAATCTTGAATAATCCTGGGGCACCCGATGTGTTAAATTGATATTCCATATAGATTGAATTATAAACATTTTCCTTTATTGGCTCCTCTAGATCATGGATTGGGTATGCTTGATGTTGGATGCTCATTTCACTATGCTGGTGATGTCTCCAGAGGCCAAAGGCCTTCTAATGAACCTCCAAAGTTTTGTCAAGTCCCAGGTATGTATCCATGTTGCTTATCTCTGTGGTGTGAGTGATTTGATACCCATGTATATTAAGCTGCTAATTGTGGTTATTTTTCTAAATTAGGTCAGTTTGTGTCTTGATTGTACCTAAGGTTGAGTTTAAACCAGGGTAGAATTTGGCCAGATTACTTGCAGATATATGTAACCTATGTAGAACCGTAAAACTGTCCAGACATTGAAACTTTTGCTTTCTAAATACTCATTATGGCAAAAGAACTGCATGTCACTTAATAATTAAACCTTTCACAGCTTATGAGTTATAACATAAATGAAATTACTTGCATTATAACAAGTTCATCAACTACATTCCGTTTATTTAATTAATTAACTTTATTTAGTCTTTGTTCTCATTGTTTGTATTAGAAATATATAAATTGTGGCTATAATTACTTTTTAAATTTTGGTTAAACATACTAAAGCTTCCTGTCTGAAACTTAAATCTTAAACTTCTTATCCCTTTTCAGATGAGACTTTTCTCTGAACTGGGAAAGCTGGAAGGAAGCCTCAAAGAGCTCCATAAGATGAAGGCGCAGAAGGAAATTGGACAATACTCCATCGAAGTTATCGAGCTGTTTTAGGATAATAATTACAGATCATTTTTAATAAAAAAATGTTGACTGTCTCCTCTCCTTCCCACATTTGACCTGCTCAATTTGTGATTGTACAGTGTTGTATTATGTGTACTGTTTTAATTGGCATACATGCTGTACAGTATTTTGCCCACCAGAACGATTCATGAAGAGTTTTATGTAAACAATTGCTTGTGTAATGTAGGCATTGTTAAAATGCAGAACCCCTCAAGTAATTTTTTAGCCTGGTCAGTCTTATCAATAAGTATTTTATCTATACATATGTCTGTCTGTCTATCTCTGTAAGCTTTCAGAGACAGCCCTGTTACATTCAAAACAGTATATAGCCTGGCTCGCTAAGGGCTAATCTTAACTTTGATAATAAACAATTGAGATCTAACTGTACTGTATTGTATGTGTCAAACTAAGAATGTAAATCTATAGATTTGCAGCACGTTTTATGGGATACGTTATGTGTTGCATATCGTATGACACTATTTTTTGTATTAAATGGAAATGTGTTGAAGGGATTTAGACTGAATTTGTGTGACATTTCAGTGCAGAAGGCGTTCCTCTATTGCAGGGGTGCATTTTGCAAATGGATACGTTATATATTATATATTAGTTTAATTTATATACATTTATTCGTGGATATATTTTCTCCATTGACTTTAATTAAAAATAAACTTCCCCAATATGGAGATGACTAACATCATAGATGTCGTGACATCTTTCTAGTTTACCATTTGTTCATGTTAAAGGAGTAGTTCACCCACAAAAAAAAATCTATACATTATCAAGCTCGACTATGCAATTTGTGGGCAGGTGTTGTTAATCACCTCAGGGACGTGCTGGCCATTGGGAAAAGCGGGACAACTCCCGTACGGCCGGTTCATTCCCGGCCGGTCCAGGCCGACCATTAGGGGAAAAAAATATATAAAATGTCTGCTTTCGTTCCATTTTGGGGGCTGGGCGGCCAACCAAGTAAATCGTCACTGTCGGGCAGAAACCTTGTATCTCCAAGTTTCAAATCTATAATTTTTTTTCGCAAAGCACTGCTTCATCATACAAGGCCGTTGCACAAAAGTAGTGAAAACAGCAGATCTACAAGCACTGCTTGTAGATCGGCTGTTTTCACAAGTTTAAATCATTTTTAAAATGATAAATACAAACATACAGACATAAAAGGTTTCCACCCGACAACGACGAAATATAACTCACTGGCTTGTCACTTTGTCACAAATCTTTGAGTAGCAGCAGTGCTATAGAGAGAGATCTCCCTCAATAGCGCACAATGAGGGCCTCTCCAACTCTTTTTCCCGGGCTGAATCAGGGGCCCAGCACGTCCTGTCTGACAGACATCAGAGTGATGGCTGTCTCTGATGCAACGAGTTTGACACTTGTATGACCCAATCAATGTGCACAACCACTTAAGAAGTTCAATGGATCAATTAAGAGTTCCAGGAATCAATAAAGAGTTCAAAAGAAAAAACGTCGTTGTCGGCAGGATTCGAACCTGCGCGGGAAGATCCCAATGGATTTCTAGTCCATCGCCTTAACCACTCGGCCACGACAACATGTTACAACATACCTATTTATTATAATTTTTCAATATTCTTACCGTTAACAACCTCTACTGTAAGGTTATTATATTATAATCAATGAATTGCTCTTATAATTGATACAAAGGTGGCCTACTCAGTGGTTAATTAGCAGATAGACAACAGCTGAGTAGGTTTAGGAGGCTGTTCATAATCATAAGGTCTGTTTTTGATGTTCTGAAAAGAGCTTTTCAAAAGGCGGAAACATACGAGTTACATTTTGTTTACTGCTCGGCGTTGTTGGTATAGAAATGGTTATGGAACGTATTTATTCATTCAACGTCCTTATGTGCATAATGTGACATGCAACTATTTGCTGTATTTATATGTAATGCATATCGATAGAAACTAGTCACTTTAAACCACATTAGATTAAGCCAATGCGTGTTAAGATACCTTTGCATTTCATCAGTTGTGTATATAACTTTATGAATCTTTGCACCAAGTCTAAAATGACTTTAAAGCATGAAGGTTTGCAAAAACAGCTTTCGATGTCATGTCGGACATAATGCTTACGGTATCTTTTGCCTCGCTTTGCAACGACGACGACCAATGGAGGCGAAGTGCTAGTGCTTGTTATGTGACTGGCGGTGGTGTAAAGTAACTAAGTACATTTACTCAAGTACTGTACAAGTACAATTTTGAGGTATTTGTACTTGAGAAGGGTGCCCTCACACCAATCCGCGTTCCACCAATGCATTTCAATGTGAGTGAAGCGGTTTCATGCCAGCAGAGGATTTCTGCAAAAAACGCTCCCTTCTCAGACATTGAAATGCATTGGCGGAACGCGGATTCCACTCTCAGGGTGCCCTCACACCAAAATACCTAGAGTGGAATTCGCCAATGCATTTCAATGAGAATGGAGCGTTTTTTTGCCAGCAGAGGATTTCTGCAAAAAACGCTCCCTTCTCAGACATTGAAATGCATTGGCGGAACGCGGATTCCACTCTCAGGGTGCCCTCACACCAAAATACCTAGAGTGGAATTCGCCAATGCATTTCAATGAGAATGGAGCGTTTATTTGCCAGTAGAGGATTTCTGCAAAAAAACGTTCCATTCTCATTGAAATGCATTGGCGGATTCCACTCTAGGTATTTTGGTGTGAGCCCCCCGGGGCACCCTTACTTGAGTATTTCCAATTTTCAGTACTTTTACTTCTACTCCACTACTTCTCAACCTCAGAGGCAAATATAGTACAAATATAGATCTGCTATTTTCAAAAGATATTTGAAAACTTGTGAAAATGGGACATTCAAGTGTCCACTGGAAGCAACTGTGTCTAGGCACTCGTTTACTCACTTCAGCATTTCCCCAAAAACGGTCTTCTTTAATTAAAATAATTCACTCCAGAGTCCAGACGGTTGTAAAAAAACACACAAAGTTTGTTTACTCTTCAAAAACAAAAAGAATATTCCACAGGTTACAAAGAGGGTGAAAATGAGGGTGACAACAACGATGGTAAGAAAACAGTTTGCTTCCACACTACAAACAGTCTGACACTGACTGACTCTGTCCCACTGTGACTGATCAAAGGAGTAGTGTCTAATCATCATCAATACAGTACACCTGGGGGCGCCTGCTGGCCTAGTGGTCAAGGCGCATATCACATACTAGGGCTAGGCTATGATGCCTGCTGGCGTCGCCGGTTCGATTCCCGATCAGGTGTAGGACATCCACATGTCATTCCCTGGTCATTCCCCATATCTCTCTCCCCATTTCCTGTCAGTCTACTGTCCTATCAAATAAAGGCATAAAAAGCCCGCCCAAAAAATTAAATAATAAAGTACACCTGATCAACACGAATTATCAAAGGTCACCATGGCTTGGATCAATAGGCTACTTGTACATAGAAATGCAATGAAATATATGATCTTAGCAGGGTCAGGGTACTAAAGTATCGTTAGATTTTCAATAGGAATTCAATTTTAAAAAATCATTTTTCTCTCAATTTTCTAATTTTCTAGCTCCCCATAAAATCAAATATTGGTTCATTTTTCCAATTTTCTAGCTTGCAAAAAAATCAGGAAAATGCTTCAATTTTTTAAATGTGTGATTCATATTTGTCATTATTTGATTTGGAACCGACAAAGGAAAAACATCTTTAAAAAAGGTATTTTTCATTTTTTTACCACATTACGAATATCAAAAAATGGACCAATTTTTCCAATTTTCTAGCTTGCAAAAAAATCAGGAAAATGCTTAAAATTTTTTAAATGTGTGATTCGTCTTTGTCATTATTTGATTTGGAACCGACAAAGGAAAAACATCTTGAAAAAGGTATTTCTTAATTTCTTACCCCATTACAACAATCAAAAAATGGGCCCATTTTTCCAATTTTCTAGCCCACAAAAAAATCAGGAAAATGCTTAAAATGTGCTCAATTTTTTGAATGTGTGATTCATATTTTGGCATTATTTGATTTGGAACCGACAAACAAAAAATAGGCCCATTATTAAATTTTCAAGTCCAGGAAAGAAATCGTCATCATGAATGTCACGTGACCACGTGTCAAGTCACATGGTACACAACTTCAAAATAAAAGCTGTAGGCTAGTCTAACATCCAACAAGTAATAGGATCAACATGCAGGCAGGCAGGCAGGGGGTCCATGAGGGGTTTACAAGGGGGTCCATGGCTGGTTCCCAAAGTGTGGTTTGGGGACCCCCAGGGTTTCTATGGCTGGTTCACAACAGCCTGGTACACGTACAGCCATGGCTGGTTCCCAAAGTGTGGTTCGGGGACCTCTGGAGGTCCATGACGGATTTCCAAGGGGGTCCATGGCTGGTTCTCAAAGTGTGGTTCGGGGACCTCTGGGGGTCCCTGAGGGGTTTCCAAGGGGGTCCATGGCTGGTTAGCAATAAGTGTGTTTAATTGCGACCGTAGTAGGTCGCAGTTACTTTTACACTCTCTACTATCCAAACCTCCACCAGCCGTCAACCTGTCCTTCCCTCCGTCACGTCACTCGTCACACGTCACACTTTCCCCCTACTCATATCTCCGCCACCGTTGCCCCGATCCATGCCAAAATTTCCATACAAACTCCTTGCCTGCCAAACTACAACCTCGAAGGACCCCCGGAGCTCCAGGGACCCCCAGGTCCCTGGGGGACCCCCAGGTGTAAAGAATGACCAAATGTGCAAAAAAGACCACCCCAACGGGGCTGCTCACGGGGAATTCCCGGGGACCACCGACTCCTGGTGCTCCAGAACGGATGCAAAAGTGGTGGTGCCCCCAGTGGAGGACCCCCTCCACTGCAGCTCACATAAAATGCCTTAACTCGGGCTAGGAGCGACCGGGAGAGCCGGGGCCGGTACCTATTCGTCCGCCTCGGCGGCGCGGAGACCCCACCTCTCATTTCTCATATGGCCCTCTTCTAGCGCCACCATGAGGCCGATTCTGCAAAACACATTTTTGGACACTGCTCCTAAAATTTTTGCCCTAAAATCACACAAATCGGTACACAGTATGTCTACACTCATGTCATCAACTTGGATCTGTCCCATATAGCGCCACCTTCAGGCCGATTTTTTAAAACACATTTTTGGACACTGCTCCTACAATCTTTGCCCTAAAATCACGCAAATCGCTACACAGTATGTCTACACTCATCTCATCAACATGGATCCGTCCCATATAGCGCCACCTTCAGGCCGATTTTTTAAAACACATTTTTGGACACTGCTCCTACAGATTTTGCCCTAAAATCACGCAAATCGCTACACAGAGACACTGCTCCTACAGATTTTGCCCTAAAATCACACAAATCGCACAGTATCTCTACAGTCATGTAACCAGTAAGACTCCCTAATCGGGAGATAAGCGACCGTAGGTCACATGTATACACAAAGAGGGCTGTAACTGCCATTGGTTCCTAGTTGTGTGGGCAATGTGTAGACATACTGTGTACCGATGTGCGTGATTTTAGGGCAAAATCTGTAGGAGCAGTGTCCAAAAATGTGTTTTGCAAGAATCGGCCTCATGGTGGCGCTAGAAGAGGGCCATGTGAGAAATGAGGGGTGGGGTCTCCGCGTTGCCTTGGCGGACGAATAGGTACCGGCCCCGGCTCTCCCGGACGCTCCTAGCCCGAGTTACGGCATTTTATGTGAGCTGCAGTGGAGGGGGTCCTCCACTGGGGGCGCCACCACTTTGGCATCCGTTCTGGAGCAGCAGGAGTCGGTGGTCCCCGGGAATTCCCCGTGAGCAGCCCCGTTGGGGTGGTCATTTGGTCATTTTTGCATATTTGGTCATTTTTTACATATGGGGGTCCCCCAGGGTCCGGGGGTCCTTGGAGGTTGTAGTTTGGCAGGCAAGGAGCGTGTGTGCAAAATTTGGCATGGATCGGGCCAACGGTTGCGGAGATATGAGCAGGGCAATAGTGTGACGTGTGAGGTGTGACAGACAGAGGGACAGACAGACAGACAGACAGACGGACAGTTTGTGCAGGCTGTGATAGTAAGTAGCGACCTACGGTCGCAATTACACTTATTGCTAACCAGCCATGGACCCCTTTGGAAACCCCTCAGGGACCCCCAGAGGTCCCCGAACCACATTTATTGCTAACCAGCCATGGACGGTCAGGGTACTAAAGTATTGTTCGATTTTCAATAGGAATTCAATTTTAAAAAATCATTTTTCTCTCAATTTTTTAATTTTCCAGCTCCCCATAAAATCAAATATTGGTTCATTTTTCCAATTTTCTAGCTTGCAAAAAAATCAGGAAAATGCTTCAATTTTGCTTCAATTTTTTAAATGTGTGATTCGTCTTTGTCATTATTTGATTTGGAACCGACAAAGGAAAAACATCTTTAAAAAAGGTATTTTTCATTTTTTACCACATTACGAATATCAAAAAATGGACCAATTTTTCAAATGTTCTAGCTTGCAAAGAAATCAGGAAAATGCTTCAATTTTTTAAATGTGTGATTCGTCTTTGTCATTATTTGATTTGGAACCAACAAAGGAAAAACATCTTGAAAAAGGTATTTCTTAATTTCTTACCCCATTACAACAATCAAAAAATGGGCCCATTTTTCCAATTTTCTAGCCCACAAAAAAGTCAGGAAAATGCTTAAAATTTGCTCAATTTTTTGAATGTGTGATTCATATTTTGGCATTATTTGATTTGGAACCGACAAACAAAAAATAGGCCCATTATTCAATTTTCAAGTCCAGGAAAGAAATCGTCATCATGAATGTCACGTGACCACGTGTCAAGTCACATGGTACACAACTTCAAAATAAAAGCTGTAGGCTAGTCTAACATCCAACAAGTAATAGGATCAACATGCAGGCAGGCAGGGGGTCCATGAGGGGTTTACAAGGGGGTCCATGGCTGGTTCCCAAAGTGTGGTTTGGGGACCCCCAGGGTTTCTATGGCTGGTTCACAACAGCCTGGTACACGTACAGCCATGGCTGGTTCCCAAAGTGTGGTTCGGGGACCTCTGGAGGTCCATGACGGATTTCCAAGGGGGTCCATGGCTGGTTCTCAAAGTGTGGTTCGGGGACCTCTGGGGGTCCCTGAGGGGTTTCCAAGGGGGTCCATGGCTGGTTAGCAATAAGTGTGTTTAATTGCGACCGTAGTAGGTCGCAGTTACTTTTACACTCTCTACTATCCAAACCTCCACCAGCCGTCAGCCTGTCCTTCCCTCCGTCACGTCACTCGTCACACGTCACACTTTCCCCCTACTCATATCTCCGCCACCGTTGCCCCGATCCATGCCAAAATTTCCATACAAACTCCTTGCCTGCCAAACTACAACCTCGAAGGACCCCCGGAGCTCCAGGGACCCCCAGGTCCCTGGGGGACCCCCAGGTGTAAAAAATGACCAAATGTGCAAAAAAGACCACCCCAAAGGGGCTGCTCACGGGGAATTCCCGGGGACCACCGACTCCTGGTGCTCCAGAACGGATGCAAAAGTGGTGGCGCCCCCAGTGGAGGACCCCCTCCACTGCAGCTCACATAAAATGCCTTAACTCGGGCTAGGAGCGACCGGGAGAGCCGGGGCCGGTACCTATTCGTCCGCCTCGGCAGCGCGGAGACCCCACCTCTCATTTCTCATATGGCCCTCTTCTAGCGCCACCATGAGGCCGATTCTGCAAAACACATTTTTGGACACTGCTCCTAAAATTTTTGCCCTAAAATCACACAAATCGGTACACAGTATGTCTACACTCATGTCATCAACTTGGATCTGTCCCATATAGCGCCACCTTCAGGCCGATTTTTTAAAACACATTTTTGGACACTGCTCCTACAATCTTTGCCCTAAAATCACGCAAATCGCTACACAGTATGTCTACACTCATCTCATCAACATGGATCTGTCCCATTTAGCGCCACCTTCAGGCCGATTTTTTTAAACACATTTTTGGACACTGCTCCTACAGATTTTGCCCTAAAATCACACAAATCGCACAGTATCTCTACAGTCATGTAATCAAAACGCATCTGTCCCATCCAGCGCCACCATCAGGACGATTTTGGTAAAACAAACTTTTGGCCTTTTTGTGGAGATAAGCGACCAACGGTCGCTTATCTCCCGATTAGGGAGTCTTACTGGTAGTGTAATAGGTGAAATAGTGTAATAGTGCATTCTTATCAAAACCTCCACCAGCTGTCAGTCTGTCAGTCAGTCTGTCAGTCAGACTTTCAGTCACACTTTTGCCCTTCTCATAGTGGTTTTGGCTGCCAAACCACTACCCCATTTCTCCCTCTTCTAGCGCCACCATGAGGCCGCTTCTTGCAAAACACATACTTTTTTGGACACTGCTCCTACAAATTCTGCCCTAAAATCACGTAAAGCGGTACACATTATGTCTACACTCATGTCATCAGCATGGATCTGTCCGAGATAGCGCCACCATCAGGGCATCCTAAAATCACGCTTTGCTGTGATTTTACGCTTTGCGTGATTTTACGGCAAAATCTGTAAAAGCAGAGTCCAAAAATGTCTTTGAAAAATCGCCCTGATGGTGGCGCTATCTTGGACAGTGTCAACCCAGTGTAGACATACTGTGTACCGCTTTGCGTGATTTTAGGGCAAAATTTGTAGGAGCAGTGTCCAAAAATGTGTTTTGCAAGAAGCGGCCTCATGGTGGCGCTAGAAGAGGGAGAAATGGGGGTAGTGGTTTGGCAGCCAAAATCACTATGAGAAGGGAAAAAGTGTGACTGAAAGTCTGACTGACAGACTGACTGACAGACTGACAGCTGGTGGAGGTTTTGATAGTAACTGCAACCTGACGGTCGCAATGATATTATTACACTTATTACAATATTACACTATTACCCTTATTGCGCTATTACACTACCAGTAAGACTCCCTAATAGGGTGATTTTAGGGCAGTGTCCAAAAATGTGTTTTCAAAAATCGGCCTGAAGGTGGCGCTATATGGGACAGATCCATGTTGATGACACGAGTGTAGACATACTGTGTACCGATTTGCGTGATTTTAGGACAAAAAATTTAGGAGCTGTGTCCAAAAATTTGTTTTGCAAGAATCGGCCTCATGGTGGCGCTAGAAGAGGGTCATGTGTGAATTGATGGGTGGAGGTTGTGGTTTGGCAGGCAAGGAGTATGTGTGCAAAATTTGGCATGGATCTGGGCAACGGTTGCGGAGATATGAGCAGGGCAAAAGTGTGACGTGTGACAGACAGACAGACAGACAGACTGACGGACGGACGGACGGACGGACGGACGGACGGACGGACGGACTCACAGCTGGTCGAGGTTTTGATAGTAACTGCGACATAACGGTCGCAATAACATTTATGCTATTTCAATATTACAAGTAATGCACTATTACACTATTTCACCTATTACACTACCAGTAAGACTCCCTAATCGGGAGATAAGCGACCGTAGGTCACATGTATACACAAAGAGGGCTGTAACTGCCATTGGTTCCTAGTTGTGTGGGCAATGTGTAGACATACTGTGTACCGATGTGCGTGATTTTAGGGCAAAATCTGTAGGAGCAGTGTCCAAAAATGTGTTTAGCAAGAATCGGCCTCATGGTGGCGCTAGAAGAGGGCCATGTGAGAAATGAGGGGTGGGGTCTCCGCGTTGCCTTGGCGGACGAATAGGTACCGGCCCCGGCTCTCCCGGACGCTCCTAGCCCGAGTTACGGCATTTTATGTGAGCTGCAGTGGAGGGGGTCCTCCACTGGGGGCGCCACCACTTTGGCATCCGTTCTGGAGCAGCAGGAGTCGGTGGTCCCCGGGAATTCCCCGTGAGCAGCCCCGTTGGGGTGGTCATTTGGTCATTTTTGCATATTTGGTCATTTTTTACATCTGGGGGTCCCCCAGGGACCTGGGGGTCCCTGGAGGTCGGGGGTCCATGGAGGTTGTAGTTTGGCAGGCAAGGAGCGTGTGTGCAAAATTTGGCATGGATCGGGCCAACGGTTGCGGAGATATGAGCAGGGCAATAGTGTGACGTGTGAGGTGTGACAGACAGAGGGACAGACAGACAGACAGACAGACAGACGGACAGTTTGTGCAGGCTGTGATAGTAAGTAGCGACCTACGGTCGCAATTACACTTATTGCTAACCAGCCATGGACCCCTTTGGAAACCCCTCAGGGACCCCCAGAGGTCCCCGAACCACATTTATTGCTAACCAGCCATGGACCCCCTTGGAAATCCGTCATGGACCTCAAGAGGTCCCCGAACTACACTTTGGGAACCAGCCATGGCTGTACGTGTACCAGGCTGTTGTGAACCAGCCATAGAAACCCTGGGGGTCCGCAAACCACACTTTGGGAACCAGCCATGGACCCCCTTGTAAACCCCTCATGGACCCCCTGCCTGCCTGCATGTTGATCCTATTACTTGGATGTTAGACTAGCCTACAGCTTTTATTTTGAAGTTGTGTACCATGTGACTTGACACGTGGTCACGTGACATTCATGATGACGATTTCTTTCCTGGACTTGAAAATTGAATAATGGGCCTATTTTTTGTTTGTCGGTTCCAAATCAAATAATGCCAAAATATGAATCACACATTCAAAAAATTGAGCAAATTTTAAGCATTTTCCTGATTTTTTTGTGGGCTAGAAAATTGGAAAAATGGGCCCATTTTTTGATTGTTGTAATGGGGTAAGAAATTAAGAAATACCTTTTTCAAGATGTTTTTCCTTTGTCGGTTCCAAATCAAATAATGACAAAGACGAATCACACATTTAAAAAATTTAAGCATTTTCCTGATGTTTTTGCAAGCTAGAAAATTGGAAAAATTGGTCCATTTTTTGATATTCGTAATGTGGTAAAAAAATGAAAAATACCTTTTTTAAAGATGTTTTTCCTTTGTCGGTTCCAAATCAAATAATGACAAATATGAATCACACATTTAAAAAATTGAAGCATTTTCCTGATTTTTTTGCAAGCTAGAAAATTTAAAAAATTGGTCAATTTTTTGATATTCGTAATGTGGTAAAAAATGAAAAATACCTTTTTTAAAGATGTTTTTCCTTTGTCGGTTCCAAATCAAATAATGACAAAGACGAATCACACATTTAAAAAATTGAAGCAAAATTGAAGCATTTTCCTGATTTTTTTGCAAGCTAGAAAATTGGAAAAATGAACCAATATTTGATTTTATGGGGAGCTGGAAAATTAGAAAATTGAGAGAAAAATGATTTTTTAAAATTGAATTCCTATTGAAAATCGAACGATACTTTAGTACCCTGACCCATGGACCCCCTTGGAAATCCATCATGGACCTCAAGAGGTCCCCGAACCACACTTTGGGAACCAGCCATGGCTGTACGTGTACCAGGCTGTTGTGAACCAGCCATAGAAACCCTGGGGGTCCGCAAACCACACTTTGGGAACCAGCCATGGACCCCCTTGTAAACCCCTCATGGACCCCCTGCCTGCCTGCATGTTGATCCTATTACTTGGATGTTAGACTAGCCTAGCCTACAGCTTTTATTTTGAAGTTGTGTACCATGTGACTTGACACGTGGTCACGTGACATTCATGATGACGATTTCTTTCCTGGACTTGAAAATTGAATAATGGGCCTATTTTTTGTTTGTCGGTTCCAAATCAAATAATGCCAAAATATGAATCACACATTCAAAAAATTGAGCAAATTTTAAGCATTTTCCTGATTTTTTTGTGGGCTAGAAAATTGGAAAAATGGGCCCATTTTTTGATTGTTGTAATGGGGTAAGAAATTAAGAAATACCTTTTTCAAGATGTTTTTCCTTTGTCGGTTCCAAATCAAATAATGACAAAGACGAATCACACATTTAAAAAATTTAAGCATTTTCCTGATTTTTTTGCAAGCTAGAAAATTGGAAAAATTGGTCCATTTTTTGATATTCGTAATGTGGTAAAAAAATGAAAAATACCTTTTTTAAAGATGTTTTTCCTTTGTCGGTTCCAAATCAAATAATGACAAATATGAATCACACATTTAAAAAATTGAAGCATTTTCCTGATTTTTTTGCAAGCTAGAAAATTGGAAAAATGAACCAATATTTGATTTTATGGGGAGCTAGAAAATTAGAAAATTGAGAGAAAAATGATTTTTTAAAATTGAATTCCTATTGAAAATCTAACGATACTTTAGTACCCTGACCTAGCAGGTATTAATTTTCTTCAATTATTTAGGCTATGTTTGATACTTTAAGAAGTAGCCTAATTTGTTATACTAATACTTTTACTCAAGTACAAGCTGATAAGCGGATTCTGCCAATGCATTTCAATGGGAATGTTAAAATCCGCAAATGGCAGATTTCTCCAAAAATCCGCTCCATTCCCATTGAAATGTTTTGGCAGAATGGTGTAACACCACCGTGCCCTTAAGTTGGCCTTAAGTATTTGCAGTATTGATACTTTTACTTGAGTAAAACCTTTGAGTACTTACACACGACACACTGTCTTGCACGTAGTATTGAACCTGCCTGCGATTCTAACCTCCACTAAACACCATTCTACCACAATACTACGCTACAGCGGGGTGTCAGGTTGGCGTGGATAAACTATTTTTATGAACTAAACAAGGCTATCGTAGAATAGCGTGTCACGTGACCGCCCCGTACGTACACACACACACAAACGCCCGCACACGGGCGCGCGCGCACGCACGGCACAGGCCTCGCTGGTGTGTTTTCAACGGAGGGAGAGCCGAGAAGAAAAAATGGCGTCTGCAGGCGACCCAAAGCGGGACACCGGCCGTTCGGTTTGAGCTTTCCGCCCGAAATCGAGCCCGGGGCTTGTTGGGACTGACCGGGACCCTCGCAACATTGGATATTATTTTCAGCCGTTTTTCCGCGGGTTGCGTCGGGCACTCCTGCAGCGAGATTGAAGCCGAGGAGAAGCCGCTCTCTCCTACAATGAGGGGGAGAAGAGGAAGGCCGCCCAAACAGGCAGCGGCGATGCGGGACGCATCTCCGGGGCCAGTCCGCGGCTCCAGCAGAGGCAGCAGGAGCCGGGGGGCGCGGGGCCGGGGACGGGGCAGGGGCAGGGGCCGGGGACGAGGCGGCGGTTCCGGGGAACCGGAGGTGGAGGTGACCGCCCGGGATAACTTTAATTCGTCCAGGGGCCGCGGGAAAGTTGCAGGCTCCTCCGCGGCGGGATCGCGGGGCGCCAGGGGAGGAGGAGGAGGCAGGGCGAGAGGCCGGGGGTCCAGGGGAGGACGCGGCGGCAGCAGACCGCGGCGGCAGCCCGTGGTGGTCTACGATGACAACAGCGACGAGGAGGAGGACAATATAAGCTACAGATCGGACGACGACGAGGACGAAGAGCTCCTGAACGAGCACCCAGCCTCGTCGGATCCGGAGGAAGAGGAGGCCGACTCTGATAATCTGGAGGAATTAGAAGATGATGATCGTGGCAGCTACTGCTCGGACACCAGCTTCAAGAGCCACAGCACGCACGGCAGCAACACAGGTAAACAACACGGGGGGCTGCAGATGCGTTTGTGTTGGCGATGCACGCCAAAATGCAAGGCTTTCACATGTTTTTAAACTCCATTTGAGAAAGGTTAGCTGCATTGTTCAAAATGGAGATTGCATGGAGAAACGGGCCTTTGTTTACCGTGTGCTGCTCTGCTGGCCGCTGGAGATGGGCACATTCACGCATGCTGCTGCTGTAGCACCAAGCATGTTTCTGTTATTTTGACAGATCAGCAACTTTTTATTTAGCAAAACAAGCCCTGTTAAAGGGCTATGCTAATATACGGCCAATGTTTTTTTTCCTGGGTTATCATACGTGCTGCGCTTGAAGTGTCTTCCTTTCAGAGGAGTATATAGAGCACATTTTCATTTAGTTTCTCGTTCGATATTTCGTTCATTCATTCATTCATTTAGCGCGATGTTTGCCAAACATCAGCCCTGGCTCCATATATAAATATCATATGCACATAAATTAGCATGTTTTTCGTTTGGCTCGACCTACTAGCTTGTAGTTTAGACGGAATTGCAAATGTATTCATGTCTGACTGTTGTCAGACACAATTAATAACAAAGCAGAACAAAGTTAATAGTCATTTAAATGTAACAAGACTTAAATGTTATTTTACCTTGGCTTGATTTCTACCTTGTTGGGCTTGATTTCAGTTTGTTATAAACTTGTTGTTTGCGTAATGTAAGTAATACGGAGTTTGACAGGCCATTGTTTTGAAAAGAGGCGCTATAATTTCACCTGTTGCCAAAGCCCAGCTCATTACAATATTACGTACTGTGTTGCACCGTTACCATGACAATCAGTCTCTTAGATCAAACAGTGTGCCTGTTTATTTATGTTTTTCCCCTTGTTTATCTGACAAGTCAAAACTAATTGTCCTTTCGGTTGTTTAACTTTATTTACACTTTTTTCTTTTTTTCATCAGACCTTTTTTTTTAGAATTTAATTTTTGGATTTAATGAAATGTTTTCAATAAGTTGTTGGAGGCATATGTACAACACACCTCATTTCATTGAACAGACTAATTTATACCTTATCTTGATTTGTTGAGCCACAACTGCTCTGGGCTCAAGTCAATCTTTAAATAGTTTTGGGAAGATTACACAAATATCCTAATAACTGAAGTGGCCAGTCTGTCACGTGCTTTGCTCATAGATACGTGAAAGCATTGTGTCCTGTCTGTGATAAATACACATTATGCCTCGGCTCAAACACATGCACCACTTATAGAGGTCTTGTTAATATGCAGGTGTCCAGGTTCACAAGAAGAGATTTAAAAGTCCTTTTGGAACTCATATCAGAGTGTCTGGGGAGAGGACTATGCTTGTTTTCCCTCCTAATCCCACTTCTCATGTCACTCTCCGGCATTATACATTATAGTCCATTGACAGCGGCTGATTTCGGACAAATCACAAATCAGATGGTCTGCTCGTTCTACGCATCTCAAATGATTCTCGCAGGACACAGTAAACTCTCGAAGTCTTGTTATTTATTTTCACAGTTCAACACGTCTAGTCATCATCCTCAAGAGCTTATTGAGTGTATCACTAATACATTATGATGGAGAGTGAGAATTCCAGCTCATGTAGCTAATAGGTTCAGGCATAAGGCTAACACCAACTGAATACTAGTCATGGTGAGGTATGCAGCTTAATCCGCAATGGTAGACAGCCTAACCCTAACCTCACGAAAACATGAATGTTCCCAAACTACCATATTTTCCCTGATGTCTAAAAGAGAAAATTACAAAAAGTGTACATATTGAAATATCTGCCACTTTTTATAATTTCTTTTTCTTTTTTCTTCAAGAATCATATACTAACAAATTGGATGGTTTGCACTGCACATCACACATTGATCTAATCTTTAATTTTGTGTTTGTCTGTTAGGGCGGAAGCGGAGCCGGGTGCCGCGGCCAATCTCCCCCGTCTTGGAGGCGAAGGACGTGCCTCCTCTCGAACTCCCCAAGTCGTCAGAGGACCTCCTGATCGACTCCTCGCAGCTCCTCAACGTGTCCGCCGTCTACGAGGTCCTCCGCAATTTTGGCTCGGTGCTACGCCTCTCGCCGTTCCGCTTCGAGGACTTCTGTGCGGCACTGGCTGGCCAGGAGCAATGCACGCTGCTGGCGGAGACGCACATCTCCCTGCTCAAAGCCATCTTGCGAGAGGAGGACACATCCAACACCACGTTTGGCCCCGCCGACCTCAAGGACTCGGTCAACTCCACGTTGTACTTTGTGGACGGCATGACGTGGCCTGAGGTGGTGCGGGCGTACTGCGAGAGTGACCCCGAGTACCGGTACACCCTGCCCTGCCAGGAGAGCGAGGACTACCCGTACGAGCCGCTGGAGAGCAAGGTCAAGGTCCTCCAGTTTCTTGTGGACCAGTTCCTGGCCACCAATATCGCCCGGGAGGAGCTGATGTCTGAGGGCGTGGTGGCGTACGACGACCACTGTCGCGTGTGCCACCGGCTGGGTGACCTTCTCTGCTGTGAGACGTGCTCGGCCGTCTACCACTTGGAGTGCGTGAAGCCACCGCTGCAGGAGGTGCCCGAGGATGAGTGGCAGTGTGAGGTGTGTGTGGCACACAAGGTACCCGGTGTGGTGGACTGTGTGCCAGAGGTGCAGAAGAGCCGGCCCTACATCCGCCAACTGCCCATCGGCCATGACCGGCACCACCGCAAGTACTGGTTCCTCGACCGTCGCATCATGGTGTAAGTTGCTTTACTTTTTAGTGTCATACGTTTTCTCTTTAAAAACGTGATGAATCCTGCACTTTCATTTCCTGGATGCAGTACCCCACTAGTTAGATACACTATCACATGGGCATGGAGAGCAACAGTGGTTGGGTGGGAGGCTTTTCAGAATTTTGATTTAGTGACCGAAACATCAGCAGTGCAGGTGTATATAAAGCCAGTTAAGATGGGCTTGAAGCTGGACTGCTACTCAACCCCATGACCATTGACTCGCACTACTGGCTGTTAAATTGTCTAGTGACTCTAGCCTACAGTCAGGGCAGAAGACAAGAGTGCAGGCGAATTGATGTATGTGGCTTACTCTAGGTGGTAAGCTGGTTTCAAGTTCATGGGATGAAAATTGAAAAACCTGTTCATCGGTTCCACTCTGAAAACTGTAAAAGTGGTGATGATTAGCCTTCATTTCGCCTTAAACTGCACCAAACTCACCAAACTATCGTTAGTAGTCACAAAGCCACTTCTCAGTGTGATGGTAGTAGACCTCGAACAGATGGGATGGAGGAATAATGTCAATCTGTCAATTCCTTTTTGAAGAATATCTGTCTGCTTCCATTGCACATTTTATGTAGTGACATACACACTGATACTGTAGTGACATTGATGTCTGTTACCATGTTTGCATGCTTTTATTATTTATTAATACAAACATTTTTACAAGGCTCATTTCTATTCTGAGACCGTTGATTAACTAGGGCACCACAAACACAGAAGCACCCCAAGGTTGAGGTTATTGAATATTACTGAGCCATTTGCATTTGCCCTACATCAGGACTTAATATATTTGCATATTGTCAGTATTTAGACTTATACGTCAGTACTCAGTATTAAGACACCATAGTTCTTCATTTGAGTGGTTAGCTAGCTTCCATTTATAAATAAGATACAAAAAATACTTATAGTTAGTTGGTTAATTGCTTTTGTGGTCTGCTTAGCAACTGAATACTCCACTATCTTCTGTATTGAATAAAAACTTGCATAGACAAACTCTCAGCATGCCCTCTACAAGGTGTGTGTAGCAACGTAATGTCAGCAGTATTGGGTCCATACGTTAGCATATTATCTAGCTATTGAACAGTCCCGGATGGCATGGATGCTGGGTCAGCAGCCGGCAGCCCGCTACATAAACCATAAAAAGGACTGTGGATCACCTCTACAACAGAGGATTTGAACTACTGTGTGTGAGCCCTGGGCTCCTCTATCATTGGTTCTCGCTCCCCTGGCTCCCTCTCACCACCAAATCTCAGCAGGTGTTATCATGTAATAGATCTTCACTGTCCCTGTGGAGAATGTGTACGCATACATTCTCCACTCTCTGTGGCTCTGTTCGCATAAGCACATGCATTTCTGCGAGCACATAACACGCGCGGGTGTAGGAAACGCAATCGTGTATCTGTGTGTCACTGCAAGCGACGTGCACACAGTGGCAGGTTTGTGTGAGTGGGTGACTGAGAGTGCAATAAACGTGCATGCAAGGATGTTGGATACAGGATACAGTAGTACATGTGTGTGTGTGTGGACTGTGTGCCCATGTGTGTCAAGTGAATTCCTGGGAGGATGCTGAATAGACAGTATTGTGAGAAGGTGTCCCTGAGGCCCCGTGGTCCCTGGCAAGGACCACACTGTGCAAAAAGCTGTCAGTGTCAACCTTCCACTCTTGGGAATATCTGTCATTGCACTGGACACACGTTTCTTTAGGCCATGTTCTAAATAAGCATGGATCACCCCTGTACCGCATGCAGTATGCCCTGATGTATTTTCACGCGAAACTGAATGAGTTGTTTGGGTTGCATCTGCAACCCAAACATTTTCGTTGCATATTCCTATTTCCTAGTGTTCTTCACAAATACATTGTTTTTTTATGTGTAATGATGAAAATAAAATGGAGTTACTGTAAAAGCTGAGCATCTGCACATGCATGTGCAGTTATGCACTTGTTCAGATATCGGACCTTTTTATAAATTATTTATACATCTCTATCCATTCCCATCCCCCGCCCCCCAACACACACACACACACACACACACACACACACACACACACACACACACACACACACACACACACACACACACACACACACACATTGTTATACAGTACAGAGTGTTTGGTGTAGCACTAGCAGTGATATAGCTGTAGATAAAGTCGGATAGTGTCGGTTTAAAAATGTACCTGTAGGAACTTTCTGTGGGTAAACTCCACTCCCCTGATTGTAGCTGATGAAACTAAGTGCATACTTTTCCACTCTCTCTCTCTCTCCTCCCTCTTGTCCTCAATTCCTCCCCCCTCTATTTCCCCCACCTGTCCTTTCACTCCTGTCCCGTCTGCAGTGAGGAGGAAGGTGAGCAGGAGGGAAAAGCCATCTGGTACTACAGCACTAAGGTAAGTCTTCTTTTTTACAAACAGTTTCATTTTTAAATATACATGTATGTATTAATTAATAGTGTGTGTGACTGTGTGTGTCCTCGCTGTTTTTTTGTAATTCATCACTTATGCATTGTTTGATAACTCCTCGCTCCTCCCCTTTCTCCACCACCTCCACTCTCTCTGTGTGTCTGTGTGTGTGTGTGTGTGTGTGTGTGTGTGTGTGTGTGTGTGTGTGTGTGTGTGTGTGTGTGTGTGTGTGTGTGTGTGTGTGTGTGTGTGTGTGTGTGTGTGTGTGTGTGTGTGTGTGTGTGTCTCTCCCTCTTCCCTGTCTTTTGTGACCTCCTTTGCAGGTCCAGCTGGCAGACCTCATCGACTGCATCGACAAGCAGTACTGGGAGAGGGACCTGTACGCTGCGCTGGAGGAGATGAGAGACGAGGTCCATGTCCACATGGACATCACAGAGGACCTGACCAACAAGGCCCGTGGCAGCAACAAGTGTTTCCTCACAGCAGCCAACGGTATGTTTGTCTGTAATGGAGGGTGTTGTTGATGATAATGAAGGAGGAAGGAAACTTAGGGAAGCAATGGCGGGATTCAAACCCAGGCCGCGGCACTCAGTTGTGGGTACACAGCAAACTCTTGAGTTGATTAACACTCAGGATTTCACTGCATACATCTGGCTCTGGAGACAAAAGCTCCTCAGCCCCTTTTCCTCACAATAGATCATTGTTAAAGTATCTTCATGAGCGGCTCTGTGTTCTACAACAAGATCCCGGTTGCTGTTTTCTCTCTCATTGCGTCTGAGGCGGCGAGAAGGGTCGCTTTTCTGTTCTCTCAAATACGTTTTCTTTCTGTGGCTATATCCTATCTCTCTCTCTGTTTGTTTCTTTCTTTCTTTCTCTCTGTTGCCAATTGCCATCTATTTTTCTTTCCGTCTCACTGACACACTTCTGCCCTCAGACTCTCACTCACTGTGCTGTGTCTTCTCCCAATACCAATGAATGCCACCCAGTCATAGATACGTAACTGAGCCATAGGAACCAGCACTGCCATTATGTAACCTAAACCCTCTTCCCGGGCTGGCAGCCCTCCAATTACCCCTCAGTCCTCTGCTACTTCCACTCTGCCAGTATCCAGAGCTAGTGAGAAGCATAGCGCTCGTTTCTTTGTGTGATTGTGATTTTTAAATGATTGTTAATAAAGCAGAAATGTTATATTTAAAATAAGTTAACATTACGTTGGAGGGAGGTGGTATTTCACCAAAGTTTCAGGATGGTTTTGATCCGGGGATGTTGCATTGTGATTCTGTCTTACGCGCACATGGCTAGTTAATATCCCCCTGAACACAATGAATGAAAATGATTCTTTTTTGTGCGTCAATGGTGCGTCAAAGTCAAGATTGTATTATGGAACTTGCCAGCCGCCAGACGTTAACTCCAGCAAAAAATAAAAGACGACACCCTTGAAAAAGGAGGAAATCTCCCAAGCACCTGTTATACAATGGACAAAATATGATAAATATTTCCTCCATTCCCTTTGGAAGAATCAACTAGAGAAGTTTGATATCTACTTAAAAACTGCATATCCAGGGTTTGTGTTTTTTGGGACTGTATCCAGCCGTGCGTGCTAATACTTAAGCACTGCATGTTTATTTTGAAGTTGTCATGTAGTGTTGTAGCTGTCAAGTAGCCATCAGTCAAAATGGGATTTAGGCCGCTTCCCCAACCGTCTCTTTGGCAGCTCAGCCATGAGGGTAGATGTCACAAAATCATTTTTTGTCAGTCTGGTTCCACTCGACTGACGAATTTCACACAATGCTCTATGAAGGCTTACACACACGCGCGCACACACACACACACACACACACACACACACACACACACACACACACACACACACACACACACACACACACACACACACACACACACACACACACACACACACACACACGCAGGATTGCATGCATTTGGTTGTGTGTGTTTCATTGTACTGGCAGTTGACATATAGCATGAATTGTATGCAGTATAAGGTTCTTTCTTTTATAGCTTGTAGCTTTATAGCATTTACACTTACGGTAAGTTAGCTTTTTGTTTTGGATGCCCAACTGAGTAAATTCATCCATCCTAGCAAAAACTGATGCATATATTGATGCATACCCTCCCCATGGCCACACACTCAACCACACCCATGATACATTCACCTACCTCTTATCAACTTTGTTTTGTTTTACAACAAGGGTTCATATTTTAGATTGTAATTAGAGAAAAGAAAAGATTAGTGTTAAAATGTTTATTCATTTACTGCTTTCTATTGTTTTAGAGATTTTAACGATTTTGATTTCAGTGGGTGGGCTCATGCGTGCAAGTGGCTAAATGTGTATTTTTAGACACAATAAGCCCATTCCCAAGATGCACCACAATCTTTCATGGGCAGATGTGACTTATGTGAGCTTGTAGTGTTACTGTAAATGGTAATAAAGAAATCACCAGCTTGTTGTGTTTAAAAATACATATTTAGCCACTTGTACGCAATGAAAATGGCTAAAATGGCTAAAACGATAGAAAGCAGTAAATGAAAACATTTGAACACTCTTTATTTTCTTTAATCTAATTACAATCTAAAATATGAACCCTTGTTGTAAAAAAACAAAGTTGTCCTTTAATTCAATTCATTCAACTTACTGTCCCTTCACATACTGGTAATTCTTCTGATCTTAATGAATCTGACACAGGCTCTTACTGATCACTAAACTGTTTCTATAGCAACTTTCAGTACATAAATATAATGTAATTGTGAAAGGGCTTTCCCTACACAGTTAATGTAGCTAAGATAGATATATAGATACCTTTTATTAATCCTGTTGGGGAATTTCAGTCGCCCAGATACAGCACAGCCATTAAGAGTTACAGAGTTAAAGATACAGAGTAAAGAAAGTACTGTTGGATACAGTCTAATAAAAAGGTATGAAATAACAAGAAACTTCATCAATAAACTACAGTATACCCTAGTATACAGCATATACAAGTATACACCTAAAGCCCCGTTTTCACTGAGTCAAACTTCTGGAAGTTTTTTCCAAAATTACGGGAATTTTGAAATTCACACCATGTGAAAACGGCCACTTATTTTGTCTTCCGTGAGTTTTGGTGTCCCAAACGTGACGGGAAAATACCTAGTAATTTTTGATGAAAGTACTGGGAGAATAGAAGTTTCCCCACAGTGAAAACGGCATACCGTGATTTTTACTTTTTTCGGACAAGCAGGTGCACGCAAGGAGCCAATATTAACAGTTAAAGCATTGTAATTGGGATTGAAAGCTTCAGAATCCATATTGCATTCGAATGTTATGTAAGCCTGCCAAACACAGAAGACAGACGTCTATTTCTTTCTACAATCTCCAGCCTATAGGCCTACGATACGGCCGCGGTGCTGAGAAATGCAAGCTTAATGCTAGATCAATTCATGGTTCAAAATTATTTGTAGGCTATTCTATAGCCTATTTGTAATTAAGCTGTGTGGGTTTTGATACAAGTCCGCTCTGGAGACAGGAGTACAGGACGCGATGCACTCGTAATGTGATGAAAGCTTTTGTCTGATTGGGACGCAATGCGCTCATTTGGCCTATGCTGTGATGAAAGTTGGAAGCTACCAACTCAAAGAGCGGCATCATTAGTTAATAGTTTCTCGTCGTAAAGTGTTTTACTGAGTGAGCAGCGAGAGAGTGGATGACCAGCATCCATTGGTGACGCGTGAAGAAAAAAAAACAAGCCCACAATCCCACATGCAACACGTTGCATAAGCGATCCTTTCTGAACCTTATGTGACACATAAGGTTCACATGTGTTGTTTCATGAAGAATATTTCTTGTAACTTGTTAAATCCATTGGTGAGAGAGAAAAGAGAGACAAACAGACGTGAGTCGCTGCTGCTTTAGCAAGCGTCCAGACAGTCAGTGTGGTGCGCACTGGTTGCCATGTCTGCTAATTATAAGCGACTATGGTCTTGATTTCCGTAAAGTTGCTTGTTATATTGATCGTTTCTGGCTGCGTTTTATTTGTTGTGATCTTTTAGATCGGTAATTGTCAAGTAGCTGATGTGGCGATGCTTATAATTTTAAATTGCTTGTGTGGCCTAGATAATATCACTTTTTGGGGCTTATTTTCGTACACCTGGTTGCTTATTTCTCTCGCAAAGTCTGGCAACACGGACTTATACCGCGACAATGCTGTAGTGAAAACGAGGTATTTTATAGCTATGCCAGCATTTTTGCTCATGTGAAAACACCCAAAAAACTAAACTCCCGGCAAGTTGAAAATGATTATGCTAATTATTTTGCAGGAAAAATTCCGGAACTGTAGTGAAAACATGCCTTATACAACTATCCTGCACAATGCATCCTGCACAACACCAGGTTACAGTGTCCTCGTGCAGTATCCTGCCCAAAAGAAAAACTCTGTCAAACCGTGAAACCAGTACACACAGTTTAAAGAAAATTGACCTTGTCCACAGTGCAATCAGTAACTGTGAAATTGTCAGGTCCTATCTGAAAACTGAGTTTTCAAATACATCAAGGTAGTCACACGTATCATGCTCAGCCCTGTTAACATCATCATCCATCTCTCTCTCTGTCCAGAGGAGATCCTGGACAGGATGCGGGCCAAACAGGAGGAGGAGCTGGAGGAGGTAAAGAGGCGTGCAGCAGAAGAGTCCCTAAAGGCACGTCTGGAGCGGGAGAAAGAGGAGGTGGACGTGGAGAAGCAGGAGGATGGGGAGGCCAAGCTAAAAGAAGAGGGACCACAGGCCGAGGAGGAGGAGGAGGTGAAGGAGGAGGCCAAGAATGGAGACGAAGCTGCCTCCCAAGAGGAGACGACGGAGGCCCTTAAGACGACAGGTAACTTTATATTATGACGACTAGATGACAGTGATGATGACAATGGCTTTTAATAGAATTCTTACACAAACCACCAGAAACTGTCTTAATAGTCATTATAATTCTTACACAAACCACAAGAAACAGTCTTAATAGTCATTAAGTAAGATGAAATGATCTCGGTAGATTAGCGTTGGTTTTATGTATAGACCATGTTTAGCGTCTCTCCATAATATCCACAGGAGGAACTGTCCGTAGCAGGTTAACCTGTTTCTCATTCAAAATTATCAAGTTCAGCTCTGGCCTAATTGCATATCTAGGTTGTAAGCAGTGTTTACTGTCTCTGTTGTATCCAAAGGTTACCCATGTGCATTTATTATCAACTCAAGAAAGAATGCCAAATTTATAACATTGATGCCGTTGATCTGTAGTCGGAGAGGCTCCACCTACTGGTCAGGAGGGCAATTGCAGCAATAGTTTGTCAGAGGGATGTAAACCTTCAGCAGCTGCCGTTCCAGCTCCAACCCTCCCCACCGGCGAGAGCCCTAGCCTGGCCGTGGAGGCTCCACCCCACCCTGCCTCAACCACAGAGGCTGTGGGAGAGCAACTTTCTACTGCAAAAGGCATTGAAGAGAGCCAAGGTATACAGGACACTCCAGGATCTGTTGCTTTAGTGGTGAAAATTTGGACAAGTTTACACCAGATCAGCAACGCCATGCAGGATTGTATAAACAAAGATGCACGCTAGTTATTGCCACATGGTCTCTGGCCTTGCTTGTTCTTTCACACTTTTATGTGCTTGGCTGTTCTTTATCCAGTGCCCATCTATCCCCCAGTCTGACCCTAAAGCCACATGTCCCAGCGTTTTCCCGTTCATTCCACTTGGCTGATGTAGTGACGTTCCTTTCATTTCTTTCCTCCTCCAATTTTAGCTGCAACGATTTTGTGCACCTTTGGTTACTCTGCTTTCTTGAGTGCTTGCAACTTTGGCTTTCGCTAAGAACAGACGGAAAAGCAGAATGCATGAAATGTCATTGTCATTGTGGTGAATGGCACTGTGCTTCAGCCAGTTAGGGCTGCTGTAACCTCACCTCACCTGCTGTAATTGTTCCTTTCACACTAACCAAGGCTTTCTTGGTTAGGTTGCTTTCATTTTACACGGTAGCCTCATTGGAGAACAGGAGCCTTGCTGATTCACATCTGTTTTGATTTCATTATTGGCAAGTGAACCTAGAAGCTGCCATCATCTTCCATCATCTTTATACATTGTGACATTTTGAGTGTTAATTTAACACTGAGTTAACACTCTGGACTTTATGGTGTAGTCACTACTGGCATGCTCTGTGTGCAAGTTGCACATGGTGGTGCTTGACGCTTTCAGCCTGCTTGGCTATTTTATTTATAATTGTATTTACTTTAATTTTAATTTGTAATTTAGGCCAGACTCTGTCTGCTTCAGTAGCCCATTGCTTGTCTGACTGTATTTCCTATTTGAGTTGTTGGGTATGTGCACATCTCGCTGCTTATCACTAGGGGGAGCCCCAACCTTACCATTTACTTCTTGAGGCTGTCTCTCTAACTAAGGAGGGAACAACCTCTTCTTGTGCTTGACCTGCAGTTGAGAGGTCATGTTTGGCAGCTAACCTTGTTTGGGTCTCATTCACTGTAATGCATTCATGTCAGTGCATTCATGACATATTGTGTCTTGCTGAAACATTTTTAAAAGAGCCATTAAAGACGCATCAGATGTCGTCGCATGACAAATGACAGCAGCAAGCCAAACTTATTCTGTGTTCTATTCTATCTATGCTTTGCAGCAGAGAAACCGGCGTCGGAGTCGGTCCCACTCAGCGGGGAGGGGGTCCCCAGCCTGAGCCAGCTGTCCCAGCCCAGTGAGGAGAACAGTAACAGCAGCACGGGGATGGGGGCCCACCCCAGGTGCCCTGAGCCCCCTGACCTGGCTGATAAGTCCTCCCAATCATCCATGGCCAGCTTCGATGACACAGGTCTGACCCGTCAGCAGCAACACCCTTCTGTTTTGTCTTGTGGTGGTGACCACTTCTCCCTGTGACTTCACCTTTATAACGCAATGACGCTTTTGTAGAGGTTTGGGTTGTATAGTTATCTTGTCATGATGTGACTACTAGACCAATTGCAGATATCTTGCTCCATTAATTAGAAATTAATATACCTGAAAAAGTCTTCACATTGGCTTACATTGCACGGTGAAACAGCTCTGTTTTGCTTGCATTTGTTGAGGTAATAAGATATTGACTTTGAGAGTTGTTTCCCCGTACAATGCTTGTCAATTAGACTATTTTTGGATTAGGATTTAGAGTTAGAAGATATCGCTGTGGACTAGCCCATTTAGGCCTACGATTATTGACTGCTTTAACTATTGAAACATAGCAGATATACAAGCTCACAGCGCGGCACCGAGTGCCGCGCTGCGAGCTTGTAGATCTGCTATTTTTGAAAAATCATGATATTTCTTTGCAAGTCTTTGAATATATCTATTTAAAAGCGAACATTTGTAACTCAAATATTTGCTTCTGGGTGGTCCCTGGAACAACATATTTTAGATGGGGGTCCGTGGCCAAATACCTGTAATTTGGGGGTCCTTGATATGAAAAAGTTTGAGAACAACATGATTTAGAAGAAGGATTTAGAAGTCGGGTCAAAGATCGGGTCAAAGATATTCAAAGACTTGCACTCATTTTCACGATTTAAAAAAAATAGCAGATCTACAAGCTCGCGGCACTCGGTGCCGCGCTGTGAGCTTGTATATCTGCTATTTTTCTAAAGTTAAAGCATAAAATAATGGTTAAAGTGGTTAAAATCTAACGCGACTCGGGCGCATTCCAGGTATTTGAGAGCTAGTTGCATCATGACAAGGTAACCATACAACCAAATCACACTTCCACCTACTTAGTATTGGCTATAGGTTGAGCTGCACAAAGCTCTCTCCACCGTGACACAAGTGAAAGCACTCGTTACTAGTAATTGAGCGAACAAGTGTATCATCCACTTAACTAATGATCATTTCACAAAACGTTCTTGTGTGCAATATCTTAGGAAAGCACTATATCAACACATCATCAATATTCGGTCAAACATATTGCGATTCATGGCAGTAGTCCAAATATTCGTTTGTGAGAAGTAATTAAAGTGTATTTGCCAATTGCCATGAACAAAGTCTGACAAAATCTTAAGGTTTTTAGATTTGATCAAAGATTCCAAAATAGTGGTTAGCAATTGGCATTGCTTTTAGGAGTGTTGTTGTAGTACACAATAGACCTACTATTATCATGATGTAACAGTTTACGTGACCTGTAAATCTTAACTTGTGCTTCCAGGTGATGGTAAAGACGGAGAGACACCGGGGCCTGGCGGTAAGAGGTCTGCGTCCACGCGAATGGTGACACGACTCAGGAACCCCGAAAGTAAACTGAGCCAGCTCAAGAACCAGCAGGTGGCCGCCGCTGTTCATGAAGCCAACAAGGGCTTCAAGGAGGGCAAGGAGGTGAGAACCATACATCTGGAGCAGCGTGAAGTCATGTATAGATGTTAAAGTAAACTTCCTAAATTGGGGGTGTATACAGTATGACAAGCATCTGTGCGTTATGTTACATCACACTGTGTTTGGCAGGTGGCCCAACGGACTAGGCAATCGCAGAGCAGTTGTCCCTCCTTGCTAAGGGATGTAGTCTATCCTCGTTTGGCCTTACAACTGACTTTAACTGGCCAATCGCAGAGTGGTCGTGCCTCCAGACTTTGGCCTTGCTTGTTCTAAAACGTAATTATCTGTTTGTCCCGATCAAGTTGTCTTTGCTCCTGATTTGAGTAAGTTAAGCGAGTAAGATATCTACGAACAGTCTCAATTCGATATTTAGTTTCCGAGATAATACGGCCATGTACAGCTGCATGGTGTACTGTAAACTTCAAGTAGGCTTCATTAAATCATGTAAAACCACTCCAATTTTGGTAAAATATGCTCGACGCCCCTTGAAACACTCACATTGCAGTCATACGTTGCTGTCAGACTGCTTTCACTTTCGATTACAAAATTACTCAAAACATTTTGTTTTCAAATATGTCATACAACCACTCCAATTTAGGTCAAATGATGCTTGATTCCCCCTGAAACACTTGCATTGCAGACATTATACGTTGCTGTTTCACTGCTTTCACCTTTAATCATCCAAAACACGTTATTTTCACATTTGTCATGCTTGGTCTGCAACACTACATAATATGCTATAATTAAAACATTTTCAAGTAAATAGAGTGCAAAGTACTACAAAGTCACTAGGATAGCAGGCCAAAATCAAACCTATCTATCTAAATATCTATATTTTGTTGCATACGTGAACAAGTTTCCAACATACACTATATCTGGATAACATTACTTGCATATGCATCTTTTTACCGCAAATAAAATCGTCAACCTGTATGAATGAGGCATTGTTTATTCGTCAAGCTCACTTTGTGCAAGGAGGACCTTAAGGGTGTTAAGGAGTAAAGTTTCTGTCCACCACCATGGATACACGTTTGAATCCTCTGAAGTTACAGTACATCCTCCCGGTGAAACCTCTCACTGTCAGCTGAAAAGATGCACTTGGCGATGTCACTTTTGTTGGTGAGACCAAAATCAAATAGTAGGATTCAGCAGTGACTGAGACTACATAGGGGAATTGGCATTGTCCTGACTGAGGGAGAGGGGGGTAGTCATTCATATCTTGAAGAGCCATGAGGGATTAGGCGAGTCTTGGGAGTTTGAAATGATTAAATTAAATTATTTTGATCAATGTTATGTTGTTGTCGAGCCTGCTGTGTTAACGGATGAATTCATCCCTCAGGTGCTGGTAGTGACCCCTCAGGGTGACGTCACGCGGCTCAGCACACGCAGCTCCAAAGAGGTGGTGATGAAGGGAACCATTAGCAACTACTTCAAGTTGGGCCAGGAGGGCAAGTACCGCGTCTACCACAACCAGTACAGTACCAACGCCCTGGCCCTCAACAAACACCAGCACAGAGAGGCAAGCAGGCTGGCTCTCCTACACTATTGGCTTACATATTAAAGGGATAATTCAGGGTAGCTAGTCAGTAGGTACTGACTGGCAGCATGTGCAATATCTGGCCCAAATGTAAAAACCTGAACTATCTTCAATATTATGTTTGATTCATTTGTGTGATTGCTGAATGAAATCTTCTCTTTCCCTCTGCTTCCCTCCTCACCAAAAGACCAAATTACTTTTGGTGTTCTTGTTCTATTGATTTAAAAATTTGCCAACTAAAATAAAGGAAGGTAATTTTACCAGCTCTTTGTGCAGACCCAACTGTGACTAGGGATGGGATGATGAGCGATATTATCGTTTATCGTGATAAAAAACACTCACGATAATCCTATCGTGGAGATTTAATTTATCGTGATATCATCCTCTGTCATGCACTGGGATCAATTCACCTTTTATTTGCCGAGCTGCATATCCGGTACCACTTAAACCTTCTATAATTGGTAAAAGGTACTTATAATATATGTACTTTATACAGTCTTTTTTCACTCTATCAAATGTCTTTTCCAAAAAATAGCTGATCTACAAGATCTTGTAGATCTACTATTTTTTGGCAAATGTTCCGCCCCAGGATAATGGATGTTAGGGATGTTTTGAGTATCGCGATAATATCGTAAATCGCTATTTATGTGGTCACAATCATCGTGATACGACATTTTCATATCGTCCCATCCCTAACTGTGACCCAACTTATACTTCTTTCCGACCAGGACCACGACAAGAGGCGGCATCTCTCCCACAAGTTCTGCATGACGCCAGCAGGGGACTTCAAATGGAACGGCTCCATTCATGGCTCCAAGGTCCTGACCATCTCTACGCTGAGACTCACCATCATTCAGCTGGAGAACAACGTCCCTGCACCTTTCATGCATCCCAACTGGGCTTCGCACCGGTAGGGAAGACAGTGAATTCGCTTCCCCCCCCCCCTCCCTCCTATTGCTGTATACATTTCCAGAATCTAGAACACGTACCATTTACTACTAACTGACTTGTATCTCCTTTATAATAAGAATATAATTGAAACAAGATCGAGGAACAATAAAACCAAAGCTAAGTTGTTGTTTTTTGTTTGTTTTTGTTTTTCTTTGACAGGACCAATTGGATCAAGGCAGTTCAGATGTGCAGTAAGGCCAGGGAGTTTGCCCTGGCTCTGGCCATCCTAGAATGTGCCATTAAACCTGTTGCTATGCTGCCTTTGTGGAAGGATGGACTGGGTCACACCAGGTACACACAAAGAAACTCACTCACTCACTCACTCACTCACTCACTCACTCACTCACTCACTCACTCACTCACACACACACACACACACACACACACACACACACACACACACTCACAAACACTGAACCAAGATTGACTTGCATTTTCTCTATCTCATAACCCTAGGATTTCTTCTTTTTATTTTTTACGAGACAAATTAAATTTAAAAGCAAAATATTTGAAAGCCTTTCAGAGGATGTCTTTTACGTTTTGAGTGCATGGACGGCATTGGACACACACACAGGATGTGTGGCCAAGCAGGGCCAGCTCTATGCAGGCCGAGGTGATCAGTAGCAGATCACATCAAGTAGCCCACCCCCGGCGTGAAGCATAATATTTAGACTAGGACTCTGCTACCTGCACCACCTACCTCCGCCTGTGCTGCAGCCTCTGCACCACACCGCTCCTTTAAAGACCTGAGCCACAATCTACACAGGGTCAGCGCTAAGAGTGTTGTGTGAGCCCTGCATCAAAGCTAATGTGGGAAGGTGTGTGTAAGTTTAGTGAGTCTGGGAGCGCTGTGCATCTCAGTTACGGTATGTGTTAGGGCATTCACCAAGTATTCGAATATTCGAATATTAAGTCACTATTCGACGTTGTTCACCAAAGTCGAATATTCGCTTATTTTTTTTTATTGTTTTCTCTTTAAAAATATATATAGTTTATAAAGCTTGGCTACTAGATAGGAAGTCATAAGAATGAGTTGTCAATGCTCCTGGTGGATGAATTTGTTAATGCTCTATACCAGGGGTTCTCAAACCTTTTTAGGCTGTGACAAGCACTTGGAATTGTAGGTATTACATTTAATGTGACTCGGTTCCTCAGATAAATATTGTGAAAATAGCAGATCTACATGCTCACAACGCCTCACGTTGCAAGGCGTTGTGAGCATGTAGATCGGCTATTTTCACAATGTTCGCCTCTTGCTTACTTAATATTTGACAGTTTGGCCAGTCCTGTCGAATATTCAACTATTCGAATACTTTGAGGTCGAATAATTCGAATACTAAAAATCACTATTCGTGAATCCCCTAGTATGTGTACACCGTATGTGTGTGTACGTTTGATATATTACCTGATTTTTGATCAAGACACACATGCTCAAGAAAGTGCGATTGGAACGTCTTATCAATAAAACAACTATTCATACTTGACTAAGCTAAGGCTCAGTATGTAGTATATTTTAGATTTCTGAACTTGTAATTCTCTCAAATGACTTGTGTTCCCAAGAGGCTCTGGTGATTTGTGTAGGTCATATTTCACATTTCAGGAAAGAGCGAGTTCGGCACTCACCGCAGCATCGTGTGCTGGATGAAAAACATGCTGTGCTCTGTTCAGCTGCATTCAGTGTTTTATTTAAGGGATGCACGGGTGCATTTTGTGCATAATTATTTGAAAGCTGTATGAAACGGGACATTTTATCTTTGTCCAGTCAGAATGGTCAGAATTCAGGACTTCACTGAACTGTCAGGCTTGAGTAGAAAAGTGGAGCAATTGATATATGTTCCACATTACATTGTATGACAATTATGTTCTTTTCCCGCTGCATAGTATGATCTCACATCTCTACCCTCACTATAGCTGTTTAATATATCGATATGATCAGTATTGTGGTATGAGACGAAATGTCCTAAACATTACATTACAGTGATCGTATTTTCTATAGTATTTTCTGATCTTAACCCATTAGGACCTGAGGCCGATTCTGCAAATGCCTTTTAAATCAGTAGTTCTCACACTTATAAGATTTTTCAAAAATGTTCAAAAATATCTGATGTACAAGCTTGTAGCACGGGACGAAGTGGTGCATCACCCAGGTGATGCAACGATACCAAAAACATCCAGCAAACAAAAACGATACCATTTTCAGCCTGTAATACCTATTGTAAATGCCGTCACAGGCTCACAAGAGACATTTTTGTTCTTGCAATAACGCAGAATTGACTATTTGTATGTCCCTAAATAACGCGTATTCAAATCTACCTAATTGAAGGCTGTTCTGATTTTTGCATGACGCCGGCATGTTGCAGGTTACACCGTATGACATCCATAGAGCGTGAGGAGAAAGAGAAGGTGAAGAAGAGAGAGAGGAAGCTGGAAGAGGAGGAGACGATGCAGCAGGCCACCTGGGTCAAATACACCTTCCCCATCAAACATCAGGTAGGATAAGGGACACGCCCTTCCCCATCAAACATCAGGTATGATAGCAGACGTATGTGCAATTATATACATCTTGCCTACGTTGCAGATGGTCACTTTTATCTTCTCCACTCGCCCTGGGAGCGCTGACTTGACTTGGACTTCAAAAGCACTCTGTTCAAATGTAGATGTAGGGCTATTTCAATCCAGGAGTTGGTTCAGACCTGGGAGACTCTCATGGAGTGTTGAGCACACAAACAAGCAGCCATGCGCTATCTTCTGACCCCTGTTTACACATCACACTGGAGCTGCTTTCATGTCCAAGACCACAACCGTACTAGATTTCCCTCCCGACTGAATCCATCCAACATTACTTCTAATGACCAGGACGTGTTTAATTACAGCTTCCTGTGCCCCGTGTGTGTATTTGTATGTGTGGCCTGCGTGCATGTGTATGACCTCTTTCAAGCACGTTGAGTGAACTGATTGATGGTCACTTAACCAGTGTGTGAATCACCTCTGTTCTCTCTTTTCTCCTCACTAACCTCCTTTCATCTGTCCTTCCCCTCTCTGGCCTCTACTTTTTCCACTTACTTACTTTTCTTTTCTTTCTTTTTTTTTTGTCTTTCTCCGCTGTGTGCAGGTTTGGAAGCAGAAAGGAGAGGAGTATCGTGTCACAGGCTATGGGGGCTGGAGTTGGGTCAGTAAGACCCATGTACAGCGGTTTGTCCCCAAACTGCCTGGCAACACCAACCCCAACTACCGCAAAGAACTGGAAGGTTTGTCTCCGCACAAAATGTGGTTTACTATCGTTTCTTTCACTGAAGGTCTCTTTGACTTTACGTGAGTGAATTTGACTCTGCCACCACAGCCGATATGTGTCCCACTGTAAATGTAATTTAAGTCTCCTTAAGCCTGTAAATGTAATTTAAGTCTCCTTAAGCCCCTCTGATCTATGTTGAAATTTAGCCAGATGTTTTTAGGATTAGGAGTCAAGAATCTTGTGGAATATGTCATTATACAAATACTTTATATATTTTAGTTCAATAGTATGGTGTTTAAAAGATACATTTACATTTTGTTTTGATTATTAGTCTCATAATAGGACATTTTATTAGTCAAAATTAGACATAGTTTTATCCTATTTTCATTTTCAGAATTTCTGTAAAAAACTAAACTGATTGTGCTCTGTTATAGTCAAATTATTAGTTTGAACTTGTAATGGACCGATTAAAAAAACAACCCTTACCTCTTCCATAGATGCCAAACTGGGCAAAAAATGTACTCTGCTGGACTTGAGTCGACGGCAAGGTGTGGCAGCAGCAGAACCTCAGGGAACAGCAGCCCGTAGTGGAGAGAAGGAAGATGGGGACTCATTATGCACTTCTAAGACCTCAACAGATGGCCCGTCTGAGGAGAAGATGGAGGACGGAAAGACAGAGGAGGCGGGACGGGAACAGAAGGTGGAGGACAGAAAGACGGAGGAGGCGGGACGGGAACAGAAGGTGGAGGACAGAAAGACGGAGGAGGCGGGACAGGAAGAGAAGGTGGAGGACAGAAAGACGGAGGAGGCGGGACAGGAACAGAAGGTGGAGGACAGAAAGATGGAGGAGACGGGACAGGAAGAGAAGGTGGACGATGGGAAGAAGAAGGCAGAGGAAGAGAAGATGGAGGTCCCGTCAGTGGAAGAGGCAGCTGAGAAGATGGAAGTGGACCCCGCAGACTCAGGACCAGATGAAGGAAAAGGTTTGATGGATTTGATTCCGCTCATCGCATCACTTACAGTGTTTCTTGTTTTTTTTTTATGTTTGAATGTCTAATAATCGTCCCATGTCATTATGAAACTCCCATATCTTATCAACCACGTAGGTTTTCCTGAACATAACCAAGTTGAAGACAACATGTGTATGTGCTCTTGAAATATGTTGCAGACAATGTACAAAGTGGAATCCTTTCCTTCCCTTGAAAATAGTCTCTGGTGGTTAAAAGTACTTGTATCCATAGGACACTCGAAATGAAATCTCAGTTTTTCTCTTCCCACCAGGGACCAAGACGGTGCAAGAGGAAGAATCCATAAAGGCAGAGCACACCGAAAGCTCTGAACGTCCCTTCAACTACGACGTAGTGGACGTCAGCAAAGGCTTCCTCACCCGCATCGCCTACAAGAAGGTGGTCAAGGCCTCCAAGCTGGATGGCTTATTAGAGCGCCGTGTTAAGCAGCATGCCATGGAGGAAAAACAGAGGCTACAAGCCCTGACCTCCAAACCTCAGGAACCTACTCAACCTGCAGGCACTCCGCTTCGGCCACGGCAACTCCTCCAGCCCCGGGCTCTGGTCCCGGAACCGCTCACATCAGGTGTTACCGTAAAAGTGGAGAAAACCTCCACAACGCCTGCCCCTGGGTCAGCCGAGGTCAAAGAGGAGATTAAGGCTGAACTTTCTAAAGTTGTAGACAGGACTACTGTGCCCCCTCTTCCTCGCTCTGTTCCAGACAACACGTCCAACGACACTGCAGGTGGAGCATCATCTTCACCACAGAACCAAACTGCCACAATGCCCCAGACAGAGCAGGGAGACTTGGGGGAAAGGACTACAGGGCCTGCAGGGGATAGTTTGGACACTTCAAGGCAAGAGGTTAAAGAAATAACACCTCAGCCGCCTCACTGTTTGTTAACGCAACAAACAGTTAGCTCACCTTCGGACATTACCAAGTCTTCTAGTTGCAACACGGCGCCCAAGGTGGGCTCCCTGAACTCGGAATCAACGAGTACACAAAACTCAGAAACGATCAGCTCTGAACATCCGAGCACAGAGGAGAATGGCACGGGGCCAAAGGTGAACAATGAGATCACACAAGGCATTGGACAAAGTAGAACTGAGGGCATTAGCACGGGCACTACCCAGCAACTTCCTCTTTGCCGTCAGGTGAATGGGAAAGACACTTTGGAGACCAAAGACATGCTGTCTAAGTCTTTGGTGGCTCCGAACCATGAAGCACTCGACAACAATGCTGATGTCAAGATGAACAACACGGGTAAAGGCGAAGGAGATTGTCTAGTCAGTTCGCCAAAGGACAATGGCCAGCTGAAGGCCTTGGTGAATGGAGACGTGGCCGCAGTAACCGATGCGGTCAGGGTGAAGGAGCCCAACTCGTCTCCCAGGATAGAGGCGGAGAGCAAGGTAATAGTATCAGATATGGATTACCAGCCTCCAGTGAAGGCGGCCAGAGTGGAGAACAATATAGATGCACTTGAAGCGGACACTCGGAGCACGGCTCAGCACAACCAATCGGTATCGAGCGCGTTGTCGGAGACCAAACACACTCCAGTGGTCAAGGTCATTAGAATGCCACCCTCTCCGATACCCTCGGCGGAAGAATCCAGTCTGAGTAACGATTTTGCAGAGGAGAACAGCAACAGTGGCACGACGGACCCCTTCAAAGCCGTCCTCACCCAGGTAACCACCACTATGACCACATCCACCACGACAGTTACCACAGAGACGAAGGTTGTTACGGTGCCGTCATGCTCGTCTGGAGACGTGCCAACGCCCGCGGCGTCGACCACGGAGAGCAGTGCGGTGTCCACCCTCACTACAATGACCAAAACAACCGTGACCAAAATCCGCTCGCCAACGCCCGACAGTCAGTCAGAGGACAGCCAGAGTGAAACGGTCACACAGGAGCAAAAGATGACGCTACTGTCCTCCACCAGTAAGTCAGTCACAGATCCCAATGGGAAAACCTCAGAAGAGCTCTCCTCCTCATTGTCAACCAAGTCTCGCGTGCGCCTCCTCAAGTTTTCACGTACCAAGAAGACGCGCTCGGATACCGCCTTACCATCGTACCGCAAATTTGTCACCAAGAGCTGCCGGAAGAGTATTTTCGTGCTACCGAATGACGACCTTAAAGTGTTGGCGAGGCGGGGCGGATTCCGAGAAGTGCCCATCTTCAGCTACAACGCCAAGCCATCTGCGGATATTTGGCCGTATCCCTCACCCAGGCCTACATTTGGCATCACATGGAGGTAGGCAGTCTCTGTCTCACACAGGCACACACGCGCACGCACACACACACACACACACACACACACACACACACACACACACACACACACACACACACACACACACACACACACACACACACACTCTCACACAAATATATAGACTTTATATTGAGAGAAATATCATTTCACTAAGCCACAGTCATCTGAGGGATGCACAACCCTTTAATCTACAAGCAAATGTAAACCAAAGAGAAAACCAAAAGACATTACATTTTTCTCAGTCTTGGAAGATGCCCTTGATACAAGTATTTGACAGCCAAATAAGATTTGCAAATTAATAAAACGGAAATTAGAGCTCTGTTCATGATCTGTGGCTCAGATAAAAAAAGAAATATGGGCAGCAGTTATGAGAGTTGGAACCGTGAGCACACTCATCGCAACAGTGAATGCTAGCCAAAAGTTCACATTTTAGGAAGTCAACGTTTAAAAATAAATAAATAATAAGAACAAAGAAAATCAAATAAGTGGATGAAATATTGTTGTCAAGCTGATTTTAGACTTGCTGCAGCCGTGAAGCTGTCTAAGTCTAACAAATAAAACATTTTGAGTTTGGTTAACTTACTAAACGGGGATTTTCCTAGTACTAAACGTTTACAAAATAGCATTTGGTTATTCTATTAAATACATATTTTAATTGAGATTTTGTTGCATCCATATTACTGTCATGTCTTAGATGGGTTACTAAAATGTTGCTTTTAACAAGCAAATACAAACGCATGACAATTAAGTTACCGTACAAGGCAAGGGTGATTTGCGGGCCTGTCACTCTGATTTGCACAGTGCTGGTCACCGGCCGCTGGCATGATGTGGCATTGTTCACTTCGCAGTGCAATGAGCGAATTTAGCCTTTTTAAAGCTGAGTACTTTGTTTTGATGGGAAATCACGTCCAATACAAACACCTGGATGTGAATCGCTCATGTTTAGGCCTGGCACGAATCTCTCACGATATGACATTTTACATGACGATTAATTGTCACTCAAATAATTGCGATTAACGATTTGTGTATTTGTCGTTGACAATTACATTTCTGTTTGGCTTTTAGGCTTTGAAGTTGCACATGGCAGATATGACACATAACTTAAATATACAAAGAAATTACTGACAAATGTATCAACTTTCTACTTAAAAAATTACATTGATAGTGGAAATAGCCGATCTACAAGCTCACAACGCGTCGCGATGCGGCGCGTTGTGAGCTTGTAGATCTGCTATTTCCACTATTTCTGAAAATGTTTGTCAATGTATGGACATTTTTCAACATTCACGATTATGACAAAATATTTGCGATTATGTCAAATAATTACGATCAGACGATTATGTAATAATTGTGACAGCCCTACTCATGTTCTTACTGCCTGGCTGCTGCCTCTGTGATCCGCTCGATTTGAAGAAATAATCCAGCGTTTGAGGTGAAAACAAGGAGGATGCAGAGCAGGCCTACGTTTTCAATCACAACTGATTGGCTGAAGATCCAATCCTGCATGACATGTTATGGTTTCAACTTTTAAGGGAAGCTGGTCATTCAGTATTGTGCTTCAAACCAGCTCGCTAGAGTCAGTGACTGTATTATTTGACCTACAGTATGTTTGCACAGCGCACTGGCATGATGTAATAAAAAAAAAAAAAAAGATTTTAAATGGCTTTCATATACTCTTAATATTTTTTTCAAATGAAATTTGCCCTTATATTGTAGATTGAAATGTGCTCAGTTTTGGGCTATTTTCTAGGTGTATTTCAATTAATTAATACATTTTCTGAAATGTGTACACATCCCTAAAAAAGTATTCTTGTCTACTTGGGCTGCAAGTACCTTAGATATAATGTCATCAGCATGTCTCGGTTCCTTTACTTGCCAGTGTACACCACTTTAAAACTCATTTTCCATCTCTTAAGCTTAAGGTTTTAAAGGTTATATGGTGGCTTTGGAAGTTGTCCAAGGTTTGTCGTTATTTAATGTGTCAAAACGCTGGAGAAAAACACCTGCCTTTTTAGTCACAGTGGTGTTAAGAAGAACGATTAATTTTCCACCCGCAAGTCTGAGCCATGTCTAACGGTACAGAATTGATTTACTGAAAAGAAAAGGGGAATGGAAGGGAATTCATCACTAATACCTTAGACTTCTAACCGTCTTAATTATTAGCCGACTGTGAAAGTTCAGCAAGAAAGTGGTTCTTAAATGTTCCCAGGACCTGACTATTATTATTATTATTAATTTTGACCATTCTGTAACACCACATAGCATGGGGCTCTGCTGATTTGTGGTCGTAGAGAATTACACACATGGGGTGTTGCGGTCAAATTGCCTTCCCCATCCACTTTATTTAAAATCTACTGTTAAAAAAGTGAGGTGACAGAGTCACAGAGGGGAGGCAATCCTCGCCCTTCATCGCCCCCTCAAACCCACTGCTTTCACAGCCGCGTCGTGTCGACTTGTTGTCCCGTTTATGTCTTCCTCCTCCCCTCCCCGTCTGCCATCCGTGGCTTTGGCCCGTGGCCGTGTTATTATGGCTGGGAGCCACGTGTCACACAGAGAGACCTCTGGTTCAGCTTGAAAGCGGGGACCTCAAGAGTTCCAGAGCCGACGTGAATCATCTGGCGGTCGGAGAAGTGTCAGGATCGTCCGTGTTGTGCAATGCAGGGCCGAGAGATGTCCTCCTGTCCTCCACTGTCTGTGGTCAGTCGCTGGAAAGGGGATATCTTTTCCCCTTTCTCCCTGTCCCCATGTGTTTATGGATGCTCAACGTGTTTTTAACCCATTTAGAACGGGTACACATTAATGTGTATCATTATTTTATGCTTTAACTATTGAAAAATAGCAGATATACAAGCTCACAGCGCGGCACCGAGTGCCGCGCTGCGAGCTTGTAGATCTGCTATTTTTGAAAAATCGTGAAAATTAGAATTTTGACCCGATTCTATAAGTGTCTTTTGAATCCTTCTAAGATTTTTTGAAAAACCTATGTTTCTATGTCGGCAATCTGGCCAGCCATCGTCAAAGAAAAGGAGCTCAGTTAGTCTGTTCTTGAGAGACTACTATGTCAGTGGTTCTCAAACCTTTTCATGTGAAGGACCCCCAAAATGATATTTATTTGGCCACGGACACCCATCTCAAAATATTAAGTTCCAGGGACCACCCAGAAGCAAAATTTGAGTTACAAACGTTCGCTTTGAAAATACATATATTCAAAGATTTGCACACATTTTCACGACTTTTTGAAAAATAGCAGATCTACAAGCTCGTAGTGCCGCGCTGCGAGCTTGTATATCTGCTATTTTTCACTGGTTAAAGCATTCAATAATTCTAGGCCTAAATGGGTTTAACTGACCATAAAGAACGTCAGGCTCATTGTTGGGACTTGGGACAGTGACCACAGACGAGGAAGGAAGGAATGCGTTCATTTTACCTCAAAGAAATGACTGTATATAATGACTCATTAAAGGATACACTCCTGTCATCCTATTTTATGTTTATTTATTGTATTATTCCTAACGGTTTTGGTAACGCCCTAAAACAGTTTATTGAGTTAAAGCGGCCACATTCATCACTTTGAACATTGTGGAGCTGACACTTTTGTGCCTTTGTCAGTATTCATAAGTAATAATCTCTGAAACCTCAAAAGATCACTATGTAACATGATTTATTAAAGGTGGCAAGCAGTCATTCTATGACTAAATCACAGCCTTGAGTCCAGTATAGTGGTACCTCTTGTTCCAAGGATGACGTTCATCCGTGTTGTCCACACACCGCTGAGCGTAGGTCATCACCACCATGGCGCCAGGACCATGAAACGGGGCAAGAAGTACCCCAATGGACGATACTCCTGAAACGGCGAGATGTGGTTGAGTTATAGCCTGACACTTCAGTCCGCACATCACCCCCCCCTGTTGGTGGGTGGTTTGTAGTGTGGACTGAAGCTGCACATATTTTAATCTATTTCAAACGCGCCTGAAGAGCGGGCGCATTGAATGGGCCAATCAGGGTTGTATGCTTGGGGCACGTGAACTCTATGCTCCGGTCCCAGCCCCCTCCAAACAGAGCTCTTGAGCTCACGTGAGACTCGCTCGTGGACTCTGATTGGTGTCCTCTGCCCACGTGAGAGTCTAGTGGACTCTGATTGGTCCGTGAAAACTGTCATGGCGGAGTCAGACTCGACTCGTATTATTAATAAACTATGAAATAGTGCCGTTTCCTCACGTTTTAATACCATTTTGCACTAACGTAAACATGCAGACATATAATATGTTATGAGAAATAACGTATTTTTGCAATGTCACGCCACGTCGCGTGTGTGTGTGTGTATGTGTGTGTGTGTGTGTGTGACGTCAATAGGCTTTAGCTCGCCCACGCCGAAATAAAATCTGCCCTGGTAATCTCAGACTCTCCCGGAGTGAAACGTAGTGAACGTAGTGTGAGATGTCTGGCGCTCGCAGTCAGGCAAGTTGAGTTAGGCATTAGTTTAGAGATGGTAAATTAGGTTCAGGTGTGGATTTGGTGTGTTTTAATGAATTAGACTTACAGTTAGGCACTGTGATAGTGGTTGCAGGGTTGTTGTTTTTTCTAGGTTTTTCATGTGATGTTTAAGTCAAGTTGATTAAATGACTATGATTTTGTTGGTATAATTAATAATAGTAATAATAATAATAATGTCTGTTAGAGCCTGTACATTGCTGTAGCATTATGACAGCAATGTAGAGTATGTTCTCCCAAACTAAATGTATTTGTTTAAAGGTAGGGTATGTGATTTCTCATACGTTTCAGTTTTCATGTAGGTGACAGGCGGGGGCCTTCCTCCAATCATGATCAAGTGGGCCTTGGTGCGCGTAAGGCCCGCCCCCACTCGACCATGATTGGAGGAAAGCCCCACTCTATCCTGATTAGAGGAAAAACAGATTTTTTTCTCCTCACAGGAGATAAGGCTGAAGTCCAAATATGGACCAAACACTCTAAAATAACTAGTACTATCAGAATATAGACTCCATTTTGTTAATATTTGAATTAAATGAAATTACTTACCCCACCTTTAATTGTCTCATTCAAAGACTCATATCTTCTTGGAATGTTAAACTACAAACGCCTCTTGTCAGTCCAAATATGGACCAAACACTCTAAAATAACTAGTACCGTACAATCAGAATATAGACCCCATTTTTTGCCCTACCTTTAATTAGTCTCATTCAAAGACTCATATCATCTTGGAATGTTAAACTACAAACGCCTCTTGTCTCTGTGTCCAGATATCGTCTGCAGACGGTCAGGTCGCTGGCTGGAGTGAGTCTGATGCTGCGGCTGTTGTGGGCTTCTCTGAGGTGGGATGACATGGCCGTCAAACCCTCCTCTGCGGTTGGCACTACACGCACAGGTAGACCATTACGCCATCCAACCAATCAACATATTCGCCATCTATCTATATATTGTCTCATCTATATATTGTCTCCATTCATCTCCTACCTCCTAAGGATAGTTTCTGTCCTTTTATACCATTATAGTATGTCACAGTGTAATACATGAATCTTATTTTATGTTTTTCATATACCCAGTCTTTATTATTCCCTGGGTGAGCGGCATCTGATATCAGCCCTTGGGCTGATAACGGCAGTAGCTAATAGAGCCACCACCCACCCCCACCACATGATTTCTGACCACTCCCGGCCACGACACTGTTTGCTATTAAAATCTTTCTGCTCCCATCCCACAAGAATGTTAAATGACTGGGTATCTCGCGCAGCCAGACCTCGGTCTCATCTTGTGAGCGTGACAAGATGGAGGTCTGGCTGGCTATGTGAGATTAAATTACCGGGGTTATGTTTACGTCATTGTTGGCCGTCAGAAACGACCGAGTGATGATCAGATTTTGATGTATTTGGTTTGCTGGAGGCAATGCATTTACATGCATGTTTAAGTAATATTATACCTTGTTCTCATATGATTTAGTGTTTCATCCCATTATGCACCAGCAGTAGGGAGTAAAAACTTCCCACACATTGATATCGCGTCCAACGAAAACCCAGTCCCATTGTAGTCCTATAGTAGCCACCATGCACCAAACTGCCATGTGAGCAACCTCTTTTGCTGCTTTGATCAAATTCTTTTTTGTGTTTTGTGTTTGGTATGTGATGAAGAACCTGAACTAATTAATGCCTGGCATTCGAAATCTATAATGTAACACTGACTATGGGAGGTAGTTAACAGTTGTTCAATGTTTTTTCAGTGAGCTAAGTATTTGTAAAATAACAGTTTGTACTTTTGTACAAAATGCATCTTTATGTTGTTGGCACCTACCTTTTAAACATAAAACATATATTTTAGCGAAATAATTACAAAACAACCCGCCTAATTCCAGAAAATGTAGTGGAGTGTGAATTTTCTTGAGTGTTTTGGTAGTGCATTTTCCCTCCATTTTCTTGGGCCTCTCCTCATTGCCATACAAACCCAGCCCTATCCCCACTCATTGCCACAGAGCAATCCGAGACGGAGATCATCACCACCGAGATCATCAAGCGCCGTGACGTTGGCCCCTACGGCATCCGCTCCGAGTACTGCATCCGCAAGATCATCTGCCCCCTAGGTGTCCCAGAGACTCCGAAAGGTTAGAAGACCCTTTTCCACCCCTACAACCAAAGTATATCCACTTGAAAAATGTTTTGTCATTGTTTTTATTTTTTTTCCCTTTCTCTCTCTAACATGCCAATGTCCATCCATGAAAATGTCATATCAAGATTATTGTGACCAAAGAAATCGCGATTTACGATATTATCGCGATAACCAAAATCCATTATCCTGGGGCGGAACATTTGCCAAAAAATTGCAGATCTACAAGCTTGTAGATCGGCATTTTTTTGTCAAAGACATTTGATAGAGAATGGGGAAAAAAGACGTCAAGTACGTTTATTATAAGTACCTTTTACCAATTGTAGAGGGTTTAAGTGGTACCGGATATGCAGCTCGGCAAATAAAAGGTGAATTGATCCCAGTGCATGACGGAGGACGATATCACGATAAATTATATCTCTGCGTTTACGATTATTGTGAGTGTTTTTTTTTTTATCACGATAAACGATAATATCGCTTATCGTCCCATCCCTTCCTGTCCACCCTTCCAGAGACCCACACTCCGCAGAGGAAGGGGCTGCGCTCCAGCGCCCTGCGGCCCAAGAAGCCAGAGCCCACCAAACAGACGGGCCCCGTGGTGCTTGAGACCTGGGTGGCAGAGGAGGAGCTGGACCTATGGGAGATAAGAGCCTTCTCGGAGAGGTCAGAGAGAGAGAGGTCACAACCAGTGTTGATTTCGTCGACTAAAACTATGGCGAAAAATGTTTGTCTAAGACTAAAAAAAAACTAAGACTAAATACAATACAATACAATTTTACAATTTCGTCAACAAAATAAAAACTAGACTAAAAGGGAGGGACTAGTGGAGAAGAGAGTCATTTTATGTTTAGTTGCTCTCGGGTGTTGCGTGCTGAAAATAGCCGATCTACAAGCTCACAACGCGTCGCGCTGCGGCGCGTTGTGAGCTTGTAGATCTGCTATTTTCAGCACGCAACCATTTGTAAAATCAGTCATTACGATGCCATCAAGGCCTGCCAAAATACATCTCAGTTGACTAAATCAACTGTAGATTTAGTCGCCTAAAATCTTATGACATTTAGTCGACTAAAATTAGACTTTTCAGGTGACTAAATTATGACTAAAACTAAATGACATTTTATTCAAAAGACTATGTCTAAAACTAAATCAAAATGTGCTGTCAAAAACAACACTAGTCACAACGACTTAGATTGGTTCAATCTGGCAGCAATAAAAATTACCCCTCAATCAGTATGATACATACTGTACAACATAATCAAATCCATTCAAATCCACTTTTCTAATGTTCCACACCGCCGGGATTTTGCTTACCTTTAACGTGGGCGCGTGCGTGCACATCGTCGTGCACGACGGTTCACGGATCACGTTCGCTCTACGATCCAGCCATGGTAAGCAACAAAAAACAACAGCCCTCCATTATCCATAGCGACAGCGTCTGTATCCTTCGTGTTTGTGGCGTAACGAGGAAGTGAATACGTTCTGAGACGGGATACAGGGGGTTGTTGTCCCGCCCCGGACATCCGGATCCGATTTTTGTGAATAGTGCCTCTCCATAGAAAATTATGTCGGATCGGCGATCATACTTAATTGTTTTATTGTGATTACAGCATATTGAGTTGACAGCTCGTCATTCTGGTCATAGGCGGAACGGACGCATTTATATAGCTCGTCATACTTGTCATAGGCAGTAAATGAGTTAACTTACCTAGTATACAGTAGGTAGCTAGAATCCTCAATTAATATTGTGATCTTTAAGATCGAGAGAAAAGAAAAGTGTTCTATGTTGGAATAATGTCTAGCAACACGTCTTGCTAGCTTGATGTGTGGTGTTTGCCACCGTCTTTATAACTCTAGCTTACTAGCCAAAATATAACGACAGAATGTTGTTTTTTTTTTGTTTGTTTTTCTCCCCATGCTGTGGTCAAATAGTTTTCTCTTTCCAAAATGATTTGTGTGAGGTGAAAGGGATTGTATAAGGTCAACTGTTAAACAAGACATGCCAAGCTTGTGCTGCAAGTAGGGATGTTAATCGACGCATTATTTGCGAATCGACGCGTCGTGGCCGAAAATCAACGCGTCGATCGACTTTTTTCACTTTTTTTCCCGCTAAGCAGCAGCTGAGAGGAGAGCAGCACAACGGTGCATTACTTTAAACAACACAACGTATGCTGCACCCATCAGAACTTGCATCAAAGCCCTAATAATAATGATAATACATAATTGCTCTTCCTTGTTAGCATGGAGTCTGTTCTCTAGAGACTAGAAGCGGAGTGACAATAAGTCCATGGAACGTGCGGGAGCGCTGACCGCTCGCTCTCATATATCCCCGGTGTGTCGCATTAACGTTAACGACGAGTAGTGTGGTTTGTGATCATCGCACACAACGGCGACGCTGCCATTAACAAGCGAGCTTTCGTGTCAAGCATGCATGCAGAGGCAGGAGGTAAACAAAACGCATCCAGTCCATAGAGTCGCACTGCTATGACGCGCGCACAGGGTTTCCTGCAGGAAAAAGTCTGCGCGTGCGCCGAAATTTTTTGATAATTAATTAATTAATTCGAGTAATTAATTCACTTAATTTTTAATATTAATTCTTATTTTTGCCCTATAAAAAACACATGAATGTGCCCATGATGACGGAAAACACAACTACATGCTATCATCCACATTTATTCAACATTGAATAACTTATATTGCCGGTTCGCCACCAAAGGGTTAAAAAAAATAGTGTGCACGCTGGTGTACGAATTTGTGCACAGATGATGCACTATGCATGTACACGCTTTTCACAGCTTTCAAACTAAAAAATTCGCTTGGAAATCCGTTCAGGCATTCAGGAGATACCAGCCCTTATGTTTTCTTCAAATGTAAACAAACATGGCTGCCATGTTTGAAAGATAGGGTTGGTATGGGGGTTAAACATGCAATTTCGCGATCGCGATCATGCCTAGTACATTGTTGGAGGTCCAAAAAGTTTTTTTGAAAAAAAAAAAAAATGAAGATTTTTTTTTTTTTTTTTTTTTTTTTTTATACCCTTGGGGGGGCGGGGGGGTTTTCTGGCCAGGCGGGGCGCCTGGCCTGTAAAGTGCTGCAGGAAACCCTGGCGCATCATCCCGGTCCAGCAGTGTTTCTCAACCAGTACTCAGCGGACCTGACTAGCGCCGCATGCATGCACAACAGTCTCCGACACAGACACACACACCCGGTCCTCTCACATTTGGAAAACATTAACGCTTATAACCTTTTTGAACAACGATTAAAACAGTCATTTTTGGGGGAAAAACTTTATAAAAATAAAAATATATATATATATTTTTCGATTTTTCGACTCTTACTTTTTGAGTCGCGGTGAGCATGAGTCGAGCGACGCGCCGATTTTCGATTTTTTTTTCACATCCCTAGCTGCAAGCCATTCAGTTTCCATTTCTGGTCAACAACTCGATACCTTTATCCTTGATCAACATATGACACTATTCTAGGCTAATTCAATTCAGTAAAGCACATTTAATGTAATGTGTTCTGCATAACTAACGTCCATCTTCTATTCCAGGGTAGAGAAGGAGAAGGCCCAGGCTGCAGAGCAAGCCAAAGTGAGTAGTTTGTGATGTTTTCCCCTCATGTTACACTTTTATTAATCTCTTCAACACTGTTTTAGTGGAGACAGGAGAGATTGACCTCTGTACCTGGACAATATTATTATTATTATTATTATGCAAGGGATAATCATTGAGGAGCAGGTAATTATTGAAAAACAAACCCAACAGGGTGATTAGACGCAAAGCCGAGGAGTCTTTATCATCCTGATCGGAGGAGTCTTTATCATCCGGGGTTTATTTCTCAATAATAACCTGCTCCCCATTTGTTATCCCACTTATTACACAGCTACTGTACTTAGATTTCATTGCTTACGCCTTACGGTAATGACTCTGTTAAATTATGCCAGGTGCGTCCAGTGCAACCTGGTTGGCTCAGAAAACAGGAAGTGTTTAGAATGAATATTCTGTTAAAAAAATCACAACTAGTGTGAAGTGAGCGGTGCTATTTATGAGTTTATTTAGTAATTAAGTGTCACACGAAGCTTGGCCAAATTGACCCTCTGCGCACAACAAACTTTGAGCACTTTGCCAAGATGTAGGCCAGATGTAGGCCACGCTTCAGAGCCCGGACTTTTTTTGGGGCCTGGACAAATATGTTGGTAAACGTAAAATAAGATGGATGAATCCAGTGTTCAAGCATGATTCAATCAAGCCATGTAATAAAGTGTATCATTATTGTTGACTCAGTCTGACATGGACTTGTTGCAGAAACGTCTGGAGCAGAAAACGGTCTCAAGCAGCGCCACTCCCCCGGGGACCCCCACCACAGCAGCCACCACCCCCAAAGTCATAGTTGGCTCATTGTCGGGCCAGGTTGCCCCAGGAACCAAGGTGGTGCTGACCACCAAGATGGGCACCCCTGTCACATTCCAGCAGAATAAGAACTTCCAGCAGTCCTTCGCTACCTGGGTCAAGCAGGGTCAGACCACGCAAGGTATGTGAAAGGTGGCCCAGTGGCCCCAACTGGTTTCCATTTAGCATGATGAGGCTGCGAGGGGGGATTGAGCTGTATTTTCATAGTCCTACCCTTAAAGGCCCGCTGACACGCCCCAAATTATAATTGTATCATCATACAGTTAGTAGGTCACGTGGTCTCTCTGAAAACGGTCCGAAATAGTCTGAAACTCATGTCACAGTATAATCTGCCCCTCGCTCCCCAACAACAGCTGAAGTAGTCTAAGTACAGTCAGTTAATTTGATTGGCTTATAATTGCGCATTCCCACAATGACATCATACAAATATTAACTCATATTTTAAGATGACAGTACCCCTTTAAGGACCAGCAAAACTAAATGTATGCAATGCCATTTTTTCCACCAAAATGTTATTTTTTTCCCTTTGTTCTCTTAAATCTTGTTAAATATCGCGAAAGTGCCAGATCATATTGGCACAAAATTATAGAACCGAACTGCTGTATATCTATCTAGCCTGGAAACGAGACAAATCTGCCATTGCAAAAGACAAAAGTAGTGAGGGACTAATCCGCCCCTTGGAAATGCAGGTTCCACACAGAGATTCCAGACTAATATCTATTCAAATGAAAGGATTTCTGTCATTTCGTCAATAGAAACTTTGTTCTATAGACTGTAAAAAACAAGTGCGTTTGTGAATTGCCTGCAAGTAGACTCTGCCTCACTCTATCATCCTCTCTTGGGCGTGCTGTGTACTGTCCAGAGGCAATACGCAATTATAACTATCCAAACTGATAACAAAAATTGTTTGGGGAAATGGGATTGCTTGCAATCATGAAAAGGCATTGGGGTCTTATAATAGATGATTCTGATGACTTCAAATATATTCTCTTTATCTTTGGATTGAAAAGACTATGGTTGGTTGTAATGTTTACTTGCACACTGTGCCCATAAATATTTTTTTCCTGGTTCATAAATAGGCCAAGCCCTACTGTATTTATTTTTAGAGGCAAATATGACTCACTGTAGAGCCTTTGGTCTCGTTACTACTTCTTGCCCTCGAATCAGGAGAAGCTCTTTATCGAATCGTGCCGTGAAAGTGTTGGACATTGGTGTCTCTACCTAGGTGTCATGTTTCCATCACTGCCAATCAAAGCAAAAAATACAAAATAATGTCACCCACTCCTTTTATACCTGTAAGCCTGTGATGTGACAATAAGGTTGCTTCTAATTCTTCCGATTCTGATACCCATGCCAACTGCAAGTCATTTGTCCTGGGAATGAATGTCGTTCATTAACCTTTACCACTAAAGACTAAAGCCAGATGTTAGTGGGTGTTTTTTGTCCAGTGGGAAAGGCAAAGGGGCTTAACTGTCCACATTTTGGTGATCAAAAGGGTTTTGGGCTGTACATGTTTGAGAGATGTGTTTACATATGTGGCTTGTTTGTTGGTCGACTGCAATAAATCACACCAGGGTTCTAATTTACACAATTTCTCCTTGCATGGAAACCCTTCTTGGAAATGACTTCACTTCCTATTTGCACTTTCTGTGTATATATAATCAGCTTTTCCCTCTGCAGGACTTATTCATAGCTACAAATTACGTTTTCATACCAAAACTCAGCCCATCCTCACCATCCTATCATTTATCACATACAATATTTGTCTGCACACAATTTTGAGATGTGTGTGCAAATATTGCTATTTGTAGTAGTAGCCATATTATCGTATCATCGAAACTGATTATTGATTTATATTTGGTTTATTTTTAAAAGGCCTAGAATTATTGAATGCTTTAGCTATTGAAAAATAGCAGATATACAAGCTCACAGCGCGGCACCGAGTGCCGCGCTGCGAGCTTGTAGATCTGCTATTTTATTTTAAAACGTGATATATATATATTTTTAGCAAGTCTTTGAATATATATTTTTGAAAGTGAACATTTGTAACTCAAATATTTGGGGGGTCCCTGATACAATATTTTGAGATTGGGGGGGGGGGGGGGGGGGGTCCCTGGAACAACATATTTTGAGATGGGGGTCCGTGGCCAAATACATGTAGTTTTGGGGGTCCTTGGCATGAAACATTTTGAGAACCACTGACAGAAAAATAGTAAAAAAATATATATATATTGTATATCTGCTATTTTTTATATTTAAAGCATAAAATATTGCGTAATAACGTGTTCAGGCCTAAATTAATGCAGGGGTGTCCAAAGTGTGGCCCGAGGACACATTTTATACGGCCTGCGGCTTCACTCCTAAATTGTATTATAAACGGCCCACCAGCACCGTCAAACAATATTTTCCCAGAGTACAATTTGTTTGGATTGTTCCTTGTTGTCTTATTCTGAAGGGCTATTCAAAGGGCAAAGAAAGGCTATTTTGTATTTTTTACCTTTCATGACTGATTACATTTGGTAAGGTGAAATAAGGCTGAAAAGAGTTATTTGTGTTTTGTTCAGAGCACACACCTGACAAATGATGATGATAGTTAAATAAAAGTGTTTAAATGCGATGCATATGTATGTGACTTTATGGTCCGAAGGTACATTATGTCAGGAGATGTAGTCGGCCCTTGGGTCTTTTAATATTTTCTAATGTGGCCCCCTTTGAAAAAAGATTGGACACCCGTGTGCTATAGGGTAACAGTATATCATTTGATCATAGTATTATTTAAACGATGGTGGCATTTTGGGTTCTCCTCTTAGGACCTGCTGGAACCGTCACCACCGTATCCACGTCCGGTGGACAGACTTTCCAGATTACCGGAGCCTCTGTGTCCACGTCTGGTGGACAGACCTTCCAGATCACCGGCACCTCCGTAGGGGGCAAGGTTCTGACTGCCAAGCTGCCGCTGCCCGCCAACAGCAAGATTGTAACAGTCAATGTGCCAACCACGCAAGGAGGTATAGTACCTTTTTTAACCCATTTAGGCCTAGAATTATTGAATGCTTTAGCTATAGAAAAATATCAGATATACAAGCTCACAGCGCGGCACCGAGTGCCGCGCTGCGAGCTTGTAGATCTGCTATTTTTGAAAAAGTCGTGAAAATGTGTGCAAATCTTTGAATATGTGTATATTAAAAGCGAACAGTTGTAACTTAAATTTTGCTTCTGTGTGGGTGGTCCCTGGAACTAAATGTTTTGAGATGGGGGTCCGTGGCCAAATACATAACATTTTGGGGGTCCTTCACGTGAAAAGGTTTGAGAACCACTGCCACAGTAGTCTCTCAAGAACAGACTAACTGAGCTCCAGTTAAGTGAAAAGGACCTTTTCTTTGACGATGGCTGGCCAGATTGCTGACATAGAAACATAGGTTTTTCAAAAAATCTTAGAAGGATTCAAAAGACACTTAGAATCGGGTCAAAATTCTAATTTTCACGATTTTTCAAAAATAGCAGATCTACAAGCTCGCAGCGCGCTGTGAGCTTGTATATCTGCTATTTTTCAATAGTTAAATCATAAAATAATGATACACAATATAGTGTACCCGTTCTGAATGGGTTAAACATAGAACATACTGTAAATGTTCAGCTTTTAGCTTTTCCAATGTAGCCTTTTCCTTTCCATCCAACACCATCTAGGGATGTTCATATTGTAGTTTTTACTCCAGGGAGACCACACCTGAGATGGTTCAAATATGTTGGCGCGTCCGATTCAGGTCTGAGATCGATTTCAAGCCGTTTAGTTTGCCAACCTATGTGGCTCTGTAGACGGATGACATCTGTCTGAACTCATTTTCTGAACTTGGAGCTATTTCTTCCAGCCGCTGTAGGCAACACCGGAGACGTATGAAATATTTTTTGAGTCTACAAATTAGGTACAAATTGGACATGCCTCTTTTCCTTGATTGCATCTGTCAGTATGCCAAGGATCCTGCAGCTTCAGAGTGACTTAAATGGTCTTAAATATTGAGCTATGCAAAACAGGCTCCTTTCTTTCTGCCATGCTGTTGAATTAATCAGTGCCCTGGTTTTACAGTTTTGTACAGACTGGCAAGAAATGTGCAGACAGTTTCATACTGTAGGATACACATTCATTTAGTGTTAACAAAAGTAAACAACAACTCATTGCCAATATCTGAACCAAATATCTGATAAAATAAAAAAATGAAAGATTACAGAAGGTCCCTGGTTTGCACCCCGCTATGTTTCACCGGACAGTGTTTTCTGCAGGTCTTTCAGTCCGAGTGTATCAAAGGGTGCGTTCGGAAATGCGCACCGGGTGTGTGCTCAGTGTAGTGAGTGCCTAAACCCGACCCTAATCCTAACCCTAACCTCAGTAAAATTATGCCTAAACCCAACCCTAACCTCAGTAAAACTATGCCTAACCCTAACCGGTGCGCATTTCCGAACACACCCTTTGATACACTCGGACTGAAAGACCTTCAGAAAACACTCTCCCTATGTTTCACAGTGTCCTGCTGCTCAGGGGAGCACTCATCATAACATCTGAGCAGCCGTCAGCTGGGTGAAGCTGAAAACGGAATATCCCCCATGGGATCAATCTACCCCAACAAAATGTAGAACAATGTGGAAGTGCTAGTGACTTGTTTACACACTCTACTCTTCTTATACCTATAAACCATATTGACACTGCTGCTGCAATTTTGCACTTAGATTATGCTCGTTATACCGGAGTATGACGACACTAGTCATACCAGATACTTGTCATGCTCATGACGCAAGAGTAAAATAGCCACCATGTGAATGTAGTCAGTCACTCTGCTAGCATGCACCTTTAGGCCTCCCCTGCAGCCATTGCAGGCAGGGTTATGTCCTTTCTTTTTCCAGTGACCACCAACACAATAAGCACTGTCGGCCCCTGCTCCCACATCAAACACAACCGCTACCGTGGTCCAGTGTGCTGACCTACTGTTCTGCCTCATTGTGGCACGTGCCGTGAGTCAGTGGCTCATCACTGGCTGGTTATGTCCCGTCGGCATGGTAATCTAATAGAAAAGCTGTTATTTTGGTTGGATGGTTTTGTGGACGCTAAAACTTGTGTAGTCTGAGATTCTAAATCCAGACATTGCTTTTGAACTATGGCTCGAGAAGGTAGCTCGCGGCAAAAAAAAAAAAGGAAGTCAATATTGACCCGACGGGTGAGGCGACGGTTCATGCTGAGCACCCGCCTGGGCCTGTCTGTGGTCCTGTCAAGCAACGGGATGACGAATGGCGCATAACACCTGTTAGAGGTGGTCCATCTTGCTAAGGCACACCGTCCAAATTACTGACAGCTCTCATAGAGCTCAGGTTCATCCAATTAATGCTTATTATGTTTTCAGCATCTTAGATGATGCTTGTTTATTTTCAGGGTTAGGGCATTAGCAATACAAGGACGCCATCTACATTACAGTCAAGTTTACTATACCAAATTAAATGACAGGATGTGTAAGTAAGCTATTCCAATGTACAGTTAACTGTTTCCCTCCTATGATGCAGTTCGCTTAGCCAACAATATATTTCGAAGCTTGGCAAATCTGTGCTTAAAGGACCACTTCACCTCTGGGACAACCAGAGGTGAAGTGATGCGTCAGTGATGCGTTTTGCATCATATGATGCAAAATCATGCTGAAATACTAAAATATCTCAAAAAACAGATTGAACACAAACAATAACTCAGGATTGTGTTGATCGTGTCCCAAACAACAATACAATAAGATAGGGTTGTCCCAGAGGTGAAGTGGCCCTTTAAGAACAGGCTCAAAATGTCCCAGATTTTCTACTGTAGGTGATTCAGTGCTCATGCCATAATCAAATATTTTTCATTACACTTTAATGCCTTACACTTTAATGCATTACACTTTAACTAAACTTGTAAAACTTTAGTCGACTCCAGATATTTGGTCAACTAAGACTAGACTAAAACAAAAACATTTCAGATGACTAAAATATGACAACATTTTATTCAAGACTATGACTAAAACTAAAATGGTCAAAATTAGCACTGTTTGGGACAGAGAGAAAGTCGTACCCAAAAGAAAGAAGAAGGGGGGGAAAAGGTCTTTGAAGAGGAGCCTTGCAGTTGGGGCGGAGTGAAACCAGTTAAAGGACATGTATATTTATCCAGCATGACTGTTTGGCCACTGTTTGTTTTGGAAGGCCTTAAGGAAGTTAAGCAGGAAAACAAGTTTACCGTGAGGTCTGCTTCCACAGACAGGTAACCCTCTATGGAGGGATTCCATTTTTCTCCCCCCCCCCCCCCCCCCTTTCCTTTTTTTCTCTCCCCTGCCACTGAATGAAAGTGTGCCACTACACTCGCTACTCTCGCTACTCCATGACTCTCTGAAACAGCTAGTCCATAGAAGTGAGTGTTTGATGTGAGACCAGAGCTGCAAACTCCCCAGGTCTTACGACCGGGGCTTAATGTGCCCTGTTTGAAGAGGGGCACCCTTGATGTTACGGGTTTACCTGCTTGGTCCGTGGTTGAAAAAAGGAAAGGGGCTGTCGGGGGCAGGGGGGAGGTGGGTGCAACACTCTAGGGGCTTGGAGAAGGGTTTCCGTTTCGGGCCTTGGTTCACGTGAGCTCCAAAAGACGTGGAGCCCAGCAAACAAATATGAAATGTGCCCTTTGTCAGAATGAAGTTGAGATGTAGCATCTGAACTCATGCATGATTCATAAGGGCCTTCACACATGATGGGGGCAAAGCAGCCCGACTCTCAGCACACCGTTTGAAGATTTTGTTGACCTGTTCGGCTAATATTTACCGTGGTCACGATCTAAGGCCGGCGGCTTCGAAAGACAGGGAGGGAGCCCACAAATAATTCATTGAGTGGTATCAATACCAGCCCTCCACCCAACCACCACTTGTCCTATGTAAACGTGTTGCCACTTCTTCAAATAAATAAATTGCGTTATGGAGATTCTGGGTGCTTTAGATTTACATTTACGCAAAGACGGAGAGTTCATTTTGAAGTGACTTGATTCAATGTTGATGGATTATAACTTTGGTGAAACTTTGAATGTTGAGATATTTAACATTTTAATTTGAACCAAAAATGAACTGTGTGAAATAGTAAAGTAATGGACCAGTACTACACAGTTAAACATGTCTTTTCAAACACCTGGAATGTGTTATCCCTTTATTTGAGATCTAATGTCAAATATTTGTTCATCTTTGTTTGCTGCATCTGTGACACTCTTTCGTTCCTCTCCTGATCTCTCTCAATCTTTTTATTTTCTGGTAACTTATTTGTCCTCCAACTTGATGCAAAAAGTCCCTCCTACCCCTCGCTTTGACTGTCATCATGACAAATGCTCTTCAGGCTTGTGATGGGACTCTCTAACCTGTCCTTACCGTGTACCCTGCTCTGTCTCAGGTATGATTCAACAGAAAGTGTTGGGGATCATCCCGACCAGTTCGGCAGGCGGTGCACAGACCTACACCACATTCCAGCCCCGCACCACCACACTCAGCATCAGGCCCAACACCCCCGGCTCCCCTCAGCAGGTAACTGTGCTGCTGGAACTTAGCACATTAGCAAAAAATAGCAGGTCTACAAGCTGCGAGGCGTTGTTAGCAGTGGTTTGACTCATCATGTGCTCTCCAGGTGCTGACTACTGGAGGTCAGATCCGTCCTGGAATGACTGTGATCCGAACGCCCATCCAGCAGGCAGGAGCCCTGAGCAAGAACATCCTCCGTACACCCCTAGTAGTCCAGCAAGGTAAACCTCTCTCTCTCTCTCTCTCTCTCTCTCTCTCTCTCTCTCTCTCTCTCTCTCTCTCTCTCTCTCTCTCTCTCTCTCTCTCTCTCTCTCTCCACACTCATAAACCTCTCAACTACACAGTGACATTTAAATATCATACTCCATTATTTTACCCATTAAAACCTTCTAAATCAGTATTTCTCACACTTTTAAGATTTTTCAAAAGTTACAAAATAGCTAATTGTTTTTGAATAGCCATGGCAAAAGAAAATACACTATATTAATGGAATTCATGGAACGTGCTAGTGTAATAATTGCACTAAGCACCGATTAACATAGGTAACCATGGAAACACATTGAACAAGCCATGTAACTGAGTATGAAATGGGGTTTAATGATTAAACAAGTTTGAATTTTAACATTCTATAAGGTAAAATTTTATAACAGCTTTTAACACCCATATGCAGTGCTCTAGTAGTTAGACCTGTTAAATCCTCCTTTGAACCATTTGCTTGGCTTAACCTCATTATTCCAAATAACCTGGCTGTTTTTGAACCTAGATCAGATAATAATTATCTTCTTTCCCATCATGCCATGCCCAGGTCAAGGTGGACAACAGGTGCTTACCCAGATCATCCGTGGCCAGGCAATATCCACACCAATATCTGGTGCCACCACCATTGGCGGTCAGCAGGTGGCGAGCCCTGGCACTGTGGGACAAGCTTCCCCTGGCACACAGCGGACTCAGCCAGGCCAGAGTCCAGCCAAACTGACCATGGCACACCTCACACAGCTCACACAGGTTGGATCATCAGCCCTCTCACACTGTGACATTGTAACGAAGCAACATAACTCAAAAATCATTGGTTTTAACACAACGGCTGCCACCATTCACTTACGCTTTATTTTGAAGAGCCCCGGAAGCACGTGTGTGTACACTGACGATCCAGGAAGGAGATCTGTTTTTTTTACAAACAGTCGCGAAACTAAAACCGACCATCACGGCATAGTGTTGCCGTGAAAACAAGCGGATCTCGGCCTCCTCTGCGTTATTTGCACCTTATTCAGAGATAAAGCCGTTTTTATGTTTCAGCATAGAATAGGAGTCAATGGATAATGGCCGCTCTCCGTTGCTTCTGGCTGCGTTGCGTCATGACATATGCAGTTTTTTCTTTCACCAGCAACCGTAGCAAGCGTCTGAGACCCCCCAAAATAATTTGGGGACCCTCAGGTTGAAAACTACCACTACCTTAAGGACACAGGGAGTTAAACTACCTCTAGCAGATGTGTAATATGCCAATAAACAACCAAGTACAGACAAAGAGATTCTGAGCTGACCACTCGCCTCGTCTCTCCTCTCCCTGACACAGAAGCAAGCTGCCCCAGCTGGTGCCCCCCAGCAGCATCTAACGGTGATGATCCAGGGTCAGGGCCAGACCACTGGCCAGCTGCAGATCATCCCCCAGGGGGTGACTGTGATCCCCGGCCCTGGACAGCAGCTCATGCAGGCCCAGTTACCCAACGGCCAGGTCCAGCGCTTCCTGTTCACTCCTGGTACACCCATTGCTACAACCACCGCAAACACAGGTATGACCACTATCAGAATACCCACATACACACACACACACGTCAATGCAGAAGATAAATACACTGTCTTACAGTCATCCACGTCATGAAATAGTTTGGTAGATGTGGAATCAGCCAAATACTTCATTAAACATGACTGGGATAATCAGATAGCAATCCTGTCACCCTTATTCACATACAAATCTAGGTGTACTGAATGCACCCAGACATTGGGGATAAACACACATTTAGACACTTTTATTGATAGTATAATGCACCAGTATCACTAATCCACAGGTAACATCTATACTATAATTTTGCGAATGTCTGAGTGAGTGAGTGTCTGTCTGTCTGTCACAGCGTTTCTCCTCTGTGGCTGGAGCAATTGATCTGAAATCGCATCACCATCAGCATATGAACACACCTGACATAACTGTGAAGCCCGTTTGTCACTTTCACAAATCGTATGCTGTATATTAGCATTTTTATGGTGTATCTAGATCTACTTAGCCTACAGTACCTTTTGTGACCACACATGTTAAGGGAGGGGCGCTGTTGTTCAGGCCATGCACAATCACACACAAACCCACACACACACACACACACACGGGGGGGGGGGGGGGGGGGGGGGTGGAGTGTGTGTGTGTGCAGGCAGGCGGGCGGGGGGGGGGGGGGGGGGGGGTTCTGGCCCTGTTACAGATGTTGTCCAAATATCATGCAGATCGGTACACAGTATCTCTGTAGCCGTTAAATGGAACGGGTATTTCTTACATTGATGCTCCTACATATTAGCATGCAAGCACCAGTTAAAGTTACTTTCCATCCCTCATATACTGTGTGCACAGTGCACATCCCATAACCCACACACTGCACATCATTTCGGAGCTCATATCTTTGAACGGGTAAGGGCTAGTTAGTGATAACACAACAACACATGATATTGTGCAACTCTAATTATATGGAATTTCAATATGTACACTGGATAATGCCCTTTTATTTCAGATGTTCTGCAGTTTGTGTTCATGGTGTACCAGGGTTTTAATGTTCTCTCTCTCTCTCTCTCTCTCTCTCTCCAACTCCATCAGTTACCACGGCTGCCGGACAGCCCCACGCCGCCACCCCCACCAAGACCCCGGCCCAGCCCGCCCAGCAGGCTGCTGCCCCGGTCCAGGCAGGGGCCACGCCGCTGGCTGCCGCTAGCACCCCTCCCTCTGCCACCCCCCAGGGCCAGTTGCCCCCTCAGACTCAGCCCCACATGCCCATCCAGTCTCCTACGCCGCTGCAGGTGAAGACGCAGGGAGGCAGGACCCAGCTGCAAATCCAGCAGAGCCCACAGGCACAGCTCATCAGTGTCCCAGGGCTCCAGCAACAGGTACTGGTGGGTCAGGAGAGTTAGACTTAGTAAACTGGATCTGAGTTAGCTCTGTACTTAGACCTCTTTTTCCCATCTACACCAAATCTCTTTAGCAGATCTACAAACTGACCAAGCTACAAGTTTGTAAATCTGCAATTTTTTTTGCTAATATGGCTAATGGGTTTGTATTTACGCTACGTTTTTTGGCTAATGTCCCCTCTAGAATATGGATGCTGGGGGGTTCAAGTCGTTAAGTTATCATGCATGTGTGAATAAATACAAATGAAAGTGATACTGCCCACTGGTCCTTTAACCCCATTAAAACCAGGAAAGCATCTGTGTCATTTTTAGATTTTTGCTATTCAAAAATAGCAGATCTACAAGCTCACATTGCCATTATAACATTTGAAGTTGTCACAGCTCGTTATACATTATCTGTTGAAACTAAGTTATTTATGATATTATTGTTTATATTGTAAATAAATATATTGCTTTGTGTTCAAGAGCCATGGTCATGACAAAGTAGAATTGACATGGGTTCTTAATGGTTGTGTTATTGTGTGTAGGTGCTGGCTCAGCTCCAGGCCCAGCAGGGGGCTGGAGGAGGCTCTCTCCCCCAGCAGATCAAACTGCAGCTGCCCTTCCACATCCAGCAACCTGGGACCACCTCAGCTCAGGGAGGACAGGTACTGTTGGCCAGCTGGCTTTAACTGAAGAATCCTGCGTGTCAATTTAACTCCTGAGATTGTAAAATCAGTTAAATGAACACAGAATGTTGCTGTGTATGAATTGTCGTTTTTTGTTTGATTAATTAATAAAAAACAAATTTGGCCTTGATGATGATTTGTAGCCCCTAGCAGCAGGTCTCTGTGTTTGGTAATGGAGGCCAGTCCACCCACCGGTTGGTCTGTCTCGCCGTCCACCAGTTTTGTCCCAAACAACATATTTTATATATTGGCTGTACTGGCTGGATCGCCATGGAATTTGGTCTGCACTCTCATGATCCCTAGGGCTCGACTTTTTTTAAATCCTATTTCTTGGTGGTTCAAAAATCACAAACAGCATTGGGATCACTTTTTATATCTGATTTGTGATCATAGAATTACCTCGGCAAACATTATGTCAATAAGAAATATAAAGATTGACTAATCAAATAATATCTTTAACACTCCAAATCTGATCCACCCGGATAGGGTTTTGAACTCTTTGGTCCAAAGGATGATTCCAGGTGATCCAGTGGCCTTTCCTCTTGCGTCACCCTTTGGCAAAACTTAACACAACTACACACAAGTTAACGCAAAATGTTATGCGGGATTGCCATGCAATGTACTGATTGGACATTGTGCTAACTAAATGTATATCGTCACTGTCGGGCAGGAACCTTGCATCTTCAAGTTTAAAATGTGTATGTTTTTCTTTCGTAAGGTAAAGCCCTGCTTCATCATACAAGACTGTTGCACAAGACTAGTGAAAATAGCCGATCTACAAGCACACAACGCCTCGGCTATTTTCACTGGTTTAAATCATTTTAAAAGTGATAAAATACAAAACGAAGGTTTTGGACACCCGACAACAGCGATATGTACTACGGCAAGTCCTCGTACCGTGTCCTTGTGTTTAGTTTGTTAAATGTTGGTGTTGTGTGAACCTCAGATGGGGAACGTGGTGACCATCCAGACAGCATCTGTCCAGGAACAGCTCCAGAGGATCCAGCAGCTCAGAGAGCAGCAGCAGCAGAAGAAGAGACAGGCAGTGGAGGCCAAGAGGGAGCAGAGCCTCAATGCAGCCAACCAGAGCGACATCATCCAGAAACAGGTGTGTGTGTGTGTGTGTGTGTGTGTGTGTGGGGGTGGGTGTGTGTGTTAGGGCATTCACGAATAGTGATTTTTAGTATTCGAATTATTCGACCTCAAAGTATTGGAATAGTCGAATATTCGACAGGACTGGCCAATCTGTCAAATATTAAGTAAGCAAGAGGCGAACATTGTGAAAATAGCCGATCTACATGCTCACAACGCCTCGCAACGTGAGCATATTTATCTACGGAACCGAGTCACATTAAATGTAATACCCACAATTCCAAGTGCTTGTCAGGGTTCTTATGACTTCCTATCTAGCCAAGCTTTATAAACCATGACGAAATATATATACAGTACTTTTAAAGACAAAACAATATAAAACATAAAAAATAAGCGAATATTCGACTTCGGTGAACAACGTCGAATAGTGATATTTGAATATTCGGTGAATGCCCTAGTGTGTGTATGTGTGCGTGTGTGTGTGTGTGCGCGTGCGCGCACGTGCATGTGTGTTCAGGCAGCCGTCCAGCCAGGTCATTCATCCTAGTACGAGGGTCGGTCTCTCTCCCTGCCATCAGTACATAAACATTCCTCATCCTTCCAACCTCGTCCTTACGCTAGCCTTTATTTTCACAACCTTCTGTCTGTTTGAACTACCACTACTGTGTGTGTAGTTGTTGCTGTGTGTGTGTCTGTGCCATATTACTATATCGTACATGTCTCACTGTCTGTTCCACATATGCCCGATGCTTTGGGTGTGTTTTGGACGTGAATGTCCCACTATGTGTACATACCAGTGCCTATTTGCATGTCATGTCTGTCCATTAGTTATAGTTATGACAGCCCAATGTGCACGTTTGTGCGTGCATGCGCGCGCTTCACGTTGCATTCTTAAATCCTCTTGGCTATCTACAGTACAGAGCCATTCAAGTCACCAAAACTGTCATTAGCATTAAGTCCTCTTGAAGATGATTGATTAAAACAATTAGCTGTTTGTCTGTCTGTCGGTCTAATGTTTTATATTTATTTTTTCCCTTGGCTGTGTGTGTGTATTGTTGTAGGTGGTGATGAAGCAAAATGCTGTGATCGAGCATTTAAAACAAAAGAAGACCATGACACCTGCAGAGAGAGAAGAGAACCAGAGGTAGAGTGTGTGTGTGTGTGTGTGTGTGTGTGTGTGTGTGTGTGTGTGTGTGTGTGCGTGTGCGTGCGCGTGTGCTAGGGCATTCACGAATAGTGATTTTTAGTATTCGAATTATTCGACCTCAAAGTATTGGAATAATCGAATATTCGACAGGACTGGCCAAACTGTCAAATATTAAGTAAGCAAGAGGCGAACATTGTGAAAATAGCCGATCTACATGCTCACAACGCCTTGCAACGCATGTAGATCTGCTATTTTCACAATATTTATCTGCGGAACCGAGTCTCAATTCCATATGCTTGTCAGGGTGGGCGTCCCCTGTTCATTTATTTTGGGGGTCACGGCCTAAAAAGGTTTGAGAACCCCTGGTATAGAGCATTAACAAATTCATCCACCAGGGGCATTGACAACTCATTCTTATGACTTCCTATCTAGCCAAGCTTTATAAACTATATATTTTTTGAAGAGAAAACGATAAAAATAAGCGAATATTCGACTTTGGTGAACAACATCGAATAGTGACTTTGATATTCGAATATTGGAATATTTGGTGAATGCCCTAGTGCACGTGGGCGTGTGCACTTGACGTTTACACACAGAGGTCATCATTGCCACACCCTTTGGCTGCCGACCTCTTGTTTGGCATGTGTGTGTGTGTGTATGTGCACATGCGTGTAGCCCAGTCTGCACACGTGTCCACATGTGTGACCTACATAGCAGCGTCTCCCTCCCTGCGGGAGGGAGCGAGGCAGGAGGTTTACATTGAAGTGGTTGTGGGTCATGGGAATGTTCGGACCTGAGCATCACCACACTAACATGCACTCCCCACACTCACACTGTTCCCAGTGGGAACGATATGATGAGCTTTGAGGAACGTGATCTGCAAAAATAATTGAAAACGCCCATCCCTCAGAGAGCTGACTCTCAACGTTTAAATAACACCCAGGATTTTACAGTGCACCATTTGCCATTTTCCATGTTTTCTCCCCTAACAAAACAAAAAACATCTTATTTTCGATGGGAAAACATCGCCCAAGAATACAGTAATTCCCAACAATGACCTCTTGCAGCAATACAAGGCATGCGCTCACTTATTCTAGTGAATGAGTAATAATAATGAGTAATGAAACGCCATTGTTTCTAGCGTCACTGGACACCAGTTGTTTATGTCATCTGATAGAGATCCAGTTGATTCATCACTTTGTGATATTAAGTAGTTTTGATTTTAGTTGTCTTGGACCCCCCCCCCCCCCCCCCCCCAAAAGGAAATGCAATTCCCTACTTATCCCCTGACAAGAAACATTTACAATTATACTGCCGAGTAAATAAATTGTCGCAAATTACTTGTACAGAAAACCTGTACAAAAACAAGAGCAGAGCTCTCGCCATGAGCCATCCTCTCCTGGATGTGGTGGGCAGGTCCCACCAGCGTTTACCACACAGAGAGGCGTGACCCGTCACCGACCCTGACAACCATGTGTTTGTGTCCACAGCGTGACCATTCACACCAAGCTGAAACAGCAGAGCCAGGCAGCTGTGAGCTCGCAACACCAGCTCCTCATCTGTCTCCTGCCTCATTTGTCATTCTTGTCTCTGCGTGCCCGTTTGGTGCCCTGTCTACTTGTCTGTCTTTAACAATGTCCTCCATTTTGGAAAACCAAAATGAACTGGGTCAAACCAGGGAACATCAATGAGATGGTGTGTGTGTGTGTGCGCGCGCGTGTGCACAGCCACACACACACACACAGATTAGACTGTCTTTTTAATCAGATGGTTACAGTACAATGACAGGTACTGATATAAAAAGAATGCTCCTGGGCCCGACCCATCCGTGACCCTGATAAGAGTGTGTGATTGATAGTCATTGTGACGTCCATTTAACTACTCACACGTAGGTGCGCTCAACAAGCTATTTTGTTGGTGAAGCCAATGGCTGCCAACGTAAACAATCCTACTCTATGTTGGCTGAGAACGTTGGGGTATGTTAGCAAACATACTGTGGAGGGTGAAGCTCAGTGAAGGCTATTCACAACCAGAGCGGCTCTTTTCGTGGAATTACATTTAGTTTTACTACATTGTACTAATGCTGGGTATTATAGGAAGCAAAGTAAAAATGTGCAAATATGTTGTCGACTATGTTCCATAATATCGCATTCTTTGCAGATAATTCTTGCTCAAGTCTGGAGCACCAAGACATTCTTCGTTTTGTTGTTTTACATGTCTGTCTTTCTTTAATCTCTTAGCTGTCACGTGTTTCTCTTTGTTTCTTTGTATAGCTTGCAGTTAGGCATGGAAGTGTTTCCTGCTTTCTCATGTTTATAAGAGAAGAGTGTGGCTTCCCCATTGCTCATTTATCTCCTCGCAATCTCAGCCACCAGCTACCGAGGAGCCTCAGACAGACACTGTCTAAACACTGGGCAAAACAATCCTCCCCCTAACATCTGTCATAAATGTGACCAAATAACTCTCTTTTAATTCACTGTTCACAATGTCACACATCCTGCCATTTGGCATCACTTTTTATTTAGCTCATAACTTTTTTTCTATCAATTACACACCCCATGTCTTAAATTCATGGATTTATTTGTTTTTGTCACATTCCTAAACTAATAAATTGATGACCGGCAGAGTCTCCTACTGTCTGATGACCCAGCCACCACATTATTGGCTTTGGAATGCGACAAAAGCAAGATAATCTCCATCAATTCAAGGCTTCATGGGGTGTGTAATTTATACAAAATAGGACATTTGTGAGGTGAACTACTCCTCTTGCGGTTGAATCTTACGGTTCTGTACATTTGTCCTCTGAATACCAATGTGTTCATTCCATACGTTTAAGACTTTGATCAGTTGGACCAGACCGGAAGTGTTGTGGTCAGTACTCTGTAGTACTTAGTCGTTATGGTAAACTCACAGGTTTGACGCTGGACCCTTATTTTGCCACTCGTTCCGTCTCTAAAATTGCTCTCGCTGTCTTGCTCCTTCCATCCCAGGATGATCGTGTGCAACCAGGTGATGAAGTTCATCCTGGACCGGATAGACAAGGACGAGAAGCTGGCTGCCAAGAAGAGGAAGAAGGAGGAGGTGGTGGAGCAGAAGAGGAGGTTGGCCAACGCCTCCAAGCTCTCCTCGCTCCTCTACCGCCACAAGGAGAGCCTCAAGACGGAGATCCTGAAGAAACGCACCCTGCTCGACAAGGAGCTTCAGCTGGAGGCGCAGGTGCGAGCCTGGGGGGGATGGGAGAAACTGGTTTGGGGAGGTTGGAGAGGAGGAGGAGGAGGGAGCGACCACCCAACACACACAACTGCAGTACTCGGTCTATAGGGGCCTCCCTCACCAACCTAAAGCTGTGGTTTTCAACCCTTTTCATATCAAGGTCCATTATTTATTCGTCATTCGTCTCACCATTTTGATGAGATTTAGCCTCTTGAGGCAAGACTTTGAATATTTTCTGTTGTCGTTGGATAATTTTGTCCACAATTCCATGCTGTATGTTAGTATCATAGGAGAGATACTGTAATAGGCAAAGGTCAAAAACATATTCTACATCCTCTTATTGTGAGTTAGGGTTAGACTTCTTGTAAATTAGGTAATGCAGATGTTTAACATTAATTCAACTCTTGAGAGCGTAAAATGAAACCAAAAGGACCCTTAAGGGTCCATTTAATTTCATTTTATGCTCAAGAGTTAAAGTTCTATTAAGGGTCCATTTGGTTACTAACGCTTCCATCATTTAGCTAAGGACCACTGGTGGTCGACCAGCCCACTGGTTGAGAACCACTGATATTTGTTTCTAAGAGGTAGCTTAGCTTTAGCAGAACACCCACCCACTCACAGAGAGACAGAGACTTATTTTAATAACCTACCTCATATTGCGACAGGATAGAAATGCAGCAACAGAATCGGTACACTAAGAACACCAAACGTCACTTTTCATACGGGCCTGTAACCAAGCCATTCTTCATTCCCTCAGGAGGAGCTTAAGAGAGATCTACTACGCCTGCGGAAGGAGAAAGAGAGGGCTCAGGCCACGGCCTACCAGGCTGCCCAGGCGGCAGCAGTGGCGGCGGCGGCCGCAGCCCGTGGCCAGACGCCGCACAGCCTGGCGCGCGCACACGCCACCGCTGCCCCCCACCACCACCAGCACCACCTCGCCACCACCACCGCCGCCGCCTCCACGGCAAACAAGAGGAAACGGGAGGAGGATCAGCGGGTGACGCCGCCCTCGGCCAAGTCCAAGAAGAAGAAGATGATTTCCACCACCAGCACCAAGGAGAGCAGCAGGAAGGACACAAAGCTCTACTGCGTCTGCAAGACACCCTACGACGAGTCCAAGTATGAGTCTGACCTCCAGTACCGCACCTTAACCCATTTAGGCCTAGAATTATTGAATGCTTTAACCAGTGAAAAATAGCAGATATACAAGCTCACAGCGCGGCACCGAGTGCTATTTTTGGAAAAAGTCGTGAAAATGTGTGCAAATCTTTGAATATATGTATTTTCAAAGCGAGCGTTTGTAACTCAAATTTTGCTTCTGGGTGGTCCCTGGAACTACATATTTTGAGATGGGAGTCTGTGGCCAAATAAATATAATTTTGGGGGTCCTTCACATGAAAAGGTTTGAGAACCACTGACATAGTAGTCTCTCAAGAACAGACTAACTGAGCTCCATTTAAGTGAAAAGGACCTTTTCTTTGATGATGGCTAGCCAGATTGCTGACATAGAAACATAGGTTTTTCAAAAAATCTTAGAAGGATTCAAAAGACACTTATAGAATCGGGTCAAAATTCTAAATTTCAAGATTTCTGAAAAATAGCAGATCTACAAGCTCGCAGCGCGGCACTGTGAGCTTGTATCTCTGCTATTTTTCAATAGTTAAAGCATTCAATAATGATACACAATAATGTGTGCCCATTCTAAATGGGTTAATCTGATAACTATACCATACCACACCATAATATAATGTTCCCGGACCCCACTTTGAGAACCACTGCACTATACCAGGCATACACCATCTGATCACTATGCCACACCCTTATTCTGATTTGTAATAAACAGTGCTAATCAATTGATCCATGCCTTTTCCCCTCCACAGGTTCTACATCGGCTGCGACCTGTGTACCAACTGGTACCACGGTGACTGTGTGGGCATCACAGAAAAGGAAGCCAAGAAAATGGACGACTACATCTGTGTAGAGTGTAAACGAGGCCAAGAGGGCAAGAAAGAGGAGCTGTTCTGCATCTGTCAGACGCCATACGATGAGTCACAGTAAGAAGCTAGGGACAAATCTGTGTTTGTGTGGGGGGGACTAGCAGCATTTATTTTTTAACTGGAGGGTAATTATTAATCATTGTAAAACATTTAATTAACATTTTCTTTTATTGGTTCAATTTTGGTAGCCAATTGTGGACAATTGTGTTGTTTTTCTCCACCCACCCCTGGGGCGTTTTGAGAGTGGGCATTTTTTCCTGTATATTTCTGGCCTCACAGTGTCCTCTCTCACTCTCTCTCTCTTTGTGTCCAGGTTCTACATCGGGTGTGACCGCTGTCAGAACTGGTACCACGGCCGCTGTGTGGGCATCCTGCAGAGCGAGGCCAACCACATTGACGAGTACGTGTGTCCACAGTGTCAGTCCACGGAGGAGGCCATGACAGTCCTTACACCTCTCACAGAAAAGGACTTTGAAGGCCTTAAGAGAATCCTACGTTCCTTACAGGTACATATTGTAGGAGTCACACACACACACACACACACACACACACACACACACACACACACACACACACACACACACACACACACACACACATAAACATAGAAACTTTTACTTAGAAGGGCATCCTTGGTCACTTCCATAGAGTAATACCGGTAGTTCAGTTAACAACCATATATCCACCACGTCTCCTGTTTGAATCTTTGAGTCCTGTGGTGGTTCTCGTTCCTGCCCTTTGTTGCCCATCTCACAATAGTTATTTCAATAATAAAAAATCACACCCGTGTGAACTGAGCGGTGGAGTCTGTGCACGTGTGTGTGTGTGTGTGTGTGTGTGTGTGTGTGTGTGTGTGTGTGTGTGTGTGTGTGTGTGTGTGTGTGTGTGTGTGTGTGTGTGTGTGTGTGTGTGTGTGTGTGTGTGTGTGTGTGTGTGTGTGTGTGTGTGTGCCTTGCCTGTTCTGGCCTGGCCTGAACAACAGCGCCCCTCCCTTAACATGTGTGGTCAGAAAAGGTACTACACTTGAGGCTACATACAGACCCACCCACATACATACATACATACATACATACATACATACAAACAAACAAACATACATACCTACACACACGGCCACGCTATGGAGACGGTGTGACCACCGCTCAAAAAGAGATGCACAGAAAAATAAAGGGCATGGTTTACCCTATGGACGGCCTGTTGGGAGATATAAACACGTGCGCGCGCGCGCACACACACACAGACACACACAAAAAAAAAAACATTGACGTTTCTATTGCCTGTTTAAGACTTTCTATGTGGATTTTATTTGTGTTAACGTAGGGTAAAGTAGGATGTTTTCACCCATGAACAATGGTGGTGTCTGTGGAATATTTTTTTCTTTCTTTTACCGCGATGCGGTAAATTATTTTAACATGGACTCCAATAGAGGCGCATCCCCGGGACCCCAGGACCATGACATGAATGAGTCCCTGGGTGACTTGAATGAGTTTTTGATGCGGGATGCACACGTAATGACATCACTGGAAGAATTAAAGTGAGACCCACACTCTAAAAACAAAAACTAGGCTCTACTCAATTTTATTGGTGAAACATTTTTACACTCAAAAATATTGAGTAAATATTACTGTTATGAAATCAGGTAGATGATACTCAATTAATTTGAGTAAAAGTAACCAAAACTTTTACGTACTTATTAACAACTAAAATTGAGTACAATGACCTAAAGAAATTGAGTAGATATAATTAAATTATTCCGTCAATGCCACAAAAGACTACAAGTAAATACATTGAAATATTAAGTAGATCTAATTGAATATTAGAGTATGATTTAACAAAACAAATATGTCACATTTACTTTATTCATTTACTTTTATTGATTTAATTCATATAGTACCATTTACCCCTTTCATTTACTTTACCTTTTACTCCAGGAGTACATGATGTCAAATGAATACACATGAAATAATTATGCAGATAATTATGTTTTTAATCAACTAATTTTGACCAGTGTAACACCACATCAAGTATGAACATTCAACATACTTTAGTATGTAAATGGCCTGCAAAAACAATATGTTTAAAGATAATGATCAGGAAAGGGGTATCCCTGACACTTTTAAAATTCTGTTTACTAAAGAGCAGTGTGTATTCACAATACTGTATATAAGTACCTCTAATTGAACTGTGCATACTGTAAGTAAGCAGTCTGTCAAACATTATGCACCATAAGAACAATGAGCCCATCAAATGAACAGTAAGTCATAACCACAAAATACATTAAAGACAGTCAGAGGCCATTTGGCATGAAAGAAAATCACAACTTGGAATATGAAATAATAAATAAGCATTTACAGTAGCTCAACATTTAAACATATTGACTATGCACACGTGTAATGTCTATATGCTAAACTGACCTGTTTGCATTATGACTCGAATGCACCAGAAACAAACACTTTACATTAACTAATTACTATCAGCAACAAATACCATTGCAAAAATGCTGTTTTGACAATAAATCCACTTTCAGTAGGTTATACCCACTTTCTGAGAGCATCTTGCTGAACAGTAGTCGGCAAGCAGACATTTTTTCAGTCTCTGAACTTTGGCTGAAAGGTGTCCAGGATCCAACTCAACTAGTACTTTTTGGAACATCTCAAGACCATATCTGAGGTTCTTGGGGTATCTCAGATTAAAGGCATAGAACAGTCCCAACAGATAGCAGCAGACCCCCAAGATTGTTGAGGGCAGTGATGCCCTTAATCACAATACCTACATCAGTAGGTTCATTCATTGAGTCCTCTTGGTTCTGCAGCAGGTAGATCTTCATCTTCTTCTTCATCATCACCTCCTCTGTCAACTTCTCTTCTACTCTGACAGGTGCCCCAGCAGCTTCCTTCCTGCACACATTGTGAAGATAATTGTTTAGAGCTCACTTTCAGGCTAAATGTTACAAGACACACAGACACACATTGAGCAATCCTAGCTGTCTCCACACATGCAGCCCTGGGCATAATCTTGAATCAGTTGGACCAGACATGCAACGGATGCAACAGCCATTCAGCCAATGTCACAACCTCATTCTCTGGACATCACTATGCTGTTCCTTTGCATGTGATGGTCTCATCCACGATGACATTAAAACGTCAAAACATTTATTTTACTAACTCGAAAGTCCTTGATCTTGACACTATCTTCTTCCAGATGGTCGATGAGACATCGGATGATGACCTCTCGTGTTCGTTGATTGGGGATTCCTCTCTGCAGAATAGAAAAATAATTATTTGAACAATAAAGAAAAAGTATGACTGCACTTTCATAACTAACATAAACTTTGGCAATACAATTGTTTCCACAACCCAGTTTTAGCAACGGAAGCTGGGAGACTGTCCTTAGTAGCTATTAAGACATACATTTAGAAATGAATAATCAGGAGAGAGAGAGTTGCAGGGGATAAAGATGAGTTTAGCATAAATTAATATAGTAATTATTGTCATTAGCCAGGTGAAATATAATTAAAGCAGTTAGAGTAAATGAAAGTTTCATACCTGAAGTACAATACTCATTTGTGCCCAAACTGCCCTTCTTGGACTGGAACATGGACAGTAGTTTGGGGGTATAGAAGTCCAACATTGCCATACATTTTGGCTCAAGATTCAGTGTGGTGATCATCCTGAACTCTGCACTAACCTGGAAGACAGAGATGAGGGGAAGAGAGTAAAAAAGAAGACATGTAGATAATAATGTAGGCCTATACCTGTGCATTTTATCTTCATTGTACACACCATTGTATGCAGCTGTGCATAGCTTGTAATAAATTCAAAAAGTCACAATGACTAGAGGGCTTGCACATTCCTCTCACTGTAACCTTAACTAGCTGCAAACCTTTGTAAAGAACATAAGTTATACCCAATACATTTGTGTAGCCTATATGCACAAAGATACAGTAAATCTACTTACCAATATTTGCAAACACTCTCCAGGTTTCTTGTTGAAGAAGATGTGTGCTGCTGCTGTTTGTTGACAGAATGTTCCAGTAGAACTTTCCCATGAACCCTTGTGTACAATTTTGAATCTTAGTCATATCTACTCAATTGTTTAAGTTGTTGTGAGAGATGAAAGATTATTAAGTTGGAATGAATAATAATTAAGGGTCTTTTTAAATTGATCCATATAAGTACTCCATACTCAAATATTATGAAGGAAAATTACCAAAACAAATTGAGTATAATTCATGAATAAAGTCAGTTGGTCAAATACTAATTTATTCTCATGAAATTAACTCAAATAATATATGTACATCTAACTCAAAAAGAACAGTTGGATTTTTACTCATTTTGTTTGGTGTGACCTACGCAAACAATCACATACATGATATTCAGTGATTTTATTGAGTAAATATAACTTTTTCTAATAGTGCTATTTACTCGGTCACAGAATTCTTTCTTAGAGTGCATGTCCCTATGGCTATGTGCGACTTAAACTCACCCACGTGCACACACCTAAGATTTTCTTTAACAGATTTGGGACGTGCAAGGACACACTGAAAGACTCACACCTGCACGTTCACTCACACACATACTTCCTTATGTCCTCTCTTTCCCTCTCTCACACACACACACACACACACACACACACACACACACACACACACACACACACACACACACACACATCCCTAAGTCCTTGTCCCTGTCCATATGATCAGATTTGTTCCTCTCCCTTCAGCTCTTAACGGAACAGCTTTCTGTTATTCTCGTCTCTTCTTCATCTTCTTCTTTCTTTCTTTTTATTTCTTCTTTCTTCCTCCTCTTCCCTCCAGTCAAGACTAGAGATGTCATTTTCACAGTTTTTTCTTTTCTTTTTTTCTTTTTCGTCCATGGGCCTCAGTGTTTTCTCCTCTATTCCCTTTTCCTTCAGGCACATAAAATGGCATGGCCCTTCCTGGAGCCGGTGGATACAAATGATGCTCCAGACTACTACAAAGTTATCAAGGAACCAATGGGTGAGTAGAGGCATTGGTGACTTGTCCACATATACAAAGCTGCATTCAGAATCGAGTGAATACATGGAAATTAATATACCAGGCTTTAGTTCTATATATATTCATATCTGCAATCCCTGTAACTGTATGTAGGCAACACAATTTTGGTGTCTCTTTACCTGTAAATAGGTCATTTTAATTAGGGCTGTCACAATTATTACATTATCGTCTAATAAACAGTGGAAATAACAAATCTAAGAGCTCTCGACACGTTGTGAGCTTGTAGATCGGCTATTTCCACTATCAATGATCTTTTTTAAGTATAAAGTTGTCAAATATGTCAGTAATTTCTTTGTATATTTAGGTTAACGTGTCATATCTACCATGTGCAACTTCCATGCCTAAAAGCCAAACAGAAATGTGATTGTCAACGACAAAAACGCAATTAAATCGTTAATCGCAATTAATCGTCATGTCATAATCGTGACAGCCCTAGTTTTAATAATACTAATAACAATAAAGATTATTAATGCATAGACAAAAACGTCAACTTACACACACTCTCTCACAGCCATGAGTATGACTCTTAAAAGTGTTGAGGCCGGCAAGTTACCAGGAAGAAAAGCCCTCCAACTCAGATCAAACCGGCCGTGTAAATGGGGACTTGCGTCACCAGGGCCTTTTTGAACTTCCACACAAACAAACCGTTAATGAGCGGCTCCGGGCCCTGCCGAGCTCCTGGTGGAAACAGCCCAGAGAGCCTCAAGCATCACAGTCGAGGCAGCCCAGCCAGCCCCACACTCTGCTCCTGTTGGCCTAGTGCTGGAAACTACCCCCTTCTTCCTCCTCCTCCTCCTCCTCTCCCCACCTCTACCTCCTCTTTTTCTACCGCAAGAAAAAGACCTTGTTGAATTAAACCCATTTAGGCCTAGAATTATTGAACGCTTTAACCGGTGAAAAATAGCAGATATACAAGCTCACAGCGCGGCACCAAGTGCCGCGCTGCGAGCTTGTAGATCTGCTATTTTTGAAAAAGTCGTGAAAAATGTGTGCAAATCTTTGAAGATATGTGTTTTCAAAGCGAACGTTTGTAACTCAAATTTTGCTTCTTGGGGGTGGGGGGGGGTCCCTGGAACTAGATATTTTGAGATGGGGGGTCCGTGGCCAAATAAATGTCATTTCGGGGGTCCTTCAAATGAAAAGGTTTGAGAACCACTGACATAGTAGTCTCTCAAGAACAGACTAACTGAGCGCCATTTAAGTGAAAAGGACCTTTTCTTTGACGATGGCTAGCCAGATTGCTGACATCGAAACATAGGTTTTTCAAAAAAATCTTAATTTTCACGATTTTTCAAAAATAGCAGATCTACAAGCTCGCAGCGCGGCACTCGGTGCCGTGCTGTGAGCTTGTATATCTGCTATTTTTCAATAGTTAAAGCATAAAATAATGATACACGACGATATAGTGTACCCGTTCTGAATGGGTTAAAAAAAAAGAGAAAAATGTAAGAGAGGGGCGTCTGGCCGGCGTAGCTGCGGCCCTTCATCGTGTCGGGGGTTTTCGAGATGAAATCAGAAGACAGAGAATAAGGAGGCCTTTGATATATCGGCCGTGAGGTCTCTGAGTCAGGGTGGGGGCCGATGGAGGTTAAGACTCAGGATCTGTTTGTTTAAAACCTGAGCCCCAGGGACGCGGCACGCAGCAAACCACCGCTAGCAGCAGATTATATGAAGAGCCCAACCAGCTCTCTCACTAACGAGCTCAATCTATTCGTTTTTTTCTTCTTGTTTTATTCAACCATATATTTTCTAACGTAGGGGCGAAGTAGAACCATAAAAGATCTTAACTATTCGTTTTTTGTTTTTAGTCAATATTATATTTTCAAGTGGCAAAGTGGAACCATAAAAGATCTTTGTATTCAGTGATGCTTCCGAGGTTTGGTTCATTTGGCAGCCGCTGCGTTCACAGGAACTTCAGTCTAATGACATTCTCCTCAGGAATGACAGCGGGTCAGATGTCGGTAATTGATTTTGACCAGGGAGTCGATTGGGGTTAGGGCTGGCGGAGGCTTTGAATTTTTGCTGTCACATATAAAGTGATGAACTGTACTCCAAAGATGCATATTTGAATGCTTATCAAGCACATGCCACATAGGCTGCAATTACTTTGAAGCAAGTATGCAGAAGTCGATGAGAAAAAATCTGGATAGCCTGCTAGATCCTGTGCTTTTCTTTTCTGCTGCGTATCAGCGTATGTGATGTTTTGTCTTTGGCAAAGAGCTAAATGGTATTCAGTAAGTCCGTCTCTCATCTCCGGTACACAGACCTTTCCACCATGGAGGAGAGGTTGCAGAAGCGCAAGTACATCAAGCTGACAGAGTTTGTGGCGGACATGACCAAAATATTCGACAACTGCCGCTACTACAACCCCAGTGACTCACCGTTCTACCAGAGTGCCGAGGTCCTGGAGAACTTCTTTGTTCAGAAGCTCAAAGGGTTCAAAGCCAGCAGGTAAGATACTGTCAACTGTGACAATGATGTCACTTGCTGCTCACCCTCCCCCAACCCCCCACCTCGGAAAACGGAGAGTTATTGATGCAACAGTGGAGGACTGCACCAGGGTTGCCTTCACTCACACTCAGTGTACTGTCTTTGAACGTACATTCACAGCACTGCACGCTATACAGTAGTAGTTTAAACACACTACCCTGATCACAATTCATGGACCACTTAAGCGTTTAGTTATTATGTTGTCTAAATAAAGGCAAAATAAAAGATTAATATTAAACAACATCAATTATCCAGATTACAGATGTAGAGTTCTATCGAGCAGATTGTTTGTTTGAAATTGTCGTTGCATGTGAGTTGTGACCCTGTGCATGTTTCCTATGACGTCAATGACTCCTCCTCGTCTTTGACCTCTCGTGTCGATCTCCCTCTGATAGTTGGACTCGTCTGCAAATGTTTTGTGCTGTGACTAAATGCTCCCGCAGTCACCAGGCCTCCGCACTACACTCATTCTGAAGACTACTTAATAGACCTTTGACTGAGTGCACTTGAAAAGCCAAGATGTAACACGTTTAGTATTTAGCCAAATATCATATTATAAAACCTGTTGCAATTGAAAGTACAATGCATCAGAAGAATTATGTAGATAGAAAATATAATAATAATAATCCAAATGCTGTGATGGCATCCAAAATAAAGTGCTATTTATAGGAAGCTGTTGTAGGTGCTGCAATGTAAGCGGCTTGGAACGCCTTCGCATTTTGCAGTTGCGTCTTAAAGCTCTGTTTTGCACGACACATACTTTCATCCGTCCTTGTGTTGTCAAGTTTCCTCTCTGTCCTTATAACATTGTTTCTCTGCTTGGCCACTTGATTTCACCTCAACCTCGCCAACTTGTCTACTCTTAACATTGATCGCGCAATGTTGCATCCATGACTGCTGCCATTTCATACGTTCAGCTTAAAGGAGAATTCCGGACTAGTGCTTTTCTTACTGTAATCTGATGTTATTCCATCTATTTACCAATGGTAGAGGTGAAAAGAACAACGAATCCTTCTCTAGTGCACAGTAGCTCTGAGCAGGGAGGTGGGGTCTAGTGGCCGTTCACCTATTCACAGCAGTCCATTAGGGACAAAACTCTGTGGAGACGTCTCCGCCATTATGAAAGACTGATGTAACGGGCGCGTGGTGATTTTCCGATGTCCGAGAGACTTAAAAGCCGAAAGGCTGTTCAAATATGAGAGAGAGATTTTGAAGCTCACTGAAACTGAAACTATAACATGCCGATTTTGAAGCTCACTGAAACTATAACATGCCGCTGTTTACCTGAGAGCCGAGAGACACACACACACACACACACACACACACACACACACACAAAAATCAATCAATCAATCAATCAATCAAAAAAGCCGTAAAAGTAGGCCAAATCAATTAGTGCAGATTTAGCATAATGCCCCAATGCCTGCGGTCAAAGCTGTGGTGGATTCAAGATAATAAAAGAAAAGAGAACTCTACCACTCGTTGTGGGATATCATAACATCAGATTAAGGTAATAAAACCGCTAGTCTGAAATTCTCCTTTAAGTCTCAAGTTGCTGCTCAGTTAGTTGAAATGTGCTTCCAGGCTGAACCTAAGTGTAATGTTATCATGTGCTTCATCTGCATGTATTTACACCATCCATTCTCTCTCTCTCTTGCAGATTGTGATGTCATAACTCCTGGGTGCCGGGGTCACTCTAAAAAATCACACACACAAAAACAGACAATTGGCCTATCCTGGACCTTGCTGTTTTTCTATTTCCGTAAAACAGCAAAAAAAAATGTTTATAAAAAAGTGCATATATTAAAACCACACTATAGGTGTGATTCCATTTGTATTTTAGAAGGAAATGAACCTCAAATAGATAAATAAAATCTTAATGTTCTAATTCTAATAATGGCAGCCATGTTGGTTACACAAAGCAAGGGAAAAATAAGCTTATTTTCGTACAATCCTGGCTGAAGAGATGACTGATATTTTGTTTTGGAAAAGGTTTGGTAATCTCTTAAGTGATATAAAATATTGGACAGAAAACAAAGTATAGATTTTTGATATCGTGATTTCAGATAAGCTCCACAGCACACACACAGATTAAGTTATAATTTGACATAACTTGACAGGGCAAGTTTATTGTATTCACCATAATGGAACATTTTTACCTCAACTAAAAGCTGACTGTTTTAAAAAAGATTGTGACAGTTATTAGTTTTTCATTTTACCGGATGTATCCATGTATATGTTATTTTATGTGCATATTATATCCTTTTGTGAAGGACTATTTTTATGTTCTAAAGGAAATAATGGTAGGACTTGTATAGAGAGGTCAGTGGAAAAATCTAGTTTTAGCTCTCCTGTTGTGAATCTGGTGAGCATGGAAGTGTCATGTTTCATGATGTAATGTGGTCTTTGTATATACACTGTTGAGCTAACGTTACATGACGACACTCAGTTAACATTTCACCAACATGGCTGCTTGGACCTTCCAAAATGTCTGACCCCAATGGCATCCAATACATGTTTTTTTTGTTTTGTACCCCCACCTCTTGTCTAATGCATATTTTTGTCATATTGTCAAGCTTTTAATAAAAAAAAATGAAAGAAAAAACAAATGACAACCAAGTCATCCAACTGTTTCCTCCTCCTCTCTGCCTGTCTCTGTAGGTGTCATAACAACAAACTGAAATCATCAGCCTCTTAGGTCCATTCTAAAAGCTAAATGTCAAAAAGGCATCCTCGCAGTTTGCGCTGAACAAATTAAGCCATGGGGGTTCGATGCAGGCTGAGCCATGTCCACACAAAACCGTCCCTATCTGAACGGAGTGTCTTGTCCCTGTTGAAATGACAACAACACCAACTGATGCAGTGGCTCCCAGCCGGACAAACTCCTCGTCCTCCGTTAACCTCCACTGTAGCGGTTATGGAAGAGAACAGAATTGAAAAGCCCCTTATTATCCAAAGCGTCAGAGGAAAACAACTGCAAACGTGTCCCGGTGTAGATGCTGGGGCCAAGCAGCCCCAGACTCCGTTCTGCAGCCTCCATGTTCCTGGGGCCTATAGCTGCCTTGACCAAGGTGCCCGTCCTATTCAGGCGGACTGTATGGAGGACAGTGGACCGTGTGGATGGCCAGCCTGTGAAGCTAGCTCTAAACGGGTTGGAGGGGCTGTGGAGCGCCGCTGTGGGAACCAGGCTGCAGTAGATGTTTGGAGAGTCGTCTTCATTCTATAGCTGATCTCTATTTTTGTGTATCCTGTATGGCCAGATGTCAGCTCCTCTTTTCCTAGCCTGTGGTGAAACTTTAATTTCATACTGTTACCTTCCAGTTGTCTCAACTTTGCCGCCTCAACTTCTCAATTCAAAGGTTTTTCAGACAAGACCCAAACATACACACACACACACCAGAGTCTGGTGGTATCTTGAACCTGAACGAGTCCGTTAATGTTCCGATTTCCTTATGTTGTGTCACCCCCCTTCACAGCACTGCTGAAATTCTACATTTATAACCAATGGCACTGTATTTTTTTAGAATCATTGTTATTTTTCTGAAAATTGAAAATGGGTGGATGTTTTCTGTCGTCTCCACCAATGGGGATATTGTATATAGACAATAGTGGTGGGGGGGGGGGGGGGACAAGCTTGCGCTTGCTATGTAATAGAAGGCTGTCCCTTTGACGCTCCCAACACCTAAATGTACATTTCTGTATTAATCTGAAAGGGTCACTCACAACAATACTCGCCCACCACACTGACCCACCCTCAGCACCATTCAGAACAGAGAGCCATTGTGAAATTATTGGCAGGTGCGGTTTGGCCCGTGGCCAACTTATTTATGAGCCCTGGTTTTGTGGCTTTTCTTAATTTTTTTTCTTCCTTTTTTCATGTGGAATGTTGATCTGTTGAAGGTAAAGAATGTTGATCCAAAACCTTCACTCGGTGAACTGATGTGAGTGATGTCTTTGATCCTGGCCCTCCCCAGAACCATACCTTCCCTCGCTGTGAAAGTGTGAATGTTCTGAGAGAAGTCGAGGACAAATAGACAGGAAGTGAGTTTGAGGTGAGCTGAATCAAGCATTGGGACTGGAGAATGGCGGTTAAAAACCCTGAAACATCCTTAGAACTCGTGCTCTCATAATTAGGGATGGGTATCGTTCACCTTTTAATCGATACAATACCTTTTTCGATACCTGGGAATCGATACAATACCTTTTTCGATACCATTTTCGAAACTTTTTATTTATTATTATTATTATAATTATTATTTTCCTTTTTCTATGGGCTATTTTATAGACGTTGGATCATTATCATAATAATTAACATTATAGGCTATTCTCTGCTATTTTCACAGTAACGAGTATAGCCTACTAAAGCAGTCATTAAACTTTCAGTGGCCCAACTGTTACAGATGCGACCGGCAAGGGGTGCATTCAAAAGTATCGTAACAAGGTATCGTTCGTTTTTACGTGAACCGATACCGATAGTATCGAAGTCAGTGAATCGATACCATTAAAAGTATCGTCGACGATACCCAACCCTACTCATAATGTACTAACTCCGTCCCTGCATCTTTTCTGTTTCCCATCCTATCAGTGAGAGTCAATCTGTCTCTCTTTCCGCGCTATACTATCTTGCACGGCCCTCCCCTGCCAACATATTTCACTTTGTTTGACAGGTTGGCTCACATGTATCTCTCAACTCGCAGAACTAGACCTCAAAAGCATGGCTCAGTAATTGTATAATGGAGTTTTCCACTCAGCATCAACTCAATTATGTTGTGGTCTGTGGTAGCACGCCTGGGAGTAAAACTTGTATGTGGGGTGGGGGGGGTGTCAGAGCGATCTTTCTACCGTGGGGTTTGTATGACAGTTTTATAGCAGCATTTTTAGCATATTTGGGAAATCTTTTCTAATCAGCGATTATCATATCATTACTGTTTTTGAGGGGAAAGAGGCAATTATGTAGCTCTGTGCGTCTCAGTAGATCTGATGAACATGGACCCCTAAACGAAGGAGTCCGAGTGTCAGTTTGATGGTTTTCTTTGGAGAGGCAGAATTGAGAGATGATGTGATGCCAGTCTTTTTATTTTAATTATTTTGCTCTCTGTTGAGTCTCAACACAAATGTCCCCCTGCTTTCTACACGGGTGTTATCGACTATTTGTAAATTATGGCTGTCTATATATGAAGAGATGAGAGATTTTTAGCTCTTTTAACTGACATTTAAGCCGACTTGTATATTTTAACTGTCTATTTTTTTTCCTCTTTAATTCTCTACGTTTAGGTGAAATTGCCCTTTTTTAATAAAAAAGTGCTGCATATTGTGTGCAAAATGGTTTTGGGTGGGGGGGGGGGGTGCAAGATATAGCATAACTCTTGTCAAGAGTTTTCTTTTTTTAATTGCTAAGGAAAGAACCAGTTCATCATAACTTCTATAAGATTGCGTCTCTTATATTATTTATTCATATCAGTGAATGGTTCTCTTGTTTTTTGGGTGGATAAATGTTGATGAAAGACATGTCCAGGGATACAAAAAAAAAGTACACTATGTTTTTAACAGACCGGCAACAGATATCCTTTTTTTGTACTTGATAGGAAATTTCATCCTAGATAATAAAGAACCGTTTTTTGACATCAGTTTTCCAAAGTGTTGTCGTCTGTCTTTGATGTTTTACTCCTGACCTTGTGTAATTGGAAGGATAATAAGGATGCCCCTGCTCATCAGGTTAAATTAGTATCCCATTCAAACAGCTAAAACCTGGTTTATACATTGTAGCAAAGACACGTTGGTTGGACATAAAATGCATACCTGTTATCTTAAAAGTCTACCATATGATAACAAAGAGGCTGCAAAACAGCCAAACGCGCACATCCAAGGCCAGTATAGGCTGGGTGCTGGACTAAAGAATAATACCGGTATACAAATAGACTGCACACCAATTTATGCTCCCAAGAGTAAGTTTACTTGTGGTAACGTTTCGAGCCTACAGGCTCTTCATCAGCTTAAAAGTCTATCATTAAAACTTAGTGGGAACGTTTTCAGTTTCTGACCACATGTGTAATATTATATGTTCTGATATTGCTACACAGAGCCACGATCAATGATCGGGTCTGTCTTTAAAAGAGTGACCTTTCCTTAAAAGTGCCAATTACTGTCACTTCCCCTTTTATTAAATCCCACGGAAGAGGAGAGTAGGCCAGATGAATGCGTTGCAGGGGTCCAATCAATTATCTCAGACTGCCAGGGGAGAAGGGGGGGGAAAGGCTTTAGTGCAGACACTTCTGGTGAGCTCTGAAGGGCAAGGTCATGACCCTAACATGCTTATGCACACTCTTCCTGTGTTCAAATTAGTAGCAGTACACACAAGAGCAACCTCTACGGCTGACCTTTTCTGTTTCCCCCTCACACCACTCTCTCTCCTCTCCCAAACCTCGCTCTCCCCCCACTCCAAACCGCTAAGTGAATCCAGAAGGTTGCAGGGACACTAAACACACCGCAGATGACCACAAGCCCTCATCTCTTTCTCTCTCTCTCTCCCTCTCTGTGGCTTCACTGGCTTGGGGGCTGTCACACAGGAAAGAACATGCTCCCACCTCCCCCTCTCTTCCCTCGTTCCCTTCCCACCACCTCTTCTCCTTTCCTCCCCATCTCCTTTCCCTTCATCTATCTCTCTCCCTCTCGCTCTACAAGTTGGAATGTCCTCCTGCTGTGATGGTAGCTGAGATGGGAGCGGGCTCCTGTTTCCTGCCCGCCCGCATCTGTTCCCTCCAGCGCTGATCCCAGATAGAAGCTTCCTCCAGCCTGGGAACGGACAGAGCTTAGCCCTGCTGTGTGCCTCAGTATTCAAGTTCCCAAATCATCAACCCCCCCCCCCCCCCCCCCCTCCATCCATCCCACGGGCAGATGGAGCCTATGGTCATTAAAGCTTAATTAGGGACCCTTCTTATGCTATCACTGGCATTGATATTGTGACTCAATGATTCAGCAAGGCTCCCATGACCAAGGTCAGATGGTTGTGATATGCAGCCCATCAATGGGATAACATTTAGTGTTATGCTCGTTTGTGTGTGTGTGTGCGTGCGTGCGTTATTTTAAAAACAATATGCTGCAGGCATGGGCCTGCAATGGTTCGCTGTCCAACATATTCACAAGTTCTGAGACACAAATTCCACATCACACTACTGGGTAAAAAACAAGTACAAATCTTTATTGGGTTCATGTATAATAAAGCAAAGTGTAAGCTCTCAGTGCAAACATTTCATTCAATCCCTTTGGTAAAATTACAGACTAATGGTGAATTCATACTTCACCGAATGACAAAAATGTTTCCAACTTTTTTTCAAAACGTTTTTTGAAAATGTAAACCTTTTGTCATGCGACACAGACATTGATAAACCATAAACTGGCCTTTAAAATGTCAGCTTGTGGCCAGGCTAAAGCCAAGCCTGGGTCTACAAAAAAGAGAGAAGAGAATAGAGGAAAGACAGATTGGATCTATCTCCTTCCACTATTCTCTTCCTCTATCATGGGAGGGAACAGGGGGAGGAGGAAGGATGATTCTGTTCCCTCCCTGTGTCATGTTATACATCGTCGCTGTCGGATCATAAGTCCAAAACTGTTACTTTTCAGGATTCTTGTTCAAAGATAGCAAAAGTAGCAGATCTTCAAGCTCAAAGCGTGTCGCTTCACGCCGTGTTTCAAGCTTGTGGATCTGCTAATACTGATGAGTTTTGTATGACGTAGTATGATCAAGTAGGGGCATTCATCTATACAAAAGGTAAAAAAACAGAGATAATAGGTTTCTGCCCGACAGCAACGATATGTATGTAACCCTTCACCTGGCCCATACCTCCCTCCTCTCAATCAGCCATGCTTAAATGCTTAAATGCCTAAATGCCTCCTTTGAGCCTCAGCCTCCCAAGAGAGGTATGTGGTTGGTTGGTGTGTGTGTGTGTGTGTGTGTGTGTGTGTGTGTGTGTGTGTGTGTGTGTTTTGTGCAAGCAACCAAACAAGGGCCAAAGGTGGCATTAGCCGCTCTACACAAGCCGAGCCGCAACGGAGGCGCTTTTCCGAGTCGTGTGTCCAGGTGCTGAGAGGATCAGATCCCTTTGATTAGATTTATGGCACGCCTCCTACAAAAACACACAACCAGGCCCCTTTTTGATGTCCCGGGCTCCTCAGGCAGACATTTCATCGTGCGCACATAATTAAAGTTAGAAAAATAAGCCTCTCTCGTGACAAGCAAAGGTCCTGTCTCCTGCTGCTTTTCTGGGGTCTTGTTCAATGGCGTCAGTTCAGAAAAAGCTACGGTATGGCAACATGACTGGTGTCTTGCACGCGCGCGACACCAGTCATGTTGTCATACCTTAGCAACAGGCACGATGAAAAGTAAATTTTATTATTTCCCCCTGTAGCCAAGGTATGGCAGCTGCCATAGCTTGCCATACCCAATTGACTCCTCTGGTCTTGTTGCTACTCTTCCAGCCCCCACCCGTCCCTCACCCCCACCCCCATCCTCAAAACAATAACAGTTAGTGCATTTCCTGTTTCCCAATGACAGGGGCACTGTGACAGTATAAATATGTAAATGTTGTTTACATCCTATTGGACAAGCTATTGAAAAAGAACATTGATGGCGGGGGTTACATTATTTTTCAAAGCATTACAGGGTACTGAAAGGTGTAAAAGAAAATGGGATTTGTACAATGACATCTCAAATGTTTCCCCTATGAGCATTTGTATGGAGAACAATGAAGCGTGTTTTGCAAATTGCACGACAAATTTGTGAATAAATTACATCATAATTAAATATACATTGCTTTAACACAGATTTGCATTAAAAACTATTGGGGTTTGATATTGAAGTATTGAATCTTTACCAGCAATACCTAGAGTGGAATGCAATGGATGCTGTTCCAAAGAGGGAAAACTTCCTCTTGTGTGCCAGCTTTGAGCAGAACTTTAAACAGATAGTCTTTCCTTTGTGTGTGTGTGTGTGTGTGTATGTGTGTGTGTGTGTGTGTGTGTGTGTGTGTGTGTGTGTGTGTGTGTGTGTGTGTGTGTGTGTGTGTGTGTGTGTGTGTGTGTGTGTGTGTGTGTGTGTGTGTGTAAACAGGCTGGAGCTGGCAGAGTGTCAAGCACAGGACAAATATGGACTTGATTCACACACTTGGGAAAAAAAGATCTCTGAAACATGGCTCCCTGCTAAATTAAACAGCGTCAAAGGCCAAATAAATTTCCCCCATCTGAGTTCTTCTATTGAACTGCTGAACTCAGGTCATGCTAAATATCAGAAGGGGGTTTACTTCACCTTCGGGCCAAATATTTCCTTTAGAGAAAAGCCAATCAGCGAGCTGCACTAAATTGAACTGAGTGACTTCATGTACCAGACATGAACGTAACGCCCATAATGATGATGACACACGCTTTACTAAAAGAGCTGAAACTTGGGTTATGAGTTCAACTAGAAATGCGGATCCGGCCTCAATAGACGGCGCAAATTTTGCATGTCAGAAAACATTGAACTCGCCACGCTTGTGTCTTCTGTCAAAGAGAACACTAAATTATGCTTTGGGATCTGTAAAAAAAGAAAAAAAGGCTTATGATTCATCACCTTTCCACAAGGAACATATGTTCTTGCATTCTTCAGAAGAACTTCTATCTCCTGCACTGATGGCGGTCTGCTTAAAGGTCAGTTCATATAAGCAGCTACAATGTCTCTTCCCCTGCAGCAGAGGGGGGGTGGGGGGTACAGTAGGCTTGTCTTTGGTTCACCTACACCTGGAGCGGGTGGCCTCCAGGGCTTTCTGATGCCTCCGTTTGTTAAACCTCTTGACGTAGTTGTTGCTTCGCAGGAGGCCGTCCCCCGGCTTCAGTTTACCCCCCAGCAGGGTCAGGAGGTCGTTGGGGAGGTGGCGCCTCCTGTGATAGATCTGACCCATGACAATGTATCTGCTCCCTAAACAGGAGACATTGAGAAGATCTGCTTGAGAAGTGGATACAAGCCAATCATGTCCGTCCGATATATCAAATATAATAATTGTATGATAAATATACAAAATATATAAAATGCATCCTCTAATGTTAGTTATGTTTCCAGCTTTGGATTTTTGACTAAAGCGGATCTCTGATAATGAAATCAAAGAAAAGGACCCTGCACACTGTCAAGAACTTTACTTGTAGCAAAAAAGCGTAGCTTTATTTCGATGTTTCGGTCATGTAGACCTTCATCATTCATCATTCTTTGATTCGATTTAATTTAATCATCAGAGATCCCCTTTTGAATATATGCATTATTGTCCTATGCACCTGTCACCAACCTTTGAGGTGTGCATCAGCCTTGTCTTAAAAAATATGATCTCGCCCAAATGATATCAAATATATATATATATATATATATATTTTTACACAATTCAAAAGGGCTAAAACCATATCATTCAACAACCTGGTATAATAGAGGCAAGAGATATTATTAACATCTGGGAACAGCATCTGTTCCCCATCAACAAATAGGCAACTAGCCTACACAGTCAGGCTAGTTATTAGGGAGGTATTAATTTAACACACTGGATTTAGCTGTGTAAGCAGATTGCCTCCTGACACCCATGTGTGAGCATGCAGCATCTCCACTGGGGGGTTCTGTATATTTCATAGCATTAAATGAAATAGAAAGGATTTTGTTCATTTAAATCCCACATCCAGAAGTCATCTGCTTATCCTAGGAGCTAAAAAACCTTGTGGTCACAACTCACAAGCTTCTCTAACCCATTGATTCTCAACTTGTGGGTCCCCACATGATTAACTAACCCTTTAGCTTTTGCAGCGTATACTATCTCAGAGATACTTGCAGTCTTGCACATACCAAGTTTGAGGTCCGGGCAGGGCTTGCTGCACTTGTAGGTATCAAGAACCAGAAGACGGACTTTGAAGAAGAAGCTGTCTGGGGTCATGTACAGACGACTCATCTTGTAGAAGCCATCGCTGCTCACCATCAACGTTATCAGGCGTATTCCTCGGCGCACCACGTCAATGTCGTGAACAATCCCGTTGACGGCTGTCTCAAGACAAGAGACACATGAAAACGTATCATGAGTTTGTTATACGATTCCCCCCATAATGTTTGAACATAAAGTGTACAATTTATGGAACCCCCAGAATTGTTGGTATGTCTTCTTATGTTCTTTAATAGGAAGACTCAGAGATGGAAAATGTCCCGTTACAGATAGAAATACCACTCAGTATTTTCCCATTTCCAGAGCATTACCAATTATTCTTTACAACCTCAAAACCAGTTTAGCTTTAATGTACTGTCAATGCTATAAGACTATTATTTTTGGTAATAAAATGTCATGAAATGAAAAAATAAGTCAGAGGACAGTGTTACTACAGGAAAAACTATTTTCATGTACGTATCATAGTGTAGGCTATACCATAAGAATCACTATTAGATAGAGTACAATAAAAAAGATATTGGATAGGACGATTTTACTTTGATAGTTCGAAGTAGATCATTGTTAATCACATCTTCAGAGGCTTTGTCCATTGTTGTGAGTGAATAGTGAATAGTGAACAGCACTCAGTAATGTCCTTTCACAATTGTATTTGCCTCTCCGGGACCAGCGACGGATGTGTTTCAGCTCGAACATCCTTCATCAGTGTTGAATGCTGATGAAGGCTGTTTGAGCTGAAACGTCCCAGTGAGGCAAATAAAATTGTGAAAGGGCATTACTCAGTGTTGGCTTCGTTCTCTTTTCACTGTATTCTTTGGCTGTGCACCTGAAAGCCTCTTCATTCATTCTCACTCATTCACACTCTTCGAGTGTTGTGGGCACTGTGGTTTCTCTGCTGTACCTGTGTGAGTGCATGCATTGCCTACGTACCAAATTCACTGTAGCAGTAATACTCTCTCTCTTCCTTCTCCTTCCTGCACTCACTCATACAGAAGGCGTCATGAGTGAAATCAGACTCTGTGAAGAAGACAAAGAGAGCGAGGGATGAGAAGAAGAGAGGGAAAGAGGACAAGAGCGAGTGAGCGTCTACTACTGTGCCAGCACGGAGACAGCAGACTCTCATTCCAGTGTCATTAGAAAGGACAGGGTTGTCATTACAAAACCCAGGCATCACATTCCACCAGCAAAGGACTGGGTGTGGTTCTGCACGGGAGGGGGGGATTTTTTGACCCCCCATAATTACAGTATTATAGCTGATCTCACTTGTTTTGCATTTTCATCATCATAACCTCTCATGTCCCTGAGACTCCCCACAAAGTGACACATTGACAGCAAGATTTGAGGGACGAGTGAGCAATTTGTGGCAGCATAATGCAGTCTTAACGATGCAGACTGACTGTCAACATGACTCCTGTGAGCTGGATGAACTCTTTGTGTGAATGTATTGTTTGTAGAATGACAAATAGGACACTGACTGTAACAACATCTTATGTTATTTAAATGTCTTTATCAGTTGTGAGTACATTGCCCATACCAGCATCTGTGCACACCCCACTCCAACCCTCCACAACTTTGTGACCATCCATCGTAATAAAAAGCTTACCAGCCTGAAAACCATATCTATGAACATATACTGTACAGTTTTGTCTTCCTGTACTATATTAGTGTGTCACTGTGTGTGTGAGTAAGCACTGTCTGTGATTGCATGTGACCAGGTCATCTCACATACCTCGTTTCAGGATATCAAATTGGAAGAGCAGGCTGGATGAACGTCGGTTGAAGAGGACAGATGGGCGGCTGTTATTTCGACCGGCTCCGCCCAAACCTGACTGATAGAGGCTAGATTTCCCTGGACGGTTCTCCTCCGGGTCCAGCCGTCTGTTTGCTGGCTCCCTGCGTGGGGAGGGGGCTGGGGGCTGGTGTGGCGGGGAAGGCAGCAGGGGTTGGTGGGGTTGACCTCTAGGCCTGGCGTTGGGGTGGCCCTCTGCCTCACTCTGCTGCGGGGGGTTGGCGTTGGCATGGGGATCTGTGTTGGGCTTCTGCTGAGTGCGGTTGGTGATGGCCACCGTGCTTCCTGTCAGCTGTGTCTTCGGAAGCAGGCCGGCCGCCTCTGCCCTTGCTTTGTCGCTGTTGTGCTCAACTAGACGGTCACTTTTGGGGCCTTTCTTGCTCTTGTTGTGAGGGCTGTGGTGGCGAGGGATGGGCACCAGGTCACTATGCTTCGGCCAGACGCCAGAGGGTAGTGGATGGAGGGAGTACTTGCTCTCCCCTGTTCTGCTGCTCTTTTCCAGAAGCTCGTTCATGGGCAGGGAGGGCTCCTTAACCCCCAGCCTGCTCTGGTTGCTGTGGGCAGGATCCACCAAGCCACCCTGGCCTTTCTCCATGAGGGTGTACAGCTCTGATTTAGACAGAATAATGTACACACACCAGTTAGACACATCATGTAATGTAATGTAATGAAATTAGACAAATTACTGATAGAATAAATGTTATATCACTCCTAAACATGGTTAGTCTGCCAACCATTTAAAGACAATTCCTTGAGACCGACAGTTGCAGTTCTTAACTCAGGACCTAGCAACCACCATGATAACTATGTGTTTTCCTCTGTACCAATTATTTATTAACTGTGGATCTGCTATATGTTCCACCACCAAACAGGACTGTGATACTTTATTATGGAATAATAAGATTTGACTTTGATATCTCTGAGTTTAAAAAGTGAAACCTGATAAGGATCTTTAGGCAAAACACAAAAACGAAAGATCGTCCTGAGTAGCCTACTCCCCATCATCCCATCAGTCATGAGAAACAATCTGACATACATATCTGATCAGATTGTTCACATAAACTCTTTAATCACCACAAATGTTTTGACCCCTAATAGACTAATAATATAGCCAAACAAACAAACAAACAAACAAAAAAGATCATCTTGATTTGAGTAGCCTATAGGTAGGGCCTATAAATGCTGCAGGGTTATTGTTTTTGAACAGATCTGGCATCTGTGAGGCAGAACATTGGAGATTTGAAATTATACAGCTATGTAATAATAATAATATAATCTGTATGAGGGATGATTGTAAAAAAAAAAAAAGAAGAAAAAAAAGGTTTTAACTATTTATTCCATAAAGTGTTTCTGTAAATCCTTCCTTTTCCAAATAGCCTATAAACCAGAAAGAATAGCCTATAAATAAAAAAAAGAAAAGGATAAAACTCACCATTAACAACATGCTCCTCAGCATTATGGAACGGAACGGCAATAAACAAGAGCAGTGAAATAATCCCTGTCATCCTGAATGGTTCGGTGGGGACAATGTTTGAAGTCTGCCGGAGTGTAGGGATGCCTGGGAGTTTTATATGGACTGCTTGGGAATGGGAAGGGAACTGGATGGGATGGAAAGGAAGGCGGGACGTCCAACCAACCACACCACACAGCGATGTGACATGACATCAGATCAGAGTCATCAGACACTCTTTTCATTCATGAATGTGTTCCAGAGAAGTCTACGTGGAAAATGTAAGCCTCTGCTGTTTACATAATAGTGATATGATAATTATAGCCTACAGGTGGAAAGAAGTTGTTTTGTTTTGTTTTGTTTTGTTTCACCCTTTTTTCTGCTTGGAAATTATGTCTGCTATTGGTATGGATCAGATCGTTTTTTTTTTTTTGCAATAAACAAACGTAAACTCGTTTTGTTTTACTTCAACATATACTCCATGAAACTACACGGTGTGGGAGGACACGATCGAGTAATTGTCAAAACATTCAATGATTTTTAAAATAATTTCATGAATAAAAAAAATAAACATACAAAAATCTAAGAAATTGCCAAAATTTGAAAACAAATGTTTAAGATAGCGTGACCAGACGCCCCAGTTTCAACATTCACTTCAAAACTACTGTAAATCGTAGCCTACATGAAAAGCGAAGCGTGTCTGCGACTCTGCTATCCATAGCGGTATTCTGTTCCGGCTGCGTTGCATTACTGCCCTCTTGAGGACTGAAATTGTAAATGACTGTACACATGAATATTCTGCAAATCCACCTTTAAGTACTGTAGGCTACCTTTTTAGGTATCTGTACTTTACTGGAGTATTTACAATTTATTTTATTTCTACAGTTCTACTCTGTCTCCAATAGGCCTACATCTCGGATCCAAATATTGTAGGCCTACTTTAACTCCGCCACATTTATTTGAAAACTTGACTATAGTTACTTTGTAGATTGATTGTTAAAAAACATACATTAATAACTGCTTCAGCCTTATAAACATTTCGGCAATGCATTGTGAGCTGTCTTGGAGATATTTTCAAATATTTATATACATTAGAAAACGTGTGAAATGGGACATTTTGCATAATGAGTATTTCTACTTTTGTACTTTAAGTACATTTTGATAACAATGCTTTTGTACTTTTACTCAAGTAAATCTTGAATTCCGGACCCTTTCGGGTTTTTACTTACAGAGTATTTATTTCAGTATTGCTATTGATACTTTTACATAAGTAAAACATATGAGTACTTTTTTACACTGCTGCCGTTCGCAGGCTACTTGAAGAGCGACACTGATGCCTTGGTGATATGTTCCACACATACTGGTATGGTATCTCCACTATGTAACCATGCTATTCTGGGTAAAACGAGAAACTAAATACGACCCAGATGGGACTCGAACCCACAATCCCCAGCTCCGGAGGCTGATGCCTTATCCATTAGGCCACTGGGTCAGCACGTTTCCACGTAAGCTAACCTGCATTTATAAAATGTAACAAGCAACGGTCCCACGGCTCATTAAATGCAATCGAAATCGCCATCGTATGCACAATTTCGCTTTTAAAAGTAAAGAGATTCAAAAATTATGACACATTGTTCCGAACGAGCACATTACGCAGGAACATGCACATTTTTAGCTGCCACTCGCTCTCGCGATAACAGAACCGTTGCCAATAACGACGACATTGGTGTTCGTGGTTGAACCCATAGGTTGAACCCGGCATCCATATTCTTGGCGTTAGCCAAAAATTGCTGATCTACAAACTCACAACGGGTTCTGAGCTTCTAGGTCGGCTATTTTTCTTTTGGCGAAGAGAATTGGTGTAGAGGGGATAAAGCATATCCTAAAAGTCTACTGTACAGGGTTGAAATGGTGTCCAATGGGGTGACGCTACCATCAATCTTAGGGCGGTTCCTACGTTACGTCACAACAACTACCAGCCAAGACTGAAATAGACAAGACTCGCTATCTCCGAGGGGAGCGTGTCGCTGTTACTACATGTCATCTTTTCGACACCCGACTCTAACCCTCACCCCTCACCCTAACCTCCGTGTGGAGTGACTCGCTACTAGCTAACCCTCCGGTCGAAATGATGGTCGTTCGAAAGAGCGCGATTTTCCCATTTTTCCTCCCCTAATATCTGTGTGAACTGTGAAGTGGGCGGACGCCTTTTAGGAGGCAAGAAGAGCGAGAGTGAACATGAACACAGTTTCTGAACCATTATTTATTTATCCCCATGGCCATGGTCAGTTGACTAAATGTTGGACCCGATCGTCACAATTCACTCAATATTCCCAACATTTTCATACTAAAAATGCCTTTTTTTCTCCAGAGAGACAAATCAACAGAAAATCTACTTTATTATGGACCTTTTTCTGTCCCAGTAACACACTCTCGCGAGACGCCGGCGGCCAGGAGCATTTTGTAGGATTTGTGGAAAGTGTATCTTCCAACATTAAACATCTTTGTTACCAGTCAGAAGAACCAAGCACTTGGTAAGCGCACCGCATAGCACCGCGTGATTAAATATTCATTTTTAAATAATGTTAATATTGATTGGCGTTTACTTGTTCGGTAGGCAGAGCGCCTTTATTGCTAGCCTAGGTTCTGCTGTGTTTAGGTGAGAATGACCAGTAGAAAAGCTTGGGGTTTAGTGGGCCACATGGTGGCCGTGGACTGAAAGCCGCCCCCGGCAGCTTACTGTTCTGTTCGTTCCGAGGCTCACGGCTAGCTACGGCAGTTAGCTTTTGTCAATGTTTTGAACCATCCCATGACAGAAAGTGTATAACAAGTTGTTTTCTTTCCACATATTGTCTTCGGTAAAGAAACCCGTCGTGTATTGTTCAACAGTCGAACGGAGATGTCTGCTGCCAGCCAAGACAGTGGAGCTCGTCTCACCCAGTTCAAAAACAAAGGAAAAGATGTCAACGTAAGTTCTAGCTGTCAAAAAAGAAGAGCCCCGCGCCGCGCAGCTACTGTAACGTTACTTACAAAAAAGTCAAGTAAGTTACACTTGAGTGACGATCAACCACTAATTATTGTTTGTTTATTTATGTATTATTTGTTTAGGAACTTAGGCGCCGGAGAGTTGAAGTCAATGTGGAGCTCCGCAAAGCCAAGAAGGATGAACAGATCCTGAAGAGAAGGAATTGTGATGGTGGTCTCCTAGATGATCCAACATCTCCTCTCCAAGAGATAGACCCCAATACACAGGTAACTAACCAGTAGTGTATGTGCTCCTAACGTCTTTGAACCTCAGATGTCAGTATCAGGGATGGTGGGAACTTGTCTCCATTCAGACATGTCTCCATTCCGACAGTGACTTATTGTCGGAGTGGCAACAGCAACACTTCCATAGGCATAGAGGTTAAGGTTAGGGTTAGGGTAAGGGTAAGAGATAGGGTTAGTGTCTGAATGGAGACATGTCGAACCCAGGGATGGTATGTTTTTATGGTCCTGGGCGAAGTAGAAGCAGTCAGGCTGCCCCGTCTGCATGCTTTCATAATTGGGTAACAATGATGATGCTTCAAAATAATTCGAAATATGGTTGGCACTTGGCAGTGGTTGGTTATCAGATCAAAAGACTGTAAAATAGAAGTTGCTTGTTTTGGTGTTTTAAGTAGGACTACTCCATGGATGACACCACCTTTTCCATATTGGGAAAGTAGAATGAGTCCAAAGTAGCCTGGACAATACAGTTGCATGTAGAAATGTAGTTCCTGGGACAGCTGCTTATGAAACGGAAAGTTCCGAGTTCGATCCCGGGCTCTCCCAGGGTTGGTGACGAAGTGTCCTTGAGCAAGATGTTGATACCTTGCATGGTTTCCTCTGCTGTCGGACTCGGTGTTTGAATGTGTGGGTGAATGAAATGCACATTGTAATGCGCTTTGTATAAAGGCACTATAAAAACGCACCATTTAATATACCTTAGCCGAATGGGTAGAGCTGTTGACAGCTGACTCTAATTTGGTCAACATCAGCTGTCTGTTATTTTGTACACATGAAAAGATTGAAGTTTAAGATTTGGTGGAAAATATAAAGCAGATGTGCCTTTCCATATAAACTTTGTCTAAAGTTCTGAAATGTCTGCAGTGTTACATGGATGTATTGAGAGGAACAAAGTGTACACATGCTAAAACAACTCTATCCACTCAGTAGATGGGTCACAAATGTCAATGTAACCCCACAGCTTCTTCAACGACACATTTTCACTTTTCATTCAATGGCAAATAGTCACGGGAGGAGAAAGCGGTCCAAATGCACTAGGATAAAACTTAATGGAAACATATTGGTGTGGACATAAATGCACATGTAGTAGTGTTATAACATAATCTGAGATTATGAGATTAGAGATGGTTGGAATCTTATAATCATTGCGTGTTGATTAGATTGTTATTATTATATAATGAACAAGCCTAGACATGTGGCTGTCTACAAAATAACTAGACTGCACTCTGTCGAGGTGCCAACTTGCGCCAAGTGCACAAGTGGCCATATATGGCCTAATTGTGCACCAGCAGAGCATGCACGTACTGCAATCAGTGCTGTTCGGTGCTGTCTGTATGTACAGTAAATACAGTATGTGGGAGGTGCCAGTATCTGCCGAGTATCTGCCGAGTATCTGCCGAGGTGCCAACTTTTATTTATATCAGGTTTAACTTGTTGTTGTTGACTTCACCAAGTTGGTGACTTCACCCTGTGTTTTTTCAAGGGTTTTCCCTTTGGATGATGTATGCACAGACACACCAAACACAGTACTTGCGCCCCTTTGCTGGCGCAAGTAATAAATATGGTATCAATGGGAAATGTTAGAAATTCTTTGCAGATATGGTTTGGTTTATGTTTGGTAAGCAGCAGACTAATTTGCTCTCTTTGTGTGTTCATTTTCAGCATTGGTCGGTGGAGGAGATAGTGGCAGGCGTAAAAAGCCAAAGCCTGGATCATCAACTGCAGGCAACACAGGCAGCCAGGTAAGGAGCTCTTAGCCTGAAGGGCATTACTGTCAAAAGGGATAATGTCGGACATTCTACCTGTCCAGAGTCCAAATAGTCAGGGATTGGGCATACGTAAAAGAGCACTTCACCCATTTTTCAACCTTATCATCATATCATTAGTCTCACTGATGGCTGTCTACTCGCTCTGCGTATCAGAGGGTGGGCTGTGGACAGTTCAAAAGCCTCATTTTTTTAAGCCATGGCCCTGCAGGACTGGCCACAGAAATACCTCCACAATTTCTCCTTTTGATTTTTTAACGTTATAATTTATAGTGGATTTGACTGAAACCTTGCCCAAATTTGGAGTCGTACGTCATAGATATGTCATAGACAACATCATAGATGATTTATGTCACAGGCTGGGCACATGAAGTCTAAGATCCACATTGGAGCCACACAATAGTTATACCAGCAAGTCACATCATTGCTGTGCTGTGACTTGCTAATTCTGGTTATGTTTCAGTCTGCCATGTTTTAGCACATTTGTTCTTTCGGCTATTACCATCAAGGGTTGCCATTGCGGATTATCTGTTACCTTCTTGCTTCTGTTCTCTGCATCTTCCTTGCTTATTCCAGCCACATGCATGTCCTCTCACTGCATCCATAAACCTCCTCTTTGGCCTTCCTCTTTCTTGCCTGGCTGCTCCATCTTTAGCATCCTTCTACTTATGTATTTCTCATCCCTTCTCCACGCAATCTGGCCTCTTGTTTTATCCTCAATCCTTCTAACCTGGGCGAGCCATCTAATGCAGGGGTTCTCAAACCTTTTTATACCATGACCCCATATTATGAGGGATTTCCTTTTTGGCGACACCATCAGGCTGCATGCACGGCAATATCATGTCGCCATCCGATCAATGCGGACCCTGAGGGCTTGTTTTCTTTGCTGGTACATAAAACAGATACAAATTACACAGCGATCCCTGACAGCGCTATTTTGACCAGCACCAGCACCATGCTGACACCCTCTACCATAGAACGCACAGTGTGCGTTGTAGATGCTCAGAAAGGATGTTGTATGATTGGACTGTGTGAAATGCAGAAACATTGCCTTAAATCAGAAGGATATCCATAATCTTCTATGACCAAATAGCAAATACTATGACAACTGATTATCCGTGCATCAGCATGTGACGCACACATGCATGCACAATTTGCACAGACAAAAAGTAATCCCAGCCACACACAGTCACATTTTGATGATTCTAGACCTGCAACCTAAATCCCAAGAGGTCCCTTATTTTGTACAGAGCCCCTTGATTTACAATCTGCATCTCTGATTGCTCCATGTTGCAGAAAGCTCCTATCCAGAGAAAAGCACCCACCAATCGACAGCATCGTCGCGGCCGGCCTCATCCCCAGGTTTGTTAGCTTCCTGGCCCTCAATGAATGCCCCCCCATCCAGTTTGAGGCGGCCTGGGCCCTGACCAACATCGCGTCAGGCGACTCGTTACAGACTACTGCTGTGGTAGAAGCAGGGGCCATTCCAGCCTTCATTCTCCTTGTGACCTCGCCACACCTCCACGTCAGTGAGCAGGCTATCTGGGCGCTGGGCAACATTGCAGGTACACTTCAAATATGACGCTTCCGGTGTGTGTTCTCACACAGTTATTTTAGTTATTTTTGCCAGTGAGTTTTGTAGTAAACCCAGAACTTAAGGATTGAGAAAAGGCTCTGTTATGGAATAATTGTTCAAGCTAACATGGCTACCATAATCTTCTTAGACTTGAGCAAAGTTTTGTGTGTTGGGCCTTAGGAGGCAGTGATTATTTAAAGATTAGTTGAGCGGCGAAGCAATGTGAAACACTTGTAGTGAGGCTGTCGATGTATATCATGCTTTTTACACATTTTGTCCACCAGAGGGTGAAAACAAACATAGATTCAAACATTATTAAGTTGCCCCAAATGAAAGGCGATGAGCCACGTGGCTCAACTATGCAGTATTGCAGTATGCACACCTGTAAGCTGCGGCTGTCAGTTTGGATTTTTAGACAGAACAGTGTCTTCAGCCATGAAGACATGGACAGACCTTGGAAAGGAAATGCAATATGTGTGGCTGACCAGTCAGACAGATTCTAAGTTGCCAGGATCAGTATGTTGACAAAATGACTTTTTGGTACCTACCCAGGTGATGGTTCCAACTACAGAGACCAAGTAATCAAGGATGGAGTTATCCAGCCGCTACTGTCCGTTGTGGGAGTCCCAGACCTGTCAGTGTTTCCTGTGAGTTATCATGCACATGACTGCCTCGTTTCACTGAAACGTTGGCTGTTTGTCATTTGTGAAATTATTATATATATATATATTTTTTTAATATATATATATACAACCCATCCATAAATAATGTCTATTCCTCTATTCAGCATAGTGTGCTGCTTGTGGACCATACGGTGGTCCATATTTATGAATCCACCTGAATCTCTTTAGTAACCAGTTGGAGGCTTTTAAATGGTGCATTACTGTGATTATTGTTAATATTTCACATTTGTAAATGACACTTGACTCTTTGTGTCCTTGCAGTGTGGCTACCTGCGGAACGCCACCTGGACCTTGTCCAACCTGTGTCGGAACAAGAATCCTGCGCCGCCTATGGAGGCAGTGGTGCAGCTCCTCCCAGCCATGGTGGGCCTCCTGTACCACAATGACAGAGAGGTGCTGGCCGACACCTGTTGGGCCGTGTCCTACCTGACAGATGGCCCCAATGAGAGGATAGAGGTGGTGGTCATGTCTGGCCTGGTACCACGCATGGTGGAGCTCCTATCCTGTGGCGATCTCGCCATTTTGGTATACATCACTTTCTCCATCAGGCATTACAGCTCATTTTGACCGATAGATATGGCATCAACAAGTACAATGAAGAACAAAGGCATTGACAATATATCAACTTTTCAAACCAAATATTCATGTTTAGCAATTGTGATTACAGTATTAAGCAATTATGTCATTAGCTGAGAACATCTCGTTTTTTCTTCCATTCCCTCCCAGACCCCTGCCCTGCGGTCGCTGGGTAACATTGTGACGGGGACAGATGAGCAGACGCAGAGTGTACTCAACGCTTGTGCCCTCAATGCCTTCCCGGCCTTGCTGCGCCACGAGAAAAGCAACATCCAGAAGGAGGCGGCCTGGACCGTGTCCAACATCACCGCTGGAAAAGACACTCAGATCCAGGAGGTCATCAATGCAGGCCTTGTGCCCATCCTGGTAGAAGTGCTTCAGCAGGTCAGAAATGGCGAGGGGGGGGGGGGGGGGGGGGGGGGGGGGGTGGAGGATCTGTCTGTTACATGTGTACTTGTATATCTTGGATACATTTCTAATTTATCTGTGGCTACCTTGTGTTGCCTTGACCAAGGATGTCACGACAAATGGCTAAAACACTGATGTCAGGTATCCATACCTGACATGTATACCTAGCTCTGATGCATTAAAATCCAAAAGGATGCAGTAAGCTCATAGTCCGTTTCCATGCGATGCATGCTATTTTTAACCTGATAATATGTACCTATTTCTTCAAGTTAAAACCTTTCAACCTGCATGCATAGGGAAAGTGTGTAGTCATCCCCGAAGGCCTATTCTAAGTACCTTGTTTATTTTGTTTGAATTCTATTTTGTAGACTAGTAGTGTATCATCATGATTAACACATTTGTACTGTAATAATGTTTTCTATGGAAAATTAAGTTTTCTATGGAAAATTAAGTTGTAGGCTATATAATTTTCAGATAATATTAAACACTGTAATTAGTCAAAATGCACATTGCATTTGGGACCCATGCAATTTCCCTACGACTCATACCGCCTGTTAGCCTCGTACCCGCCCCTCTTCCAGAAACCATTTCATTTCTGGAATCCTCCTGGAGAACGGAAGTTGGTCGTTTACTAGGCTAACCGCCTGTAGTTCCCAGGATCCACTACATTGAAAACCTAACGTCACTAAATGTCTTTATGTTCAGGGAGATTACAAGACCCAGAAGGAGGCAGTATGGGCCATTACAAACTACACCAGCGGGGGCACCACAGAGCAAGTGGCCTACCTGGTCCAGTGCAACGTCCTGGAGCCCTTGCTGTGCCTGCTCTCGGTCAAAGACACCAAAGTCATCCGGGTCATCCTAGATGCTGTCACTAACATTTTCATGGTAAGTTGCTAAAACATATTAATATTATTGCATTGGTTGAAAAAAATGTCTCCACATTTGTGCAGTTCTTCCAGAATGTCTCATTAGCCTCATCGGTCTTTTACACAAGTACTGTTGAAATCCATTCGCTTTTTACTACCGCTTGCTTGGGGTGATAGTGTTTTGGTCTTCTAGCCGTTATCGGTCAAGGACAAGGAACTGATGCTCGAGACGTCTGGGAGATAGACTGCTGAGATCAGCTCCCAGTACTTAATGCAGAACTTGATCTATACCAAAACTGTGCTACTCATAGGCTGAGTTGGCAGTGCTCTACCAACTGAGCTACCTGGAATTCTTACAAATAAACTTAAACAAGGAAGTAGGAGAGAAATGCAATTGAAGTCAGGGTGGTTTTCAGCATTTCTACCAGAACTACACAGATTGGTCTTTGTGGATACTTTTCAATGACTTTCACATAATTACATTGTGTCAGGCATTCATCATAGTGTGTGTGTGCATGTGTGTGTGTTCCCCATTAGCCTCAAGTGACAGTGTGTTTTTCTCCAGGCAGCGGACAGAATGGCTCAGACGGAGAAGCTGTGTCTGATGATCGAGGAATGTGGCGGTCTGGACAAGATCGAAGCACTGCAGTCCCACGAGAACGAGGCCATCTACAAGGCCTCCCACAACATCATAGATAAATACTTCTCAGCAGAGGCAAGTAAAGCTGATAAAATCCCACGCTTTTTTACAGCACTCCCATTTACACTTAACTATTCTATTCTATTCCCCTAAACAAATAATATGAATTTGTATTTCAGGATGAGGAGGATGAATCTGTGGCTCCAGACTCCACTACAGATGGCTATGCTTTCCAGGTCGCTGACAACCAGCACTTTCACTTTTAACATGTCAACTGTTTGTTTTAAAACATGTCCACAATTTGGTATTTGTCTTATTTCAGACCTGTACATAACCATACAAAAAATGAACATTTCAATTTTTTTAAGGTCTGTAAAATCTGTAAATAAACTTTCTAAAAAAATGCATCTTAATTATCGTATTCTCACACAATGAGTCTAGTATTATGTTTTATGAAGAGCACTGGGGGGAAAACGGCTCTGAGGATTCTAGTGCATTGAAAAGGAGGGTGGCATTGCATCATCTCACCACCAGGTGTCACTGTAACATTTAATTTGCCCTGCACACTTAAATCCATGGGCAATGGGCATTATAATATCCTTGATAATGAAGATAAGAACTATATAAATACTAATGGATGAGCAACTGTTCACTGACTTGAGTGACATGAATAAAAGGGAATATGGCTGAGGCTTGAGCTCCAATTGTCTGGTCCACCATCCATTCCCCACAATATTGTATAGCACATTTTATACAAAGTAGACTTTGCGTTGCCTACTGTAATATTAAAAGACAATATAAATCTACAAAGTACACTAAACCAGTGCTTCCCAACCTTTTTTAGGTCGAGACCCAAAAGAGAAATTAGACATTTGCCTGGGACCCAAACTCATGAAAACAGCAGATCTACAACAAGCCCATGACTCGCGAGCTTGTAGATCTGCTATTTTCACAATTTCTTAAACATTTGTTTTCTAATTTATGGAATTTCTTAGATTTTTCATTTATTTAATGAAATGACTTAGAAAAATCATTGAATTTTTATATTTAGGAAAATCTTAGCTTTTTGGGGAATGTTTTGAAATGATACAACACCCACACACATAAATTATAAATAAATCCTATGCTATCATCTATTCTACAACATTCATCATCATGTACTATTAAACAAATTGCCCCCGCCCTCAGCCCTTCATTTAGACAACTTAAGTTAGACAAGTTGGCAATAATTGGAGTTTTATGGGTGGGCAATGGGCATGATCATCATCACCCTGTCTACTGCATTCACACCACATTCTCGTGCACGCGCGCTCGTGTGGCGCCGGTGATGTCACCAGCAGAGGCGTCAATATGGGTATGGCAAGCTATGGCAGCTGCCATACCTTGGCTACAGTGGGGAAATAATAAAATGTACTGTAATCGTGCCTGTTGCTAATAGTCTAGTGGTTTTTCTGAAAAATGTGATTGTTAGAGGCATTTTGGGGTAAAAGTTGGGAACCAGTCTATTTAACACAATTCAAGGGTGCTGAATCTGAAAAAAGCTAAAAACCAAGCAAAAAATTGAGTTTTTGACCTTCTAATTTGCATAACAAAATAGCTGCCGAATTGTCAATTTTAAACTATTTCTTCAAGAGATATTTCACTTTCAAAAAACCCTTAGTAATTTTAACGTCTAATCAAGCTTTTGGGAACACCCAGGACAGTTTTTGAGTTGTTTGATTCAGTTTAGATTTAGATATTTGATATTCATTTTATCAGACACGCCCCCTTCCTATACAAACCCATTGTAAATTCAAACTCCATTTTAACCATGATTGATTTAATGAAAACACCCATCCTTTTTTCTGGTGACTCCTGACATCCTCCTAATACGTGAGCAGGTTGTGTTTTGTCAATAACATTTTTCATTTATTTTTAATAATTTCTTAATTGTATTTAATTTTTTTCATTTTCCCAAATAATTATAAAAAATAAACTAAAAAGGTTATCGAAAGAACACTGCCTGTTCGTTTATTAGAAGGGCATCAGGAGTCACCAGAAAAAAGGATGGGTGTTTTAATTGAATCTATCATGGTTAAAATGTTTTATTTTTATTTAAAAGGGATATTTCACTTAAATACAAATACATTTTAACCATGATAGATTCAATGAAAGCACCCATCCTTTTTTCTGGTGACTCCTGAGTCCTGATGCCCTCCTAATACACGAACAGGCAATGTTTTTTCGATAACCTTTTTAGTTTCTTTTTAATAATTATTTGGGAAAATGAAAAATAAATAAATACAATTTTTTTTTTTTAAATACATGAAAGGAGTTATCGAAAGAACAAGACCTGCTCACGTATTAGGAGGGCGTCAGGAGTCACCAGAAAAAAGGATGGGTGTTTTCATTAAATCTATCATGGTTAGAATGGAGTTTGAAGTTACAATGGGTTTGTATAGGAAGGGGGCGTGTCTGATAAAAATGAATATGAAATATCTAAATCTAAACTGATTCAAGCACCTCAAAAACTGTCCTGGGTGTTCACAAAAGCCTGATTATATGATAAAATGATGAAAAGTTTTTTGAAAGAGAAATATTGCTTGAAAAAATAGTTCAAAATGTACAATTCAGCAGCCACTTTGTTATGCAAATTAGAAGGTCAAAAACTCAAAATTTTGATTGGGAACCAGGTTTTTCAGATTCGGCACCCTTGAATTATGTAAAATAGCCTGGTTCCCCACTTTTACCCCCAAATGCCTCTAACCTGCTTATAGAAGGCCTTTTTTCAGAATTTCCGCCTGACTATAAGGTATTAGTCTAGTATCCAGCCCATAGAGCCCCATTGTGAACCCGGACATTTTGAGTACCCTAAAGTTTTATGTTAGAAATGTTGAGTAAGGGTCCCCAGCATGTAGAAACTGCCGGATGCTAACTTGCATATGTTGAGCAATTTTCATAATTAGCATAATTCGATTTAATTCTTATAATCACCTATAATAATGGATAATATGTCAAAAACTGATTGGCTGATTTGAACAATGTTGGAGTGGTTTTGGGGGTTATTAGCCCTATTCACGACCCGCCCACTCAGCATCCCCCGGGTGCTGAAGTCCCGTTTTGAAGGGGTAAATCCTACTAGAGCCTATAGAGTTAGCACATAAATCGCAAATTTAATGCAATTTCCGAATAGTAAAGTATAAAATACGGCTAGCATGACCAAGAACACAAGATAGTAAACGGCACAAAGCATTATAATTTACTTTACCGTTAGAAATAACGATTTGCTGGCTTTAAGTCCAGTATAGTTTCCCCTTCTAAATTGAAGTCAGCACCCGGGGAAAACTGAGAAACGGAAGTAGGTGGGCGGGCCGTGAATAGGGCTAATTGAGGATGCTGAATCCATTTCTGACATTTTCTAAATTCAAAATGGCTGTTTTAAACCGGAAATGGCCATATACCAACTTAAATTGGGATGATTTTGATACTTTTTTGTCGATTTTCCAAATGATGAAGTGACTATTTTTGCTAGGCTATTGTGGCAGTCATTGTTCTAATCATTTTGTGTGGGTTGTCTATATTTGGCTTTTGAAATGCAGATCATGTATAAGCATATAAATAACCACATTTATAATTTAATTCATAATCAAAATCAACAAAAAAGTATCAAAATCATCCCAATTTAAGTTGGTATATGGCCATTTACGGTTTAAATCGGCCATTTTGAATTTAGAAAATGTCAGAAATGGATTCAGCATCTTCAATAACCCCCAAAACCACTCCAATATTGTTCAAATCGTCCTGTCAGTTTTTGACATATTATCCATATAGGTGATTATGCTAATTAAAGCTTATTATGCAAATTGCTCAACATATGCAAGTTAGCATCCGGCAGTTTCTACATGCTGGGGACCCTTACTCAACATTTCTAACATAAAACTTTAGGGTACTCAAAATGTCCGGGTTCACATTTTGGCTACTAGACTATATGGCAACATGACTGGTGTCGCGCGCGTGCAAGACACCAGTCATATCATATTGCCATACCTTAGATTTTTCTGAACTGACGCCGCTGGTCACCAGTGAGGAGCTTCACCAGCAGCAGCCAGCGTGCAGCAGCAGCAGCAGATCAGAAGCATCCTCACCATTCTTTCACACAGATACGCGCACACGCCTGTCCGGATGGAGGAGGAGGGCAAATCCTTCTGTTGACTTTGTGGCTTCGAATCCACCCTCGTTGGATCATCATCACCCGCGATTGGGATGAGAAGCGTTTGCGTTTTTTAATTTTTTTGTATTTGTTTTGTTGCGGAAGATAATTTGTGGATGGGAACATTATGGCACCAGGTCTGTGTCTATGGGAGCCACCCCGCTGTGACTGCTGGTCCTTTCTCCTGTCCTGCATTTAGAGGCAGTGTGATTTCCAATGGTGATAATAACTAGGAGCTGACCCATAGAAGCGAAGCAAGCCAGAGGATTTCAGCTGGAGAAGAAGGGGAGGCGGAGGGTGTCTGTTTTTTAGGAGAAAGCCATACTCTTTATAATAACACATGCATTACACATCCTTTTTATGAGTTTTCGTCAAGCTGGGACATATAAAGGGGAATGTCTAACCAAGGACTGAGGAGAAATGGCCCAGTAAAGCTGCGGTTGACAGGTAGGACCGTTTAAAGCCCCGTCTATCGCTTCTTTTTAGCTTGCTAGCCGGCTAACTAGCCATGCTAACGTGCAGTGGTGGAGAAAGTACTCGGATATTTTACTCTAGTAAAAGTATCGATACTGCAATGCAGAAATACTCATGCAGTTACAAGTATGAGTCTGGAATTCAAAATGTGCTTGAGTAAAAGTACAGAAGTATTGCTATCAAAATGTACTTAAAAAGGGTAGAAGGTAGAAAGGTAAAGGTAGAAAGTACTCAAGTACTCTTGCAGAAAAATCATTTGAAAATAGCAGATCTACAATCTACAAGGCGTCACATCGCGACGCACTGTGAGCTTGTAGATAAGCTATTTTCAAATGGCATTCATGTAATATAGGGTTGAAGTGGGTAATGTATGTTTTGTAATAATACAAATCTACAAATTAACTAGTAACTAAATATCATATAATTGTGTAGTGGAGTAAAAGTACAATATGTGCCTCTGAGATGTAGTGGAGTAGAAGTAAAAGTATTGGAAATACTTCAGTAAAGTTTAAGTACCTCGACATTTTACTTGAGTAAATGTGCTTAGTTACTTTACACACCACTGCTGCTAACGTGTTGCAGAATGTCGCCGTTTGAACGGCGTTTTATTCAAGTTGACTGCTGTGTTCACTGTTCCTGCAAATGTGTCCATTGTTGTCTACATTTAAACCCTATGATGATAAGGTTAACGAACGACGAGATGCACGCACGCGCGCGTACACGTATCTTGAAAGTCAGTCAGGGTATCCCTGCTAACGTTAGCAGTTGTTAGCTCTACCAATGTTGGCTAATGTTGAAAATGTAGCTCAGTCACACAGAGAAATGCAACTCATTATTAGTCTACTCTAAATCAATGGGTTTTAAACTTTTTCATGCCAGGGACACCCAAATTGACACTGAAGTTATAAGCCCACGGACCCCCATTTGAAAAAATATTAATTCCAAGGACCCCCAAGCAGGGACGTGCTGGGCCCCTGATTCAGCCCGGGAAAAAGAGTTGTGGAGGCCCTCATCTCATTGAGCGCTATAGTGAGAGATCTCTCTCCATAGCGCTGCTGCTACTCAAAGATTTGCCATTTCAGATCATGACAAGTGACAAGCCAGTGGGCCAATTACATGAGTTATATTTCGTCGTTGTCGGGTGGAAACCTTGTTTGTCCAAAACCGTTTTAAAAATGATTTAAACTAGTGAAAACAGCCGATCTACAAGCACACAACGCCTCGCACCTGTACTACTTTTGTGCGACAGCCTTGTATGATGAAGCAGGGCATTGCTTTGCGAAAAAAAATACAAATTTGAAACTTGGAGATACAATGTTTCTGCCCGACAGTGACGATTTACTTGAAACGAAGGCCAAAATGGAACGAAGGCCGGGAATGAAGCGGCCGTTCGGGAGTTGTCCCGCTTTTCCCAATGGCCAGCACGTCCCTGCCCCCAAGCCCAGTTTGACTTGCATTAGGCTACGGACCCCACACATTTAATGGCATTTCTATCTCTGAGACCCCAATTTATATTGTAAAATCAATGTTAATGTAACTCTTGAGAGTGTACAAATGGACCCGTTAGGGTCGATTTGGTTCCATTTGTACACTCTGAGTTGCATACCCATAAATAAGTGTCCATTTGGTTCATATCATTTAGCTGGGTGGGGACCCCCTTGAACTCCCTCAAGGACCCCTGGGGCTCCCCGGACCCCACTTTGAGAACCACTGCATTAGTCAATTAAGACATGTTTAAATCATATACAACCTATTTAAATAAAACCTATGATATAATTATCATACTTTGGAGATCTTTTAAAGACCCAATTAAATGACTATTTTGGGTATTTTATTTTGAAGTTTCAGTTTGAAAAGGAAGCCTGTGTGTTTCTGAAGCGTCTAGTCTATGTCCAAGCGTGTCTATGAAGGGAGCGCTCGTTTTATGGTTAGATGTCACAGTTATTGTCCACGACGCTCAGTTATTGTCCACGACATTGCAAGCGGCGCGAAGGCCAGCGGACCTTGGTCCTGCTCTTCGCGCCCGAGCGCTGCAGGCGCGAGTGCCCGCGAAGAGCGGGCCAGGGCGCGAGTTACGAAGCCGTGGTGAATGCAATCGTTATATTTATGCCCAGGCCGTAAGGCCTGGGCAAGCCCACGATAAACGCCACGATAACCTCCTAACGCATTCTATTCCCATCCTCTGCGCGGTCCAAGTGACTACAATGGAGCGCTCCCTACCTCCGGTTCAGCCAATCACAGGGGGCTCGGCGGGGACCTGAACTTGGACAAGCTTGCGTATCAGCCAGACGCGTTTCTGAACCTATCCGAGGGGACCAGCCCTTCAGGCGATGGGATTTAAAATCTGAGTAATGGGAGTAATGGGAGCCAGCAATGGGAAACAAACAGGTGAATCTAATCAAAGGTTCATTTATATTCAAAAACTCTATCTATGTCATCACTTTTTGAATTTCTGTTCACAGGAAGTAATTAAGAATGGCCTATTTAGGGACCTTTGATATAAATATACACAAAAATTGTTTATTTTCTATTTTTTTGGCATCTAGTGTTAGGTATGGCCATATTATCACTACAGATATGCTCTAAAAGTGTGAAAAACATGTTTTTGATTTCACCCCGTCTTTAAGAAAATGGGGGAGGGGGCTTTCCCCAGGTAATCTCACACACCTTATTAGACCTATAAACAAATGTCTTGTACACATTGCCAGCAGGCGAATGGAAGTCAATTCCTGAAAACCACAGTAGCTGTGAAAAGCTTGGATTCTATTTACTATCCAGTGCCCAGATCCTGTCTAGAGCCTACTGTATCCGGTAATTTCCACACATACCAACATGCACAAACAGACCATTTCCGTATGGCTCTATACTGGATCTGCAAACTGCAAAGCATATGGATCCCAGTCAATTATGTCTTGCTTTCAAGACATAATTTTCCCTAATGCTAACGTGTTGCCGTTGCAGAATGTCACTGTGTGAACGGCGTTTGTCTCGTCTTGAACAAAACGGAATACGTTCACTGTTGCTGCAAATGTGTCCATTGTTGTCTGCATTTAAACCATATGATAAGGTTAACGACAAATTGTTATCCTTGTGACTAACAATGCAAATGAAGATATGCATATTTTTGCAGAAACCATGCAATCTGTAATTAGTATTACAAATAAATCTCGCCCTACTACTCAAAATGTAATTTTGCCGTGCCTGATATGTACAGGATGTATTTTTATGGTATACTGTCTTTTACCATTTACATTAATATAGTTGCTATAGTGCTATAGTGTTGCCGCTGCTGTACTGGTCTTACTCTTTGGCGTGTACTTATTCCTGGCCTTTCTGATGGCCGTACTGGTGAAATAACTTGTTGTGTGTATGACCCTCTGTCACCGATCAGACAACTCAAGACAAGTGTAGTGTGAACTGCACAGCTGACTGATGACTTTGAAAGCCATGCCGTGTGTGCTTGTTATAAGCTTTGGAGTTACTTTGGAGCAACAATCTGACCATTTCTTTTCTCGTGAAAAGTGTCAGGCATAATTAGTTTTGTTTTTGTGACATCAGGTAAAAAAAAAAACAGATTCCACTCCTTAACGTGTGAATTTAACCCTGACAGCATAGAAATGTTCCCATAAGAGTCAATTTTTACACTATCAATACCCAGGATTAGATTTTGCAGTGTACTCTGTGTTCGACTGAAAAAAGGTGTTCACAGGGGAAGGAGAGACCGTGTCATTATCTGGGCATACTGTATTACCGTGTCTCTGCCTCTCCTACAGTGGTAAAAGAACTGATAAGATTGCAGCTAGGGGTGTGCATCATCTCTCAATAACAATCGAATATACACACAGAATATATAGCCTCCTGAAGCCCCCTTTCAAGACGGGAACCCCTTTTGGGGTTCTTGTTGCTATGTACAATATATATAACATCATTTTTTTGTAATTTCTGAACAAATATTTTTTCAGAAGGCTTACGTCTTGATTTAGAAGGCGTTTTTTGAATTGGCCTCAGTCCTGAATGGGCTTCATATATGGGCTACATTACAATGATATGATTCAGGGTCAGGGACAATATGGAATGATTCGGTTTGAGTCGATCCAATGTAATACAATACAATCTACAAGCTCAACGTGATGTGTTGAGTGCTTGTAGATCTGCTTTCTTTATTTTACTTGAAAAAAGTGTGAACTTGTTTCAACATTGAAACATTTTAACAACTTGTTTGGTGGGTCCCTGCTGGCTTCTGGTTCTGTGGGTAAATACATGAGGGTCCTGGACATAAATATGTTTGAGAACCACTGAGATAAAGAACTTGGCAGCCCAAGAGTGTCTCAATAATGAAAAACAGGTGCATATGCTATGGGAAATCACACAGGTTAATTAAATCATGATTTATCATCATTCAATAGTTGCATAATCATGCGGTATGTTTTCGTTTGACAGGAAGTATTTTAAGATTTGACTTTTTGGTACTTTAGTCATTCAAATACAGAACAAATACACATGAACACAAAAAGATTCCAATAAATAATCAGCAGGAAGACTTCGGGTTTTTTTAATTAATTTTTGCTGTTAATCATGGAGAAAATGTGTTCGAGTGCTACTGTAGAAAGAAATTAAGTTGCAAACGATAGGATCTAGTCAATGTCATCTTGCCTGCCTGCATGTCCCAAGTTTTTTCCCCCCATATGGGGAATGGTTTTAAATGGGCTGCAGTGGTCTTAAGACGGAATCCCAGGAATGTGGAACCTCAGAGAGGAAATGTGAGTCTCTCCAGATCATAGGCACATCCTCTGTCTCTGAGAATATGAGGGTATAGTGGTGGAAAGGGGCTGGAGGAGTCTGAGAGAGAGAGTTTCAATTTACTGCTCACATACAGTACTGATGAACACCAGTGTAAATGTTGCCTGTTGACCCTGTGTGCACATGTTTTGTTGGAGTCACGTGCCCAAGCCTTGTGTGTTAGGCCTAGCACTACATGCTGAAAGAATTCCCCCATCTTATTCTGTCTGCTGTACAAGAGAAGTTTAGTTTTATAATGTTTTAGATGGAACCAAACACTTCTATCAAAAATGTCTGCAACAGTGAGTGGTTTGAGACATTCAGTAGTCTCCTACTTGCCGGGCATTCTGTCACGAGGCATGCACAGCTATTGGGGAGATTGCTGATTTCTCTGATATGCTATTTTCTAGGAGATGACTCTGTATGTACCAGCCTTCCTGATGGTTTGCTATGGGCTTATGCCTGTACTGAATCCAGAGCCTGAGTGCCCACACCAAGGCAAATCACTGCCATACTGCATTAGCCCTGCTGTCTGGTGCCAGCGCCAACCTGTGGTAACCTGAGGGGATCTCTGTTGCATTTGCTGTTTAGACAGCATTCACACAGTCGGGCAGCTTCGACTGACTGGAATAATTCATTCATCATCATGGTTCCTCTCAGCTGCCATTTTGGACAGTGAATAAGTACAACAGCAACGGGATGGTTGCCATTATCGAAAAAACTAAACGGCTAGCTGTTTGTGGTCATCAGCCATCAAAAGGCAGCAGGGTTCAAATCTGATTACAGTTTGCGATGCATTCTGTTTGTCGAGAGCTTGAGCTGGTAAATCATTCAACGAAAACTCCTCAAGGTTTCTTTTTTTAACATTCTCCTCCAGGGAGGACAAGTTTTCACTCGCTCAGATGTGTCGGTTAGTGGAGTGTGTGTTGGAGAAAGTGCTATTATTGGTTTGCCCATCCTACTGGGCTTTCCTCTCGTCTGCTCTCAGGTGACCAGACTCACCAGAGGTATAGAATCTGTTACGGATGGCATGCTGTAGATTTTGTGGGAGGCAGGATTTTGCCCCAGTTTCATTGTCCCAGGTGCCTGGGTGTGAAATCCTTATCACTACAGACTCTTTGGAGCACCAACTCATCTTTAACATTTTATCTGGGACAGTTGCTCTTTGAAGCTTAAAATAAAAAATGCCATGTGAGTTTTCTGGTAGGATGTGGATCTCATTGCTCCCAGATACCTTGGCGCCAAAGCTTGGTAATTTCTAATGCTGTGGAGAGGTGTTAATTACTGTTGATCCGTCATTCTCACTCTCTCTCTCTCTCTCTCTCTCTCTCTCTCTCTCTCTACGCTGCAGCTAGAGTGGTTGCCTTTTACAAGGACGGTGTTTTCCCCTCACTTTGTTGTCTCCACCAGCCGAAGGCATGGGGGAGAGTATGTTTTCCCCTTCGTCCGTCCGTGTGTCCATCCGTCCGTGCGTGCGTGCGTGCGTCCGTCCGTGTGTCCTCGCAGTTTGTGTGCACCTAATCTCAGTCGCCGTTGGCCCGGTCACTGCCAAAGTGAGCACACACATTCCCTGGATGCCAATCTAGAACCTCTGCCCTAAGGTTTTCAAATGGACCTTTTCTAGCACCACCTAGTGGCCGATGTTCGCAAAACACATTTCTGTGCACTACTCTTACAGATTTTGTCCAAAAATCCTACAAATCGGTAGGCAGTATCTCGACAGTCATGTGATCGACACGGATCTGTCCGATTTTGCATATTCCATCCTGATTGGCTAAGATTGGCTTCCAAAGTTTGTAGGATTGAGCCGTTTTGAACAAAATGCCTCAAATCCCAAACGCAAAGTGCAATTATCATGAAATCGTGCACACACGTTCCCACTAGGTCGAGGAAGAAATGCCACTTCAAATTTTTGAAATCAGCCTCATGGTGGCGCTATAACAGGCTGATTTGTGGTTTTACCTATAACTCCACCGATCAGTTTCAAACTTTGTAAGCGCACTCCCTAGAGGCCAAGGAAAAACCCTTTCCCTGCATTTTTCACATCAGCCTTTTATAGCGCCACCAGGAGGCCGACTTATGTAAAACACAATTTTTCCTATTATTCCTTGAGATTTTATCCAAAAATCATGCAAATCGGTACACAGTATCTCTATAGTCATGTGATCAAGTCCGATCCATCTGATATTTCATATTCCATCCTAATTGGCTAATATTGGCTTCCAAAGTTTGCAGGATTGCTCAGTTTTTGAACAAAATGCTTCAAATCACCAACGCAGCTTGCGATTACCGTGAAATCTGCCACACATGTTCCAACTATGTCAAGGAAAATGCTACCCTTTTCACGTTGGCCTGTTATAGCGCCACCAGCAGGTAGACTTTAGCAAAACACATTTTTGGAACACAATGCCTCAAATCATGCATGCAGTGTCTGATTGCCATGAAGGTCTAAGGTGAAGAACATATGCCAGCCTTTTAACATTGGCCTATTATACAGTAGCACCACCAGGACGCATGGCCTGGTGGAGACCTGTGCTCGGAAGAGCACTGCTTCTAGTTGTCACTGAAATCTATAGTTATCAAGGGGGAGGATAACATGTTTATCCTCATGTCAGCACATAACAAGGGAGGCTAATACATAACAAGGAAGGATAACCTTCCCCCACGTTCTGTTTACGGCATGACTGCAGAGAGAGAGGAGGGTGGGGGGGCATTTGAGATTTGGTCCAGCGCTTATGGGGAGAAGCTGCAAGAATCATGATTATCTGATTCTGCAAGTTTCACCCGATTCTGATGTGTCTGTACTCTGTGTGCAAGCAAACAGTGCCCAGACTGCCCACTCACCCCTTTCAGGTGTGTGTGTGTGTGTGTGTGTGTGTGTGTGTGTGTGTGTGTGTGTGTGTGTGTGTGTGTGTGTGTGTGTGTGTGTGTGTGTGTGTGTGTGTGTGTGTGTGTGTGTGTGTGTGTGTGTGTGTGTGTGTGTGTGTGTGTGTGTGTGTGTGTGTGTGTGTGTGTGTGTGTGTGTGTGTGTGAAGCCAGGAAACTGGTGATTAAGATAAAGAAGCAGGCTGTGTCCCAGTCCCAACATTAGTACTGGGACAGAGTGCATTTCAGGGAAGTTAGTGGGGACCATCGTCTGAGCACTTATGTCTTCTCCCAACAAAATACTGGACTGGTGTGTGTTTGTGTCGCGTACTTGCTTTGTATATATGTATGCAATGTGCAAGTACTCAAAACACAGCACACGCATAACATTTCCACAGGATGTACTGTCAGCACGCAATGCTGAGCTAAATTAGGCCTGTCGGCTTCCTAAAATGCAGGGAATATATTTAGGCATGTTGGAGACAAACTAAAATGGGCCAACAGTTCTCAACCTGGGGACAACACCACTCAGGTTTGCTGTTCCGGCATGGCCTGCAATGAGGAAAAGGGATTTCCAATCCCCCCTTAATAAGTGAAATTACTTGATTGGGGGGGTTAATTAAAGTCCTCACCTGTCGACCAACATTTTAAGTTTGAGAACTACAGAAGTAGCCAATTTGTTCATTAAATTCCCTTTGCCATTCTCAGTTTGGTAGGATTAAGTTGGTAGTAATAACACACTGCTTGACAGTCACAGTATTAACTCTGGGTGTGTATGGTTCCATTTTTACATTTTGTGATAGCAAAATGTCTTTACCTAGCCCCTGGAAGTCACTTTGGCAGTGACGTCAGAATGGAAAGTGGATAAATGTCCCTTGATGATAAACGCGGGCGGTTCTCTCGGCTGGCTCCACGTATTCTATTGAAGTCAGTGGGCGCCGCCCCGCTCAGCGTGTAGATCATGTGGAATCAACTGCTCCTCCTTCCGTGGGCATTGCTAGTCGCTTTTTCGCCCCCCTTCTTTGGTTTGGGAAAGGCGATAAATGTGTCAGAAGGTGGATGGGCGGGCGGCACGAGGCTTTCTCCTCCTATGCAGTGCCCTCGCTATAGCAAATATGTGGAATCGAGCGCCACAGCCCACCAGCCCCCCCTCTTTTGTGCCTTGGTTTCATAGGGGGAGTGGTCTTCCTTTCTCCTCTACGGTTCTATAATATAGCGTACACAGTACACTGTCGTTTTACTCACGTTCAGAGCGATTTTTTGGACTATAGAGACATTGACAGCCAAGAAAAATCCATCAGAAGGACTTCGCCGTCGGAAAGTTCACTTATTATTAAGCACCGATGTGCTCGGATATTTTTAATTTTTCAACGTGTTACACCCATAGAGTTATAATAAGTATAACTATGGGTTACACCACGGACAACCGCTTTTCGCTCGCGTCGCGCGTGTGTGTGTGTGTGAGAGAGTGAGTGAGTGTGCGTTAGAGAGAGCGACAGATACAGACAGCGTCTATAAAAACTGCGTGTGTATGATGTTTTAAGCATTGTTGTTTCCCAAGTACTGGGTCTCGACCCACGGGTGGGTCGCGGAATGGGACTGTGACGTGTGTGTGTGCCAATGTTGTGTATTGTAACTGCGTCTTCTATTGCAAACAGTGCTAAACTCTTCAATCAATCAATCAGTCTATACAACAACCTCGCGAATTTGCCTATACAGCCCCCACCCCCACACCACGCAAAAGTCCTCAATTCAACATATAGGCTACGTCAGTAAAAGTACAAAAGTATTGACTTGATTTCATAGGCAATTAATTGTTAGCCTACTGTCAAATCCTTTGTCCCAGTACAGTTTTTGCTGAAAGACTGTCAGCCCTGACTACACTGGACACCTTACACATGACAGTTCCTGGGTACCCAAAAAATATATGTAATGTCGGTACTGCCTATCGGTTCCTAGATGTGATGCGCAAAAAAAAAAGACAGCACAAACAGCACAAATTGCACAATCCAAGCACCGCGATGCGTCGAAGCATAACGCTGGAGCGTCTCTGTGTTGAAGTTCGGCGGTCCTTCGGGCCACTCACCTCTAGAGTTCGGGCCACTTCTAGAGTTCACAGCAAGATACTGTGTGTGTGTGTGTGTGTGTGTGTGTGTGTGTGTGTGTGTGTGTGTGTGTGTGTGTGTGTGTGTGTGTGTGTGTGTGTGTGTGTGTGTGTGTGTGTGTGTGTGTGTGTGTTGCTAAAATGAAACTGAAAGTGAATTCTCCCCAAACATTGGCAGGCCTATTATAGTAATAATAACACAATTAGGCCATAAATGTGCAATTATGCAACTGGAGACATATTACCTTTTATTACCCAATAAATAAAGAATGTTTAAAAATAATGTGTGTGTATATATAATAAAAAAAAGAAATCTCTATTCAGTTTCAGCTAAAAATATATATTTTTAACCATTTTGGAAATAGGAACCGTTAGGAACCGGAACCGATAAGCAGAACCGGAACCGGAATCGTAAAAATCCAAACGATACCCATCACTTGCCTGAGCACCACTAAACCCCTTATGTTGATCAAATATAGAGCAGTCGTGCCTGAGCGCCCACAGGGCGATCTGTTTTTTTTTCGACCCTGCTGTCCTCTGCCCAGCTCAGCCTCTGGCCGGACACCTAATTGTCCGGTTTTCAGAGTGGTGTTATTGCTTTAATGGTTACATTTACATATCTCTGCTAATCTCCCGTTTCATTGGTATAGAAAAATAGCAGATACACAAGCTCACAGACACACACGTGTGTGCATTTCATTTATAGAGCTCGCTCGGCAGTCATCGCTTACACTGAACGCTCCGGTCCACCGTCACTCCTCCGTCCTCCCACGCTTATTGTGGATGAAACCACGGCGAAAGTAGTTAGATGAACTGCAGCTCAGATTTGCCCAAAAACGCCGAAACGAAACGTCATTTAGCCAACAATGGAGCAAAGTAAATTAGTTAATAAAGAAGCGCAGAATTGACGAGTATTATCATGCACTTTGCAGCACTGTGTGCAGTGGCGTAGGGGAGGGGCACGCAACCCCCGCAATGCAGAGGGGGCCCCCACACAGCACACACCCAAATGCTCCCTACTGCTCCAGTCTAATTCTCTCTCCCCCTCCCCCGCCTGCTGGCCCAGTCTCCACACAGCTGTGTGGAATGTAGTTAATGAGCACTCCTTTAGCTTTCCCTTACCAAGAAAGGAATATACATTTACTGCACCCAGCATTTAGCTAGTGGTCGTGTTGGAGCGCCTCAGTCCGCCAGCAGAGTTCATGTGCAACTTCTTCCAGAGAGATTGATTGATTGAAGACTTTATTAGAAGTTTGCATAGGAAAGGGTACAGTTTCATGACAGTACAGTTCACTGGTACAAGGTCAACTAAAAGGAGATCCTAGTAAGCTTTTCAGCTTATTTACATAGGAAACCTTTATGTATGACTCATATAACATTGAACAGATATAACTCCGTCATCATTTGCAAAAGGGCCCCCACCCCCCTCCTCGCAGGGGGGCCCCACAATTTTCAGGAATGATGTCAGCAAAGAAAAGGTAGAACGCAATGCATGTTTAGGTTTTCCTCTTGTCACTAGTAACAAAATAACTGCAGCTGAGCATAATTATATCCACAAGTCTCCCCTTCTCTTCCCCTCTCTCTGTTCTATTATTTGTGCTATGCCAGTCATGTGGATTAGATTTCTAATGGGACAATTTAACTCAAGAATAATTGCAAAAAAGATACAGTGTAGGGCCATCATGAAATAAAATAATTCATGAAGGGTATTCGGGTGCATAATAAATAAAGGAGGTAGGCTAGTCTTAGTTTCAGGGCCGTGCAGCCCATACAGGCAAAATAGGCAGCCGCCTGGGGCCCCACACAGGCTGGGGGCCTCATGAGATTTTTTTTTTTTTTTAACTAACATGGGCATGGTGATTCAGCAGTGATTCATGGTGGTCCACTGGCTAATAAGCGTCAATTTAGGGGTCCTTGACATAAAAAGTGGTGTAACTTGGAGGGCGCTGGTTTAAGCTTCGCTTGTTTAGCCTTGGATCAAGACAGTCATAGGTCAGTCTTGTTAACTCAAATATTTACTTCTGGGGGTCCCTGGAACAAAATATTTTGGGATGGGCAGGCCATGGAGCCGCTCCGTGGACCAAATACATATCATTTGTGCATTTCCAGGGGTTAGATGACATTTGGTGGGTGAACACTAGGCACAATCATTGTCATTTTGTGCCATACATTTTAGGCAGATTACCCCCCCGGACCCCCTGCGGCTTAACACATTAAGAAAACAACAAGCAACAAAATGTTATTATTGAAATATTCAATTCTAGTTAAAGGAGAGAATGCTCACACTGACACATTACTCACTGTTGTTAGTTCTACAGGGATTTGTAAGTGCACGTGTTGTGTAGTTGATTTAGTTTGTTTCCTCCTTATTTCGAGTATTCAACCATTCTGGGGGCAGTAGGGATGGTTATCATCAGGATCGATTATCATTTCCAGTTCTGCATATTGATTCTGGTTCTAATCGATTCCCTAAAGTAAATTGTATTTACTATTGCTAGTACAAACTGTGTATAGTAGCATTGAGATGGAGCCAATGCTTAAATGTTGGTCCTGAAAATACTGATGTTTAAATTAAGCAAGAAATGGAATTGTCCCTGTAAACTAATCAATAATATTTAAACTTTAAGTTTAAGTAATTACTTACTTAATGAATATAATCTCTCCATGTCAACACAATTGTCCCTTTAAAGTATTATTTTCCTAGGTGGGATGTTACATCAATAAAGAACTTATCAATTAATAGGGATGTGGAATCGGAATGTGTTCCCACCCCCCTCTTTTTACAAGAATTCTACATTATTTCTGGCTTAATAGCAGAGGCAGAAAGAGGTGATAAATGTAATCCAGATTCAAGCCCACAAAATAGAGATGGCCTACTTGGTATGCTGTGACTTAAGCCTGAGTGAGCAGGACTGCCTGATAAGCGTGTCTCTCCGCTCGTCCGCTGCGTGTGCATCCTCGCCTTACATCTCAACCCTTTCACTCTCCGACAGCGGAAAAAGGCCTGTGTAGTCTGCCTCCTCAAGCTGAATATCAATAGAGGTCAGTGGGCAACTGGGCAAAATGTTTGCCTTTGAAGTTTTGAGCGCAGATGCTCAGTGTACTTACTGTAGGCTACGCCTTGGCAATTGCAAGTGTGCATTTAGATTGGGGAAGTGTGTACTTAATTTCCATAGTGCTATCTTCCTTGTCTGCTGTATGGAAGATAGTTGTAGCTCCTGGACACGTGTTGTTTTTCCCTATGTGTCTGTCTGTCCCTGGACAACAACAGCACAACGTTCCTTTGAGAGACTGGAAGTGTGTGAGATCTGCAAACTTAGAGTTGTTTTGTGTGCCAATGTGTGTTATGCCCTGGCCTTGTTCGGCTGCGTGTGCGTTTCTCCTTGGCAGTTTCACACTTGATGTGCTGAGGCAAGAAGAAAGCAACCAACCCATGTGGGTCTCTCTCTCTCAGTGCATCTGCTCCCCTCTCATCTCCCATCCTGTCAGTCTCTCCTTTAATTTTCTGTCCTCTCGTTTCTGTTCTTCCTCTCCTCTCTTCTCTCATCAGGAAGACATGTCACAGACATGTCATTCTCTCTCTCCTTCACGTCTTCACTTTTTCGCTGTCTCCTATGTCACCCATGGAACGCATAAAGCCAAACTGCATGTTACACACCTAAAATACAAGACAAAACCGGGAATGGTGAATTAACTTGGAAGTGTAAATATGGACCTGTAAATTAAAATTCAGATTTAATTCAAAGCAATATTTAGAATTAATTAAATCAACGTAAAAAAGACCATAAAAGGTCTTATTTAAGATGTTCCTTTTAGGCAGGGTGTTTAACTGTACTTGTACTGTACTACATTTCAATTGTATTGACTATACCTGTACTGTTTTTGTCTTGTAAAATAATCAATCAATCAATTCCAAAATTATTCGTAAATATTTTGTCTTTGAAAGTGACTTTCGAATGACTTCCGCTAAACTTGGACTTTTCTTTTCATTATCACCAATTATGTACCTTTTTCGATAATCTGCAGCTGCCATCATTCATATGCAAAACCAAATTCATAGCCAATGTGACTGCCTGGTGCATTATTTAGTACTGACTTGCTTCAACAAGCAATGCCCTCCAGACTTGGAAGGTGAATCTGTTAGCTTAAGTTCCCACCATCAACTTCTCCTAATATCATTCATCATTCATTCATTACCAACCGTAATGTGTTCTTGAAAGGCAGTGGAATTCTACAGTGAACGGTGAAGAAAAAAAAGCTACTATCACAATTGACATTCCCGCACGCACGCACGCACGCACGCACGCACGCACACACACACACACACACACACACACACACACATTACACAAATGGTTGGAATTATGAATCCACATTTGACTTTGTAGTCCGTTCACAAGGATTAGTGTGTTGTACATAGGGTCTCCAAGACTTGTGACTTGTAGCAATTGACATCATTCAAAGCAGTTGTCTGACCAATGGGCAGTTTCAAGATTAATTTGCATCCAGCATTTACTGACCAACCACTCCTCTGCTGTCCGGCTAGTTGGCTTTGGTCAGTTTGCTGTATACAGGGGTGTCTCCTGATAATGTATGTATATTAAATGGACAACATTTATGGAACATAATAACATTCTTGTTGGTCTGTAACGTATCACATTTTCCTTGGCTTTGGGTCGTCAGAAAAACGCTTGCCATCCATCTGATATTAATAGACAGACAAAGCACTGTGACTGCTGTAGGTCGTAGGTCTGCACTTGCATGCATGCCTTTTGAGGACCTGGGGAAGAAGTGAGTTTTGCTCTCTGGTAATGAAGGTGAAAGTAGTCTGTGTGAATGCTGTGGGCCTTGCCAAAGTGCAGGGAACTCTGTCTGTCTGAGTGAATGCAGTCTGTGGCTAGAATAATTAGGCTAGAGCAAGAGCTGCGTTTCACCTGCAGTGAATGGTTCTGTAGAGCCTTGCAGGCGTGGTGCGTGCGTGTGTGCGTGCGTGTGTGTGTGTGTGTGTGTGTGTGCGTGCAAACGTTCATTACTTCAAGTGTGAGGGCCAAATGTCTCCACAAGTATAGTCGAATTTGACTATAATATATATATATATATATCTTATTGGAGAAAATATTTTTACAATCAGGTTTATTATTAGAAAAGATTCAGGGGTTAGGATTAAGCATTTAGAGGTTAGGTTTAGTTTGGAGATTGGAGTTATTGCTGACTAGATCTACAAGCTGATGGTATGCATTGTGCACGCAACTGTTAAAAACAGCAAAAAAGGTAAAAGGGCCTTAATAAAATTGCCATCCTCATACGTTGAGATGGTGTGTGTGTGTCGGTCTGTCTGTCTGTCTGTCTCACCTGTCTGGCATGTACAGTAGGATCACTTGTGTTGTGGTCAGACGTTGTCATACGGCACATACCCAAAATACCCAGCCATGTACTTCCTCAAAGTCTGTTTAGTCTGCCTCACTTAACATATACTCCAATGACCACACACACACACACACACACACACACACACACACACACACACTAGGGCACCCCCCTTAAAATCAACGATTTTAATAGTCAATCGAAGTCGAACTGACTATCAAAATAGTCTGCACACTAAGACTTATAGGGCTCCCAGTAAAAGCATTATTGATGAATGATTGAACGTTTCGACTTAAAACGGAGAAAACTTTTTAGTTGAAACGTTAATGAATCAATAAAGCTTTTAATGGGGGCCCTGTAAGACTTCAAAATAAAACCTGTGTTGACTAATCACAAGTTAGGGTTAACCCTAACCCTATAGTGTAAATAAAAGTTAAAATCCGCCCAGTTTAGTTAATTCACGTTCAGTTATTCCTCTCCTGTACTCCTTATTGAATCTGCCAAACATCAGTATATCCTGAACATTAATCGTCTTGTGTCGCAGTCTTACCGCAGTATCTGTGGAAAGCCTATAGACCTACTGCACAGTGCTCAGATCCAGTAGAACCTGCATACTGTACCGATAATATCCACAGCATGCATGCATGCACAGATCGTTTTTTGTTATCCTCTCTTAACCGAATGGCTAGAAAAATGTTAAGTCCTGCAAGTTGTGAACCTGAAAATAACATGACAATACATAACAAAAACAAACAACAAACATCTGAAACCTTTGAGATCCGGATGTCAACATATAACAAACGCTCTGACTTTCGGACGCTTGGGGCCAGCTTTAATCTGTGTGGCATATGAAGTCCGTAAAAAAAAAAACTAAAGTAATCTCTATACCGGATTATAAAATGTGTCTGTTGCGCTTGCATTTTTGGAGCGGTGAAGCCGGTTAGATTTTTACTGCACCTTTCAATTGTCTTGTGTGCTAAGTCGAGTGCTTTTATGTCTTGTGGCTGTCACCTAATATACTGTTGTTTCTCAAGGCCTCCATGTGGCTGGATGTACTAATCTTGCCTCCAGGACACTCAGCTTATCAATAACAAAGAGGTTAGCAGTCCTTTATGGCCAGGCCTGATCATTACATTTGTTGTTAATATGCTGTGTCTACACTGCACATAATAGTCTGATCACCTGAATATTTGGATCTGTCAACATACCATCAAACCAGCATTGTCAGTTGTCACTTGTCTACTGATGGAGTCGTCGAACATTTGAACATGACATAGCAAAACCTGTTGCTAACTTACTTCATTTGAGTGCTGTGTCGCACACCAGACAGAGAGGGAATCAGTTGAACACTGACTCCAGGAATAGAAGGTTTGTAAAATGTCATTGTTTCATTCACATTCTGTCTGCTTAAATTTGTCAATACCATACGAAAGGCTGTCTTTGCTTTTCACTTTTGGCTGAGAAGATGGAAGTGACAGACAGACCTGTAAGCAAGGCATTACATTGTGAGCTACCTTCCACAGTGCACCCCATGCCTTTTCTTTTCCAGCTCGGTCCTTGCCGATTTCTGTTTGATTTTTCACTTTTTAACTGATGAGGCATTCACAGGTTGTTAAAAAGGGGAGTGATTGTTTAAACATCTGTCGAATGTTTTGCCATGTCATTGGAAAATGTAGTCTAGCCCCTTAAATGTGGCCGTCTGACTCTTAAGCCTTGAGACGTTCAAACTACCTGCACTTTCAACCCCTGGTGCAGGATTTCAGGGGAAAAAAATGTGAAGCCGTCTCTTGTTATTTTGATGATTCATTCAAGTTTAGCTTTCCCCTGAAATTTTCTGGCGGCGGGATGATTTTGGCAGCCACTGAAAGTTTTCTGTGTCTAGACAACAAGCAGGAATTTTATTATTATTATTAAAGCCCTCGTATGCTAGGATTTAAAATGACCCACTCCCCACAGCCTTGTGCGTCCCTTTACTGCCCCTTGGAATGAATCTCATGGTACATTCTCTTTCTCTTACCCCAGTGTGTGTTTTTTGTTTTAGATTCTGGCACGGCCGTTCCTGATTTACAGGGATGTAATTCCAAAATGCGGGCGAGGGGAGAGTGGGGAGGGGGTGGAGAAGAGCCACACTGTTTTGCGGTCCTCTCCGTTTCCTCTCCTCGCTGTGTTTTCCTTGCTGCATGGCCCAGGGAGCCCCCAGGACGCTGGCGTGCTGGATTATGGCTTGTCGTTTCATTGATACATTTGTTTTCAGTTTACTTGTGGATTTTCCTATTGAGTCTAGGCCGGTTTAGCAGCACCACAGCAACGCAGACACGGAACATTGCTCAGGCGAGAAGTCAGCCACACGCGGCCAGTGGAGCCTTCACAATGACAAGACGGATGCCTCCGTTATCTGATCGGGCCCAGAAAATTTGTCTCCAGACATTTAAGTTGTAATGATGACAAATTGAAGCTGGCTCATTGTTTTCAAGCTAAAGGGTAGCTGAGGCAAACACTCCCTTCCTCCAGTCTCAATCCAAATCTTATGTTTGAGCAGACCTTTGGTGGATGGCTCTCTAACTCAGCTTGACAACCATTTTGCAACAGAACTGACCAATAGCTTCCACCCTCTGTCTCTGCTGGACCAAATCTGTGTGCGTGGATCTGGTTCGATAGTACCAGCACATATCTCCATTTGTTATACATGTGGCTTCATTTAACACCAAAACGAGAGATGGTTTATATTAGAAGAGATCATAATAGATCTTATGATCACACCCTACCTCAGTTGAAAATATAAGATTCAACCTATCTAAACAGCTTTCAAATAACTTCTTCTTAAGGAGACTTTGGTTGCTCTAGCTAAGACCAAAGCATGGACCTTTTTTTTTCTTATTTTTTTTACATGGAAAGTGGTGTTATCTGCTATTCAAATCACAGCAGAACCTGGTAGCATCCGTGCGCTTCAGATGAGGAGAGTGGAAAGACTGAACACCTCCTGTGTTGCGTAACTCCAGCCTCCTTACCGGAGAGGAGGTGGGCTCTGAGACCAATATGCAGAATGCATTAACATTTCCAAAAGTGCATTCAGAGGATTTTCCCACATTATATGCAAGAGAAAACTCACCTTTTCCCCCCACCCGTACCGTCCTTCTATTTCACGGGCCAGTTGGGAGCCCCTAGATTTCTGCCAGTCGCGCAGACCTTAGAAAATGAAAGAAATCAGTCTTGGAAATGGAATAGGGAAGGTATGAGCAATTACAAGAAATAAATCTCCAGGAACAGGTGGTGCTGTTGACAGCATATTACAGCATATTGGTTTGACTCTTCCTCTGACCTTAGAAAGAGTATGCCTTCTACCAGTCTGTCTGTCTCTCAGCCACACACACACACACACACACACACACACACACACACACACACACACACACACACACACACACTATATCTCCCTGTCTCTCTTCCTGTCTGTCGCCCGGATCTAACCCAGACAAGTGACAGACAAGGCGACGCTGCCACAGTGGCTCCATTTTGGGGTTGTTGTTTTTTTGTTTTTATCTGTTCTCAAGCTCACGAACATGCACACACAGACTACTTTGTCCCTGTACTAGGCTGCTGCCACTTCCCGCTGTCCCCGTTCACTCGACAGAATCTGACCTATTTCCACGCCGCCATCATCAAATAATGCCAAGAAACACCAAGTTACTGAGGGAATGTTGTTCGCTCGCAGCCAGATCCTAATTCACTCAGATGTGTCAGACTCCAATGTATTTCTTTTTTACAGATGTTTTTTAATGCTTGCCAAGTTTAGATCAGTTTAGTGTCTTAGTATGACTGGTCCAGTCGGGTTTAGATCAGTTTAATGTCACAGTGTAGTTGGTTCAGTCGACTCCAGCCTCATAGACTTGTGTGTCAAAATGCCGGGGTAATACATTTTATTTATTTTACACCAGGTTAAGATCCTTATATTTCTGACAAGTTTTGCTAGACCATTATAATGAATAGGTAAATCTCCTTTTGGTCTGGTCGGAGCTCGGAGGGGGATTATATTCTGAAGTTGAACTTTCCTTGCTTTCTTCACTGGTAGTGGTGTCTGCAGAAAGACCCAAAGGAAGCAGATTGGACTGTACGGATCGCACTTCACTCCCCCTCACTGCTCTCCTGCTACTGTTCTGCAGTGTATCTGTTAGACCACTCAACATGTAGATATACTGTACACACACACCTCACACTGTTACAGTGGCATTACCGTGTGTGCGTGTGTTTCTCCAGTCTCGGCGTGGGAGAGAGAATGCACGTGAAGACATGAGCGATTCTGCAGTTCTCGCCCTGCAGATGGGGGATCAGGTAGCTGGGACGGCGCCGGTGTACCATGCCCCGCCCCACCCACCATTTAACAAACCCACGCAGTAACAGTGGTCAGTCGGGTCTCCCACCTGTCTCCAGAGGTTCATTGGGTCATGTGTTGCTGGCTCGGACGGAGGCTCTACATCCTCCCGGTGGGGGCTCTTCTCCGATACAACAACAGAGACGATACATAAATGTGTGTGGGGTGGAATTAAAGTAGTAGTTCACCCCCAAAACGACTTTTTCTATCGATAAGCGATACATTATAATTAAAAAATGTGCACCTATTAACTCATTGAGTGCCTATCCCGAATTAGTTCGGGATATATGATCGTATCACAGGGTGCCTATCCCGAACAAGTTCGGGATATAAAAAAAAAAAAAAAAAAATTTGAAACATTTTTTTTTTGAATTTTTTTTTTTTTTTTTTGGACCCCATCAAATCTGGTGAACATGATTTCAATCGCGATTTTGCATGTTCCACCCCCATACAACCCCATCTAACATACAGGGCAGCCATTTTTGTTTACATTACATGTAAAACATAAGGGCGATTATCTCAAGAATGCCTGAACGGATTTCCAATCGGATTTTTTTGTTTGAAAGCTGTGAACAAACTGCACAAATCCACTCCAATGCAATCCAGGATTGCATTGGATTTTTCAGAGCTCATTCTTCTCTGTTTTTTTCCCATGCATGAGGTGTGCAAGGTTTAATCATGGCTAAGTTGACGAAAATAAGGCTTCTAAAATGCTTGGTAGCCAATAGCTAACTTCAAGCTAACTTCATCCTCTTCTTGTACATGCAGTCATGCACAAAGGAAAGTGTTCAGGCAAGTCATGGCTGCAGGGCTTCTGCATATACCAGCATATCTCTATGGGATTTTCTCTGGCCACTGGGCGCCCTCTAGTGGTGAAAGGGGTGGCACTAAATGAGTTAACACTACATCGCAAGTGGTACCGCCAGCCAAATTTGATATTTGGAGTTCCAGGACGCACATGTTTCCATGTGGAAAAACAACATCTTATCCTTTAGCTTAAAAGGGAACTCCCCCCTAGATATTAGACCTTTGGTCATCATGCAGAGGCTCTAAGCATTATAGCCGGGGAGCCACAGGCCCAAAAGCTCAAAGAATAGGGTTTTACCTGTGACGTCATGACATACTTTTTATTTTTGTTTTTTCTATTCATTTGGTCATTAAGGTACACAGAATGAGAGGCCTGCTCTGCCGGAAACTCTGCGAAAAAAAGTTATGGCCATTTGTATATTCACTCCATCGACTTCAATATACAGGAAAGAAACACACCAAAAAAAATATGCTTTAAGTAGCATGTGAGGGGTCAAACTAGGGGTTCTTGATGATTCTGAATCCATTGCAAGCATTTGTTTTGCATGGAAAACATTCCTTGGGCTAGAAAACGGACCAAAATAACGGTGAAAAGTGATGACTCATCACTTTTCACAGGTTCGAGAGGCTGAAATCTAGCCCAAGGAATGTTTTTCATGCAAAACAAATGCTTGCAATGGATTCAGAATCATGAAGAACCCTTAGTTTGACCCCTCACATGCTACTTTTTTTGGTGTGTTTTTTTCCAGTATAGTGAAGTCAATGGGAAACTTTTTTTCGCAGTGTTTCCGGCAAAGCAGGCCTCTCATTCTGTGTACCTTATTGACCAAATTAATAGGAAAAACTAAAATTTGGAGTATGTCATGACATCACAGGTCTTCTCTCATTTTTGGCACAGTGGCTCCCCGGCTATTAAGCAACTACTGCTATATTTATTTTTGCTTTATTTCTGATAGTGAGAGGGAGACGGGGAAGGTGGGGGAGAGAGGGGATGACATGCAGCAAAGAGCCTTGGGTTAGATATGAACCTGGGCTATCTGCGGGATGGACTATAGTCTCACATACAGTATGTGGTAATGCCGCTGCACTCTTACCAGGAGAGCCACCAGGGCAGCCAACTGTAGTTGATTTAACTTGTAGTGTCTCCTTTTTTTATGTCTTCTTCACAACAACGGCAGAGCACCATCAATGTAATTATTTTTCTCTTGCTTTCTCTCCGCAAATATAACTATATAAATCAGAGTAGCATTCAGACTGTCGAACCACCCAATTCAATTGACACAATACTTTTGCACTTTTCCCCCTGTGGCTGTGTCATTTTGTCAATGGGTGGCATGCCTTGTGTAGACTGTCGGCATGGAGCAGTGCCCAGTCATGTAGCCATATGCAGCAGAGGAAAAGAGTGATGGAGCTCATCCATGTGGCACAGCATTACTTGTGTGTGAGTCATCAGATTGTTTCTCTGATTAGCGTTAATGACATACTGAATCAGACATTTCATTAGAGCTGGAAATGATGTCACATTCACTCAACGTTTGGAAACCCCAACCCAGACACCCGTTCCACAACAGCAACTGTTTCACTCTTTGATTCCCTTAATTGGATTTTCTATAAAGCTTTTCTTTATTCAACCCCCCTCTGCAAATCTGGTTTATTGGCTAAATGCACAAACTGTCAACTGAATGAAATAAATAAATCATACAAGAACAATGTAAATAGCTCAACAAAAGTAATATTTGTAGTGTTTTGTTTTTCCTCCAAATTCAATGCTAAATGCCTCTTTCATGCCTCTTTCAATGCCACTTTCACTTTCAATTATTCAACTCTTAATTATACCTGAAAACAGAAATCAACTGCAATCGACTAATCAAGGGCTTAAATAGTTGGCCTATAACATGGCCTGACTAGAGGTTTGTTGACTGTGATTAGAGCAGTTAGAAACATTTTTAAGTGTAAGGAATGGTCAGAACAGTTTGTACAAAAAAGGAAAAGGATATAAAACAATTGCAAAGACACTGAATGTTCCAAAAAGTAAGGTTTTGAGCATAGTTCACAAGTTCTAAGTCAAAGGAACAGTGGCTACATTAATAAAACAATTTTTCAGATGGGGTTGAATAATTTCAAGCACAACGGTACATTTCACACACACTCACAGGCACACACACACACACACACACACACACACACACACACACACACACACACACACACACACACACACACGCATACTTGCTTCGAAGCTGGGCATGCACTCAGTCTCAAACTTTTTCACCGAAATGGTCAAAGGGTTTGTGTGGTGTGGTTCATATATATCCATGCTGCTGCTCTTCACCAGTGCCGCGTGGGCTGAGAGGAAATGGTTTTGCCATTGCTCACACTCAGGTACGCTCTGCATTTTACAGGAAGGTCGTCATGTGAATCACATGTGTACAGTACAGTATGTGAGGCTGTAGGCGCCAGCCAGGGGCGTCACAATGGGGGGAAAAGTGGGACTGAGTTACTTGGGCCCAAGGTGGAGGGGCCTTAAGTATTTCATACTTTAGTTTAGCTATTGAAAGATTGCAGATATACAAGCTCACAGAGCGGCACCGAGTGCTGCGCTGCGAGCTTGTAGATCTGCTATTTTTGAAAAGTCGTGAAAATGTGTGCAAATGTTTGATGTGTGCACATTTTTTAACCGTCCGTGGCCAAATGCATATCATTTTGGGGGTCCTTCACATGAAAAGGTTTGAGCACCACTGACATAGAAACATAGGTTTTTCAAAAAATCTTATAAGTACAGATTGCAGATCTACAAGTTCGCAGCGAGCTTGTATATCTGCTATTTCTCAATAGTTAAAGCACAAAATAAGGGGACTGCCCATAAGTCCGAAGGTTCATTAGTCCGAATTTAGTTAGGGTTACTGAGGTTAGGGTTAGAGTGAGTATTCTTAACAAATTCGGACTAATGAACCTTCGGACCAATGCCATGGCACCCAAAATAATGCTTAATAATGCATTCCCAGTCTAAATGGGTTTACCCCCCTCCCCCTATGAAGAACACTCATGGGGGCCCCCACAGTGAATCCTTGTACACAGGGCCCAGAATTTGGTGTGACACCCCTGGCGCCAGCTGCTCTCAGCCCTCTCTATCGCTGCAGAGCTGGATGGCACAGAGACTCCCTTCAGATTGAAGTCCATGCCAGCCCAGCAGTGGTGGAAACTAAAGTACATGTACTCAAGTGCTATAGTTTTTATGCATATGAAAACTTGTGAAATGGGATATTCTGCTTAATGAGTACTTTCTACTTTTGCTTTAAGTACATTTTGATACAATGAGTCATGACGGAGCGGCATTCCACTAGTGTGACGCCACGCATTACTCTGTCCGAAAGAGCCTTGATTTTGGGTGCTTCCTGTGTGAGTCTTGTTTGCACTATGACTCTCCTTATACCACCTTCAACCCCCCCCCCCCCCCCCCCCAAATACTCCCTCTGTTCTTCTTTTCTCTCACCCTTTACGGGTAGATTTTTACGTTGTTATTCAGTTGATTGTAAGGACTGTCATTGGCGAAACTTGTGATTATATGGAATGGTTCAAGTTGGTATTGAATAGTTGAGAAAAAATATTACTATTATACTACTGTACAACTAAGAATATCGAAAGAAAAAAAGACGGATAAAAGGACGCAATGTCAATTGTGAATTGATCCCAGTGCATGACGGAGGACGATATCACGATAAATTAAATCTCCACGATACGATTATTGTGAGTGTTATTTATCACGATAAACGATAATATCGCTTATCGTCCCATCCCTACTCCCCTCCTCCTTTCCCACCTCCTACCCTGTCCCTCCTTGGTTTCTTGGATTTAAGATTTCTATTTTCCCCTCCTCTATATCTCTCCTCCACCCGTTCCTCTCCCTCCCACCCACCCAGGGTCCTGGTTCCAGACTGCTGGCACCTCCTCAGGGAGCAGAGCATAGAGAGGGGAGTGCCGTCTGGTCAGCCAGACTGTTGGGCTCTCTAACCTGTGACATAATCGGCATCCCAGGCATTCACTGGGCTGAGGGGTGGGGGTGTAGACTAGAGTAATGGGTTTTGAGAGGAAGTGCAACATAGATTAGAGACCTGGTTTGGCAACCCAGTGCAGTTGTGCTTGCATTTGTGTGTGTGTATGCGTGTCTGCGTGTGCATGTGTGTTTGTGTGTGTGTGTGTCTGTGTCGGGGAGGGGAGGGGAGGGGGAGGGGGAGGGAGAGAGACTCTCCCTCTTTCTCTGAGAGGGTAAAAGCTGCTGGGAACGATGCAAGTACCCCATTGTACCTGACTGTCTGTGTCCCTTTTATACCCATTGTATCTTAAGTGGTCATTGTTTTTGATGCTGTCTTGTCAAGGCGGTCACTCAAGTGTGTGTGGGGCTAGTCGTATGCTAGGAGTACATGCACGTCTTTCTGTAGTGAGCAAGCGAGCCCGCCAGGGAGGCGTGATGAGAGGAAGAGGAAGCATTTTTGTTTAGCTGGGGAACAATGCTGTGAATGAGACGGCGCGGCCTGCAACAGGAGTCATAACAGGGGCGATGGCCAAGGGCTGCTCGCATCACCGCTTGGACCGTCTATGAAGGGGCGTGGCCGCGTGTTCACATGGGATGGGGTATATATATATTTTTTTTTGGATGCTTGTTTTCTCAACTTGCAAATCTTTTTTTTTTCTAGTACAATGTTCCTAGTCAGCTTTTTCCAAGCTACTAGGCTAGATGTTATTGTTAGGGCTGTCACGATTCTGACGATTAATTGTCACTCAAATAATTGCAATTAACGATTTATGTTTTTGTCGTTGACAATTACATTTCTTTTTGGCTTTTAGGCTTTGAAGTTGCACATGGCAGATATGACACATAACTGAAATATACAAAGAAATTGCTTGCATATTTGACAACTTTATACTTTATAAAAAGAACATTGATAGAATAGCTGATCTACAACGCGTCGCGAATTGCGATGCGATGCGTAGTGAGCTTGTACATCTGCTATTTCAACGATTATGACAAAATAATAATAATTGCGATTATTTCACATAATTGCCATTGGCAGGCCTAGTTGTTGTCCCAAATACATTTTACAACAGGGATTTTATCAGAACAGTTTAGCACCACTGATACGTAACTAAGCATCAGAAAAATATACCGCTACTAATGTAGTACCCCAACAACTAAAGGGAACACAATTATTATTACTGGCGCTCGTGCGTGTCCGGAAGATGTCTTTCTGTCTCTGTGCATCTTATCATATTGTTATCTAGGTATGAACCTGCCAGATATTATCATTGCAAAAGGCAATGATATGGACGATATGCATTTCCCCCTGCTCAACATGCATGTACCGCTAAAGCCAGCCAATCACAAACATCCCTTCAGCCTTCACACTGACTCCGAGTGTGTTTCAAGTTCAACTCATTGGATGCTGCTTTTCCTATTCGTTGCGCAGTACAAAAATGCGACTGAATTCTGGTTGTCAGCCTGCAATCTCTTTGTCGTCTTATCCACGGGTTTCCAACGCCCCATAGTGCATTGCGCAGACGCTGTACCGAGCTTCCGGCGCCGCAGCCGAGTGTGATTTACAAGCTCACAACGGGCTGCATCTGCGACGCGACGTGAGCTTGTATGTCTGCTGTTAAACCGGAAGTGTGGTCCAAATAATCTCCAGTAAATTCCTGCGGAAACAGGTGGATAGCTTTTCTGATTGTAAACCCTAGACTGTGGTCTCCCCCACCCGGGAGTGATGCAAAGACTTCAATTCCCATGATGCATCCGGAAATTACATCATCCGGAAATCCCCCTTTCCGCCCGAGTCAATGTTATGAATTCAGAAAAGAATTACGTATCTCGGAATATTCTCCCAGATTGCGTTCTTTATCAAACAAGCCTTTTTCCTACGGACCATAACTACAGCACGGGTGAACGCGGTTATAATTTCTCTTTTCCGGGTGAACTGATCGCTTGCCACCCCAGACCGCTTGTGTTTACAACTGGTCACATGGTGTCGAAAATAAGGTAAAAACTCTGAAAAAACATGGCAGAGGCTATATGTCATGATCCCTTAGACTGCTTAGAGGTCACTTGTGCACCCGAGTTTGGGGATCTCTGTGCTACAGGACCGCCTCATAGATAAAGCCACGTTACATTTTTCCGATATTATTCATATCCTCGTTTGTTTGAAAACACTTGGCACCATTAGCTGCCAAGTAACCATACATGCTGGTCTCAACTCGTCATGGCTCCCAAGGGAGGTATTGACCCATAACAAATAAGCCACCAGGTACACAGAGGGCGTGGTCGTATAAGATACAGCGCACTCCATTTCAGGGAGGCATTATCTAATGTTGCTATGATCCAACATGACACCACTCAGCGACCTCTTAAAGATATCTGAAAGGCTGATCTCTTCCGTTTTATGTCTTCCGCACCCCGGTTGTGTTGCATTTAATTGAAGTCCAAGCATGGCACACACACAAGCAGCAGGTTGTGTTGCAGGCTGCTGGTGGTGGCTTTTAGGTCACTGAACACTTTTGTCACGTTATCTGTCTCGTATTTTATTGCAGATAGACAGGTTTTCCATCCTGACCATTTGACTGTCAGAAAGTCCTTTTATTCAATGTCTAAAGTGCTGCAAGAGTGGAAGTTCTTTGTTTGCCCTGAAAGGCTTGGCCCTACGTGTTTTTTCTTTCTTTTTTTCTTGTGCATGGAAGATTACCTTCGCCCTTTTTTAATGCCTTCTAGACAGCCAAATTTTTACTCCGGTGTTGAACATTTCCTTGTAAACACCCCTTTGACCACATTGTTGACCGTGCTAATATTTAGTAACACTTTGACATTTAAGGGCATAATGCTGTGTGGATATAATGGCAGAGCGTTGAAACAGAAAACACATCAGCTCATTAAAGAATCAAGTCATTATTCATCCCTTTGGCCATGTTTTGTCACATGGATGTCCCATGGAATTTTTAACCACTGCTTTCTATCAGGGGTGGGGTGAATGACTGCCTTGTAAACATGCAAAATGTGTTCCCTGGATTTTGATGCTGTCATAATGTATTGGTTTAAAACATTTAGGTCTTATATATTTCAAATTATTTAAACTGAGTTTTATATGATTCCAGTAAGGAACCACACAATAGGCAAGGTACACCACTCAAAGCTCTTCATAGCATACTACACACCAGTGTTGACATTTTGATTTAGTCATAGTATTTTGAAAAAATATGTATAGTTTAGTTTTATTTCTATTTTAGTTATCTGAAATGTTTTAGTTTTAGTCTAGTTTTAGTCGACTAAATGCCATAAGATTTTAGTAGACTAAATCTACAGTTGATTTTGTTGACAGAATTGTATTTTGGCAGGCCTTGATGGTGTCATAATGCCTGATTTTACACTTTGTTGCATGCTGAAAATAGCCGATCTACAAGCTCACTACACGTTGCGCTGCGACGTGTTGTGAGCTTGCAGACCTGCTATTTTCAGAGCGCAACACCTGAGCTCAACCAAACATAAAATGACTTTTAGTTAACTAACTACTAAAAGTCCCTCCCTAACATTTTTGTCTAGTTTTTATTTTTTGACGACATTGTCAATCTATTTAGTCTTAGTTTTAGTCATCATAGCTTAGTTTTCGTTTCGTTTTTATTTAGCTTTCGGCAGTGAAAAAAGGTAGTTGACGGAACATTTTTCGCCATAGTTTTAGTCGACAAAATCAACACTAGATTGTCAAGTTGTTGTGTCAAACTGATCTCTCAAGGGTTCACAGAGAGCCCTTACCTTTGTCATACAGCAGCTCCGTGCAGGAGGATGGAAAGCTAACAGTTAGGTTCCCTGCCAACACCCACCACTCCTCTCCTCCTCCTCCCCCTCCTCCCTCCCCCTGTCCCCAGAGCCAATCTGTCAAATAGACACTTCTCGCCCCCTCCAGGTTTGTGTTGGCGATAGGGTGACACGTCTCTGTTTCAGCCCCTGACAGAAAACAGAGGCCGCTTGATTCCAACTGACAGCTCTGTTCAATACCGGAGGGAGAAGGAGGGATGTGTTATTAGCCACTGCAGTGTTTCCCTGTTCTGCCGTTCCAACAGCCACATACCACATTCCTGTTTGCACTGTTCTAAAATATTGACGCCTTGAATATGGGGCCCTAACGCCTGGCCTTTGTGGCCTTCCCACAATAATGTTACACTGACTTGACACTGGGAATAGGATTAGGAGGAAATCTGGGCCCTACGAAAGAGATTAGTTTGCTTCCAAAACACAGACAAGAGGACTGTAGTTGTAGTTGGTCCTCCTGACAAAATGAATTACCCTCACACCCACACAGCCTGCACTATAACCAGAACTGGGACCAAAACGAGATAAAGGTAAAATCGTGACCAAATGTAGCCCTCCTTTTTCTCACTCCACTAAACTTTGAAAAAGCCAACAGACCAGAAAATGGATGGCAGAGCAGGCAGTGCACAATCCCGCAATTACTTAATTTAGTGCACTCAACTAGCCACAGACTCTTGGGCCGGGACAGTGCAGTTAAGCAGCACTGTGGCGTAGATTAACATCCTTTAGGCCTCCTGGTGGTTCAGGGCTAATCTCATTGCTGTGGTTTTGAAGCCAGTTGTACACTTTTGACTCAAGTCTAGTCTGAGCCGTCATTCAAGGATAGCTACAATGACTGTCAAAGTCCTTTCCAAATGAAGTATCTGTAGGGTTTGTGCATGCACACACACCCCCAACAATATGTAGTGATACACTGAGAGTCGGTGCAAAAAGGATCACTCAAGACTCCCTTGAGAAAACAAGTGTGAATCCCCTGCAGTCTGCAGACCTCCCTGTTCCTGTCTGTTGATGACCTCTTACCCTTTGACCACTAATGCCAACTTTCAGCCTGACCTTTCTGTTCAGCCAGACGACAGCTTAGCATGCTTCTACTTAGCGCTCTCAACGGGCCTGAAAATGAAGGCCCGGCCCTAACTGGGCCGGCCCGAGGCCCGGCCCGAGGCCCGGCCCGACTACTTAGCATACATTTTATGGGGTCGGGTATGGTTGGGTTTGGGAAGAATTTGAGAACTCTAGTCTTCTCCCTCAGAATACAAAATAATGATGACCACTAATCATTGCATTGCGTTTTTATGAACCATGTTCTGTACCATCAGATGTCATTTTTTGTCCTTACGTTTTTTTGGGGGGGCTTTTATGCCTTTATTGATAGGAAAGTAGACTCAAGGGTTAAAGTTCTCAGTCCTGGGGACTGATTTCAGTCTTGAGGATTCCATAGGGGCTGTTTCTGAGATCAGTGCAGATCCACAGAAAAGATAAATAAATAAGGGGAGGTTAGGGATGGCCATGGCGTGAATGACAGTAATCAAAACGCTAGTCAAGTGACCTCCAAACAAAAAAGCAGTTATAATTTCAAGAGATGAGTATGTGAATTGGCCAGACTAGCAATAGAATACAACAGAACTTCAGACGATACTTCTATAAAATGAAGCAAGCATGGATTGGCACGCATTCAGTGAAGGCAGTTCAGATCTCCAGGGAAACACCAAAAATATTGGTGTGCCATGTTTCAAAAATCACATATTGGGATATGGACATATGGTCTGAAAATACATTTCAGTCTTGGGATTTTTTTTTGGCTTTAACCCCTGTAGACTGACAGGAAATGGGGGGAGAGATGGGGAGTGATGCGCGGCAAAGGTCGTCCGGATCGGGAATCGAACCGGCGACACCGCCAGGCATCCATTCCTATGTGGCAGTGCCTAAGTGGAATGCGCCAGGACCAGTAGGCCGGCGGGCGCCCCCCTCCCTTTAAGTTTTAATGTTCAGATAGTCCCATTCTTGCCATGTCTTCCATTTAAGCAGCTTTGGTGTAATCTTGAAGCCATTGAAAACCATAGACAATACATGCACATGCACATTTCAAAATCCTATCAGATGGATGCTTGGTCCAGAAATACTTAAAGGGATATTTAACTTTCAAAAAAACTTTTGGTCATTTTATCATGTAATCGGGCTTTTATGAACACCCTGAACACTAATAGTTTTTATTTTGCTTGATTCAATATTTAGATATTTGATGTAAATGTTATCAGGCCCTCGTCCTCCATACACACCCATTGTAACTTCAAACTCCTGAGTCACCAAAAAAAATAATAGGTGTTTTTAATGAATCTATCATGGTTAAAATGGAGTTTGAAGTTACAATGGGTGTGTATGGGGAGAGGCCCTGGGCCTGGAGGGCCTGGTAACATTTACATCAAATATCTAAATGAATCAAGCAAATTAAAAACTGTTCAGGGAGTTCATAAAAGCCTGATTAGACGATAAAATGACAAAAGTTTTTTTTTTTATGCCCATATTTACAGATCTCTGTTGTCATCAGTATATACCCAATATGGGCATATCGGTCGGATCGGTGGTTCTGAACTGTGTGTGTGTGTGTGTGTGTGTGTGTGTGTGTGTGTGTGTGTGTGTGTGTGTGTGTGTGTGTGTGTGTGTGTGTGTGTGTGTGTGTGTGTGTGTGTGTGTGTGTGTGTGTGTGTGTGTGTGTGTGTGTGTGTGTGTGTGTGTGTTGGATCAGTGGTTCTGGACAACTGGATATCCAACCAACTCGACACCGCTGACTTCAATTAGAAATCAGTCGGTTGGGCGGTTTTCTAGAGATGTGAACTACAGACAGGCATACACACGCACAGACTGATTTTGTGCATTTAAAGAATGTGATTGATACTGTTTAATATTTGTCTAATAATGTGTATCACTTAGCTTGCCAACCTCAGAAAATCTAAAGAACATGTTTCAATAGCTGAGGTGACAAAAAGAAAACACAAAAATCATCACCGCTTCTTTGTTTTCCTCTCTCAGAGCCAAGTGAGGGTTTGCAGGCTGTAGCTGTGAGTGTGAACACAGGCTCAGGTGGTACACTTTTAACCTGCTGGTTCCCTTGGGGGAAGGAAGCCGCTGTGGACGACCTCTGGGAGTGTGATGACATAGAGTCTAGGTCACTGGCTAGCCACTGTCTGTCTCCAAGCCCCTCAGCTACCAGCCAATTGTAAAGGTGTTCCGTTAGATGTTTAGATAAGCAGGGCTTGGCTTGGTCACATGGTTCCATTCTGTTGATTTATAGATGTTTTCGGACCATAGCGTGGGGTGGGTTGTGACAAATGGTCCCCAAACAGCTGCTGTTTCAAGTGTCCTGAACAGACAATAAGGCATATTTAACCCCTCAGTGACCCTTTAAGAAAGGTTTGCAACAAAAGGTTGCAACAGACATGGCGGTTGCCCTTTGAAGAGCTGGAACCTAAACCATGCTTAGCATTTTCTCTACTTATAAAGCGTTGCTCAGGAGCTCAGGAGTTTGCAGTATAGGCAGGCTGATTTAGTGTAGAAAAGTGGCTTACACATTCTTTCTGCCCAAGGCACACCAACAGGCAAAGTCAAAATCGATAGTATCTGTCGTATCATGCAAAATAGCCTCTAACACGATGGTTCCCAATCTTTTTACACAAAAGAGAAATTAGACCTTTGCCTGGGTCCCAAACTAGTGAAAATAGCAGATCTACAAGCTCACAACGCGTCGCTTAGCGCCATATTGTGAGCTTGTAGATTGGCTATTTTCACTACTTCTTAAACCTTTTTATTTTTTATTTATTGAATTTCCAAGATTTGTTTTTATTTAGGCTATTAATGAAATAACTTGGGAAAAAAATATAGGAATTATTTTTTGAAAATATTTTGAAATAATAACAATTAAAAACAAAAAAGTTGGAAACAAAAATTAAGGGACCCATAAAAATGTCTCAGAGTGTTTGGGAAACAGTGTCCTAACGCATGCTATCACTCTGTAAAGATGTATTGAGCAGTGCACTGCTAACTGCTCCTACAGTACATCTGGCATTGTTTGTTTGTCCCGTGTCCTCATTGGTCAATTGGTGTCTGTCTGTACGTATGGCAATTAACTCATAAATAGCACCGCTCTCATAGCACTGGGTTTGCTTTTTTCCCCCCCTTTTTTGTTTGTTGCTAATGTCATAAAAGTAAAGAAATGTATAGGGTTAGGGTTTCTATCTATCTAGTCATCCATCCTAATCCATTGGGTATATCATTTGCATCTGTTAGTGTGCACAAAAGTACTCATATAGCCTATAGTATTATATATATCTTGTATATATTGCAATAATAAACTGGTTATCACAAGATCCCAAGGCACATCTGGACTGGACTTGTCTCCCAGCACAGTATGATGCCTCTGCACACCATTGAGGTACCCCTGTTGTTGAACATACCTTATTGTTAGTTGGACTGTGCCTATTTTGGTCAATTGATTAAAGATGCACTCAAAGCAAAAGGATCTTAGTTACACCCCAATTATATTGTTGAGAATTAAAAAAATCTGAAAGTAGTATTTACCCAGGGTTCATTATTTCGGTGTTCGTTGATTCAATTATAGTTTTACTAGAAAGGACAACTCTAAATGTCCTACAGTTTACAATGCATGCCGTTACTCCAAAAGCTCAGAAGTGGATTACCATCCATTTGGTCAACAGCAGTGATCGTGCCTGTCTGCCGACTGCCTTAGAGGAATCCCCTTCCCGGGAGGCTTAGGTACTGTAACATGAACCGAACACTTGTCGTCAGCTGTTGCTCTGTTAATCATTCACCCATTTATCTTATATGCTTACACGTTGTGTCCACTAATTGTTAAAGTTGGGATTCGCAATACTGCTTAACACTCAAGTTATAGATGACCCTCTGCTAACCACTGTTATCTTCTTGGCAGCGCTTCAATATCGCTAGACCCTAAACCTTCCTTTATAACAAAACATTAACAGCGCATTTTATTTTACCATGGCCAGAAAATAGGAATTCCAACGTACGTGATTAAATTCATACAGGTCATCAGCCAATATATGTGCTGACTTTTATTTATTTAAATTTTCTTATACAATAATGTTAATGTTAATACAGCATTTGCCATCAGTTGTGGGAGCGTGCTTGCCCCCCTCTCAGAATGACTGCTCATTCAGAATAAAAATGCTCATGTAAACACCTCAGAATGGAATTCCATTCGGTTTGGAGGGGTGGTGCATTGCCATTTGAATCAGAATATAATTTTATTCAGGTTCCATGTAAACAGTTGGGTATGAATCTCTGTTCGGAATGAGTTCATTCTGAATGAATAAATATTTGTCCATATAACCGCAGCCAGCGAGACCTGATGTCTGTCTGGGTTTCAGGAATGAGAGGTTCAACGATCCATCTGTATTGCACATGATGTGTAGAAAGGGAACTCACTGCATGCAGCCCAGAGTTAACCATCGTTGAAGACAGGAGTGTCTTCCTCCACTCCTAATCTCTACCTTCCCTCTTCTCTGTTATCTCTCTCACACACACACCACGCACGCACGCACGCACACATGCACATGCACATGCGTGCGCGCCGCACACACACACACACACACACACACACACACACACACACACACACACACACACACACACAATCACACAAACCAGCTAAGGCCTGGAGCATTTGTAATGAACATTGTCATTTGCACTGTACATTTGAGTGTGCATGGCTTATTATCACTTTTTGATCTAGTCAGTTCTTTCTTCACTTATTCACCAGATGGTGTTTTTTTGTAAGCAAATGAACAAGCGGAACAGGGAAAGCCTGCTATGACAACACATTGCTTCCATTAGCAGCTCGTTAAAAGCCGGCAACGCACCGCGCACAAACTTTGCTCAAGCCAAGGTATTTGTTTTGATGCAACTCTGCACCTGCAGAACTCATACAGTTTATCAACTGTGTTGTTTGTTCCAATCCTTTCTGCATTTATTTCATTCAGGCTCCTAGATTATCACTAGCATCCCTTTGCTCTGTCCATTGCTTCATTGCTGCCTTGCATCCATTCATCAGCAGCGGCAGGCTGCTCTACCCAGCAACAGAGTCTGTGAGAGGTCATTGATAACGATGAAAGAGGCTTTTACCTCAATGCTGGTGGTGCTGGTGGCTGAGACAGTGAAGCAGTGTGCAGGTTAATCCCTTAATCTCCATTAGCGTAGCTGAGTAACTGGAGAACCAAGGCTCCCTCAGTGCTCAGCCTAACCGCTACTTAGCACCGTTACCTCAGTTCAGCAGTGGTGGCCCACTAGAGCAAAAAAAAATAATACAAATAAACATAGTTTCCCAGGGAAACAGAATTTTGTATAGTTAAGATGGAGCCGCCGAGTCTACTTTTTTTATACAAAATTATCGAACAATAAATAACCCAAATTACAATCCAAAAAACTGCTGCTTGCAGTCCAGGGATGATAATGGTCTTCACTATTAAAACTGCAGTATGGAGAAATGGGAATGCTTTCCCAACAGCTTTCACCTACCCTTCATCCCTTAAAGTTTTACGGTAGGAGGAATCCTACAATATATATGACTGGTTCCGACCTCTTTTTCGCACACACACACACACACACACACACACACACACACACACACACACTCACTCACTCACTCACTCACTCACTCACTCACTCACTCACTCACTCACTCACTCACTCACTCACTCACTCACTCACTCACTCACTCACAACACACACACACAGAGACAGACACGCAGAGTCGCAGACGGTAACACTGTGTGTTATTTCAAGGGTTTTCCCATTGGATGATGTCACCATGTGTTTTCTCAAGGGTTTTCCCATTGGATGACGTCAGCGCGGACGCAGACGTAGATTTCCCTAATAGATAGATGACATCGGGACAGGGATCATTGGCATAAAAGGGACAAGGACGTAATTAATTTGCAAGTGTGGCTTGTGTTGCGTCAACCACACTGGTTAGACTGACACAATATGTTCATATATGGACATTCCCAGATCTGGGCTTAATATTGATGGGCATCATCTCCATATATGGAGATCTAAGTGATGATCCAGTCGTCGCCATGTATGGATATACGGGGTTTGATGAGTTCAGTGTTGTGATTTTCATTTATGGATATCGAGGTGATGATAATCAGCAGTCTTGATTTGCAAATGAATTCTGTCTTGGCCATATGAAGCATCCATATATGGGCATTGCCAAATACAGGCTTAATATTGATAAATAACAATGATTCTCAGTAGTATTTCTATCAAACAAACAAAAGAAGGAGTTTCAGAAAAATTAAATAAAAATGTCCACATCCAGTTGTTTAATCTACAGCTGATGTCTAAAGCTTCTTCAATGTCACCATTACAGGAGGCTTTTCTGGCTGCCTAGATGCAGCGCCCAGGCTGTCGGCTTTGGCTGTATAATTTACCCTGATGAGCAGATTGTTTGTTTTCACCCAGCCAGCACTGCAATTTGGTTAGGGATTTTCTGTTCTCCGTGTTGGGATTCCGTCTGATTTGTTCATCATTCCCATGTACTTTGTAGAATCTGTCACATCACATTATGACCTTAACTCATACCCTGCCAAGCCCGAGGAACCCGAGAATTTTGGGATGTCCCTCCCTGCCACGCCCGAGGAACCCGAGAATGGCCGCCATTTTGAAAAAGAAAAAAAAATCATTTTTTTTTTTTTTTTTTTTTTTTTTTTGGACCCCAAAAACGTTAGTAGGCATGATAGCGATCGCGAAATTGCTTGTTTAACCCCCATACAACCCCCATACAACTCAGGTAGCAGACCTCCAAGCTCACAACAGTGTAAAACATAGTGGCTGCTATCTCATGAATGCCTGAACGGATTTCCATTCGGATTCTTTTGTTTGAAAGCTGTGAGCAATGTGGACACACGTGGTGCATTATCTAGGCATGGGTGTGCATGATCCGTGCACTATGAATTACATGGAAGTCTATGGAGACAGTTTGGCAGGATTGGAGTACGAAGGTATTGTTAAATGGCAGCAAATGAGTTAATGCAGGGGTTCCCAAACTTTTTTGTCCCAGGGCACCCCATAAATATTTTTTTAATCCGAGGCACCCCTACTGGCCTACATTATAATTTTGACATTCCAGCACCTTATATTTATAGCATATCGTCGTTGTCGGGTGGAAACCTTGTATGTCCAAAACCGTTCGTTTTGTATTTATCAATATATAATTTATCAAAATATAAAATGTACTAAACTAGTGAAAACAGCAGATCTACAAGGCGTTTTGTGCTTGTAGATCAGCTGTTTTCACTCGTTTTGCGCGACAGAGGTTTCTGCCGGACAGTGACGATATTTTAGTGATTATGTTGCGAGGAAAACGTTGACATAACCATTTTGGTTAGAACTGACTGAAAATATGTTTGTACTTCAAGTTTAAAATGATACTAAATATTTCTTCAGGTGTCCAAATAAATTCCAAATATTATCAAATGATCTCGCGGCACCCCTGGGCTGCCGGCACGCCACCCCAGGGTGCCCCGTCACCCACTTTGAAAAGCCCTGCCTTAATGTATATGTATATACTGTAGTTTACTCATATTCTATTGAATAGCCTAGTTTGGAAATTATGCCATTGCCTTTGTAGTGATCTCCACAATACATTTTATTTCCCACATGTACAACTCAACTGGCCCTCACTCCTACAGTTCATCTTGTACACAAAACTGTCAGAGCAGGAACAAACACATTAGAACGCCCTTTCTTTGTTGTCAGACAACATACTTTCAGATAGACACATCCGTCCATGGATGCTATGCCATCTCACCTGTTTTAGTTTTTGGGCATTTATGCCTTTATTAATAGGCTAGTAGACTGGCAGGAAATGAGGAGAGAGATGGGTAGTAAGCAGCAATGGTTGTCAGGATCGGGATTCGAACCTGCGACACGCTGTCAGGCATCAGAGCCTATGTGCCTGGACCGCTGGGCCAGCCGGCGCCCCAGCTCTGTGTATGTACTTAATGCATTTTTAGAACAAAATTGTATACAGTATCTCTGCCTTAATATAGAGCACACTGCTGTTGGGAGGGATGGGAGAGTAAGTACACAGGCACTGTGCTACGAGTCAGACAGGATATGCCCACTGGTTCAGCATCATGCCCCGGCCCAGCCTACGCTGCGCATGAAGGGAAAGCACAATCTCTTGAGTGTCATCGGTTTGTTTTAATCAGACTGTATTATATTTACGTAGGGTCGTTTATTTTGAAGCGTTTCACAAGCTTTTCTTTTAGCCTCACAACTACTGTACAGTATGTCTGTGAAAGTCCTTTTGAGTTTTGGATCCAGTGAGAAAGGTAGGCTGTCATGCAGTGAGCCAGGCATATGAAAAGGCCTGGGAACAGAGATCTGCACGTCACCTGTGCCCTGTGCCTCATCTATTAATAATGAGCTGGGAAAGGCAGCAGAAAGATGGGAGGAAAGTGTGTGTGTCAGGGGGGGTCTGAAAGAACGAGTGAGAGCGTTTATGCATCTGGGTTTGGACTGTGTATCTGCCTGCTTTCAACCCTTGTATACACGCACGCACGCACACACACACACACACACACACACACACACACACACACACACACACACACACACACACACACACACACACACACACGCTAGGGCAGAGGGTGACTGAATGCATTCCAGAGTTGTGAGTTGGGAGCTGGTCTTGGGGATCGGTGCATTCCCAGCGGTGGCCCCAGCCTGTCTAAAGGATCTCTTGCTCTGTCTGTCTGTCTGAGTCTGGTGCACAGCAGGAAACCTCATCTCATCTCCTAATTGTATCCGCCAGGCCGAAGGCGTGGCCGAGACTATGTTTTCGCCTCCGTCAGTCTGTGCGTGCGTGTGTGTGTCTGCCCGCGTGTCTGTCCGTCTGTGTACAGCTAATCTCCAGCACGTTTGGCCCGATTGCAACGAAACTGTGCACATACACAGCCTCGAGAAATGTTTCACGTTGGCCTGTTATAGCCGCACCAGGAGGCAGATTTTTGCTAAATCCTTTTTATTTTTTTTGTCCAAACATCATGCAAATCACAACAATAACTCTTTATCAGTAGCTCATATACACACAACTACACACAGTCCATGCCTAACAATGTACAATGTCTTCCATATGTCATGTTCTACCAACTAAACACACTTTTTGCTACTACTCGTAGAGATTTTCAGCACTCTCGCAAATCAAAATATTGTGTCCGACTCTGTGCAATAAATTCATACAATGCTGGCCCACCATAATCTACTTAAACTGGCGGAAACCTTTTCTAGTTATTTATTTGTTTTCCTTAGTGGGCCTTTGCTCCAGGAACTCTCCTTTTTGTGTTCCTTACAGCAGGGGTTCCCAAACTTTTTTGGCTCGGGGCACCCCTATAAATATTTTTTTCATCCGAGGCACCCCTACATTATATAACTAATTTTCACTCCCAGCACCTCATATTAATAGCATATTTTAGCGATTATGTTTTGCGAGAAAAACAAGATAATAGCCATTTTAGTTAGAAAATCACTTTGTACTTCAAGTTTAAAATGATACTAAATACATTTTTAAATGTCCAAATAAATTTCAAATATTATCAAATTATCTTGCAGCACCCCTGGACTGCCGTCGCGGCACCCCAGGGTGCCCCGTCACCCACTTTGAAAACCCCTGCCTTACAGTACCATGCATTATGTCACGTGTGCAACATCTGACAGCTGGGAGGCAGAGGGCTTCTCTTTTTTAAGTGTCACAGTGTATGTGTGTGCAGATCTACACGCATGTCGCATGCATGCATATTGTCCTCACATAACCCATCTCTGACCATTCTTCCGTGTTCATCTTGATGAACACAGGGCTGAGGTGAAGTGAGAGCTCAGGGGGGGTCACACTCTCTCCTTATTGACTGTCTGGATCTGCCTTTGCTTCTTCCCACTCAACTATTTCCTTCCGCATTGCTATCTCTCCCCCTCATCCTCCTGTTATCCTCCCCCCGTCTCTCTCTTCCTTCTGTACTGCTCCCCCCCATCACCCTCCCTCCCTCCCGGAATCAGTTCTTCTCTCCTGCTCAGCCTGTGAGGAGAGCGTGTATGTGTCTACAGGAGAGGTTGAGGCCGATCGCCCCCCGCTACCCCCGCCTCCCCGTTTTTTGCTCCCAGACCACGCCCCCGACCGTCGCGATTGGCCGGCTGTACTCTGCTGTACTTCCTGGCCATGTCCTGTGTGTACTGTTGTTGTCGTGTCGCACTAGTGCTGTCACGCGTAGAAGGATGTTTGAGAGAGATGAGATTCAATTTATTGTCAGTGGACAGTACAAGTACAGTACAGTACAGCGAAAAGTATTTTCACATCTCATACGCGGAGACGTTGGAATACGCGGAGACGTTTGGACTTTTGTAAAAATGAAAATGCGCGTGATTTACAACGCAGCCGACCGACCGATGACAATATTGTTGTTGGACCGTCGCTAAATACCATCTAATGATGTAAAATTCGATTACTGTACCACGTGAATAGCGTGGCATTACTGCCCACAGAAAAGCAGAGTGTGACTGCAGGTTTGGGAAGAGAGGGAGAGGGGGAAAAACGTCTGGAGACTGATGCTCTAGTCTAAAGTAGCCAGCGTGGAATCAGACTATTTTGAGTTCATTTTATTATTGTTATTATTATTATTATGTTTGGGAAGAGAGGGGGGGGGGCGTCTGGAGACTGAAGTAGCCAGCGTGGAATCAGGCTATTTTGAGTTATTTTGTTATTATTATCATTATTATGATTGAAGGACCGACTGTGGGGGAAAAAATAATAATAATTGCACACCATAGCCTACCACAAGAGATAAAGCATTTACATTTTTTATTTGACAAGCTTGGGAGAGAAGACTTGTAATTGAACGTATGGGTAGCCTAGTATATACATAGAGATGATTAATGAGGTGTTATATTGATGCTAATTCTACACCACCTGAAAGGGAGATATATGAGCCATCAGAATTCCATCCATTGTACTGTACACTGACAATAAATTGAATCTCATCTCATTGTCTAGAGCATCAGTCTCCAGACGTTTTTCTCCCTCTCTTCCCAAACCTGCAGTCACACTCTGCTTTTCTGTGGGCAGTAATGCCACGCTATTCACGTGGTACAGTAATCGAATTTTACATCATTAGATGGTATTTAGCGACGGTCCAACAACAATATTGTCATCGGTCGGTCGGCTGCGTTGTAAATCACGCGCATTTTCATTTTTACAAAAGTCCAAACGTCTCCGCGTATTCCAACGTCTCCGCGTATGAGATGTGAAAATACTTTTCGCTGTACTGTACTGTACTGTACTTGTACTGTCCACTGACAATAAATTGAATCTCATCTCTCTCAAACATCCTTCTACGCGTGACAGCACTAGTGCGACGCGACAACAACAGTACACACAGGACATGGCCAGGAAGTACAGCAGAGTACAGCCGGCCAATCGCGACGGTCGGGGGCGTGGTCTGGGAGCAAAAAACGGGGAGGCGGGGGTAGCGGGGGGCGATCGGCCTCAACCTCTCCTGTAGACACATACACGCGTGAGGAGATGAGACGGGACAACTGGGCTGTTCCCCTTGCCTGCCTCTCCTCCCCCCAGTCTGTCTACTACTTTCTTTTCTCTCTCTCACTCTCTCTCTCTCTTTCACTCTCACTCTGACACACACACACACACACACACACACACACACACACCTTCTCTGTCCGTCTCTTCTCACTGTCCTTAACCCCCCGGCTGCACCGAGCGTGTCGAGCATCGCGTCAACGTCTGGGAACGCTCCCGTTTTAATCAATGAAGGGTGCTCCACTGCCGACGTCAACGTCGGACGCTCCGGTGACGACGTCCAAACAAAACAAAAAAACGCCCCGGTTAAAAAATGTTACGCCGTCCCCAACGTCCAGTGATGTATACATTATGATTAAATGTAATTGCTTTTCATATTTAAATGTATATACGTGCCTTTCTGCTGTTGGATATCCATTCATGTCATTCACAAGGGTGACTGGATGTCCCGGAAATCATAGCATGTGTGTCCGTTCATGTCCATATATGGTCATTCCAGTCCAGAATGAACAGGTTTTATCTGTCCCGTACATGTGTGTCCCGTGTGTGTCCCATGTGTGTCCCGTTCATGTCCATATCTGTCCCGTACATCCAGAATATGTGTGTAACGTCCGTCCCGGTCTGATGATTGGATGATTAAAAATGTCCAATGAGACCATACTTTGAGGATTGGTCAAGCTTCACATGACAATTCGGCCCTCCAGATAAAATCATTCATTCATTCAGAATTGGATGAATGTATAGATCACAGAGTTCATAGCTCTAGAATACATAGAATAAAAGTTCACCGCTTCACTTCAAACCGAGGTTTGATTTTTTTTAATGTAATTACAGTGGTCTTCTTACTTTGATAAAATTATGTATAAACACAACAGGCTGGGAAACAACTCCTTTCTCATTTCTTCCTACTAAAACAGGTCAGCAGTGAGTGACTGAGTCTGAACTGAACACTACAGACAGATTTTTATACATTATCGTGGCGGCGCTGGTTCACCGAAAATAGCCAATCTACAAGCTCACAGTCACAAAACAGCATGTCCTGAGTCATGCGCGCGTCCACGCGACGTGTTGTGAGCTTGTAGATCTGCTATTTTTTTTCTGGCACTTTACACAGCATAAATTAATATAAATTAGGCATAACACTACAGTTGATTATATCCTCGTCTGATCTTTGATTGAAATATCAGAGCCAGTCGGACGTCAACGTGACGGCGTCTTAGGAGCCCTGGCGTAACCAGCTGTGCTGGAGAGTTAGTCCCACACTATGACTCTGACTAGTGCTGCAAAGCATGCTTTGGCCCACTTCAGTCCACCCGGGGCAATTACAAGAGAGTGACATTTTAAAGGAGGAGAGGGGGGAAGGAGAGGTATATAGCTGAGGAACACATGCTTTCTTTTCTTTCTGTCCATCTCTGTTGAAAGCCATCGCATGTTGGCCGTGATGCACACCTCGGGGACTTGCTTCATACAGGAAAGAATGCTTGTCTGCTCAATATTTTACAAGGCGAACGGCGCATATCTGCTCTTCCTCCTGCTCTCATAATGGGACAGCCAAGGCAGAGCGACGTGAGGGATGTATGGGCGGCAGGGCATTGGTTACAGAGAGGAAACCTTGTGGATTAGATCAGCGGTCTTTAACCTTTTTCAGGTCAATGACCGTTTAGCTGCGAGAGAGATGACGCAGTGACCCCCACTACATATATTGTGTGAAATTGTGTTGCAGATTAAACTTTTTCATATATTTTCGTATAGCTTCGTAGCCTTGTTTGACACGCATTTTCTTTTTCTAGTATTAACATGTTGGATTCACATTAATGTGTATTTTCAGACTTTTTAAACCCTCAGAATGTAGTCAACTTGACCGTTGGCTCTATACTCCTACACCAACTCTCCGAAAATAGCACATCTACAAGCTCGCTGCTATTTTCCCAGACCCCCTGTTGAAGACCCCTGGACTAGATATACATTCATAAATACTGGAACTATTATATGCTGTTGTAGACACACACCACCCAAAAGTGATGTCATTAAAGGAAAATGGATGAAACCTCACAGTAGACCAATTGAAAATAGGAGTAAGTAAATATCTGACCGAAAGGAAAATGTATTTAGTTTTTGCATACTCAGCCAGGCTTTTAACCCGGAGGCATAAATAGGCTCAGGTGATATTACATCACCAGAGTCGCAGGGACAATTAACATCATTTTAAGAGACACTATTGAAATTCATTATGAATATAGATTATAGAATATCGTCATCGTCATAAATATATTTTGAATGTTTTTATGACAATCGTTACAAACACCTCATGGCATGGGATTGATTGCATCGTTTTTTTGTTAACTTGTTAACGTCCACAGCTTTTAACTTGTTTTCTAACATCTGTCTCTCCTCCTCTTCTCTTCCAGTCCTGTGTGCGAAGAACCTGGCAAAGAAAGACTTCTTCCGTGAGTGGAATCTCTTTTTCCTTTTTTTTACTATTCCTGTCCCGTGTTGGGTCCCACGTGGATTAGAGAACTGGCATTGTCAGCAGTGGCAGCGTGCTGGCTCTCAAAATGATGTCCCCAAGGTGCTGTCTGTCTGTCTGTCTGTCTGTCTGACATGCACAACCAGGAGACCCGTCACGTGCACTGCCCGCCAAAAGTCTCATAATGGGTGAATTAAGTAGAAAAGTGCCACTTAGGAAGAACAAGGCACCCATAGAATATGAATGGAACTGCGTAGATACTGTACAGTATGTGGTTCTGTCTAAGCTAAAGTTTTATTCATTGCTCTTCTTTTGAAGTAGCATTTCCACTTAATGACCCTTTTGGGCTTGTCAGGACTAGAGCAACGTCTGAGTGGCAACAACCAGTTTTGGAAGCGCACTTAACCTGAATAGTCTAGACTAGAAGGCAAGTCATAGTCAGCATCCTGCGATGCAGATGTATTGTACTAATTTTGCCAGAGGGAGGTAGGTGAAGTGATATGAATAACGTCTAATTTTAATTTAATTTGGGTGCAACGCACGCGCGCGCACACACACACACACACACACACACACACACACACACACACACACACACACACACACACACACACACACACACACACACACACACACACACACACACACACACACACACACACACACACACACACACACACACACACACACACCATTCACGCTATCAGGGTAGAAGATCTTCCTCCGTCACTCATCTTAATGAAGGCATGGATGTGTTTCACAAACCAGACAGCTTTCACAACGGCCTAACCTAAAGCAGCACACGCCCTTGGCATAATTGCCATCGTTATGGCTGTAGTAAAGACATTGGATTGCAACTACTGCATCCTATTTAGCCTGTAGCCCCGTTGGTCATTTAAGCCTGATGTATACTTACTGTAGTTCCGTGTCAGTGTCGCACATTTACAAGCTCACAACGTGTTGCGAGCTTGTATATCGTCTATTTCCAGTGCGCAACACAATGTGTGACCAACTATAAATCAGGCATTACCTGGAATCCTAGGATGTAATTACTACGAAGAAGCGTGGGTTTGTAGAGTTGCTTCCTGTGACGGGGATGAGCTCATCCACATACATGCACACAAAAAAAGCCAACAAGGGAAGTCCCAACGGAGCAAATGTGACATAACAGGTTTGACCAGTGTGAGGTATCGGTGCTCAGAGGCACAATCTCTAAACAAACACACATGCGCGCACACACACACACTCTCTCTCTCTCACACACACACACACACACACACACACACACACACACACACACACACACACACACACACACACACACACTGAGCGTGCCATTACTATGAGACACAGACTAAATAGCATCCCTTATCAGATTTCCCTTTGAATAAGACACTGTGGAAAGACATGCCTTGGAGCCACTCGGCAGATAGCAGCAGTGCTTGTCATTTCCTCTCCATGTTATGTAAATAATTCGGACTGTAAATAACATTTCACTGGCAACGTTTGCATGCCACTTCGACATGACTGTATTGGTTGATTCTAGTATTCCTCTCCACACCACCAGGTAAAATGGTAAATGGTGCATTTATATAGCGCTTTTATCCAAAGCGCTTTTACAGAGATTGTGCATTACATTCACCCATTCACGCACACATTCATACACCGGTGGCAGAGGAAACCATGCAAGGCACCAACCTGCTCACCAGGAGCAATGTGGGGTTCAGAGTCTTGCCCAAGGACCCTTCGACATTAACTCAGGGGGAGCCCGGATTCGAACTGGGAACCCTTCGGGAACCCTTCGTGGTCTAATAACGGTTTCTCTACCCCTGAGCTATGCCGCCCCCCAGGTAACATTTGAAATCATCAATCTGTATTCTACTATAACAAAAAGTGTTGTGATGTTGGCTGTATCAGCGGTATAAATACGCAAATCCCCATATATGGTCAGAACAGAGGTTCTCAAGAAATCTCTATAAATTATGCAGACCTCATTACGATATGAAGTCATAGTACTGACATCATTGTACTTGGAGGACAGTCTATGTCCTCCAAGTACAATGATAATGGGCAGTGCACTAAGTACCACTCTGACAATGTGTACAATGCATAACCGGAGGGCATATGATGTTACCAACTGGCATTGTTCCCAACGAGCCTAGTCTATATCTATATATAAATGTGTGGAATCTTTGTGTCTTTCTGTGCCCCCTTGCATATCTCAAGAATTGGCCAACCGATCAACTTCAAACTTGGCGTGTGGATCCGTGGGAGTGCAGTGCTGAGTGGGATCGGTCGGATCAGCGAATAAAAATAATAATATCTTTAAGTTATGCAAATCCCCATCTATTTAGTACCCTGATGTTATCAATATGACGTCCATATTGAGTAGACAGACAGACAGACAGACAGACAGACAGACAGACGGGTACAACGGGTACTCAAACATGCATAGAATTCTGTCCGAAAAGGGTAACACACCTTAACTGTTGCACATAGTTAAGGCATGGACCAATCATGCTTACTGTCTTGTGTAAAGGCATTCTGACTACTTGAATTTTGTGGATTGCTACTATGGCATGATGATGATACTTTTTCAACATACATGAATATAACCATAATTATGGCCATAACAGATAGAATTTGTAAAAAAAAAAAAGTTTTTACCTGGGACTCATTCAAATGACAATCCATGGATCCTTTGACCCACTACCTAAGACAGTCACAGTGTTCTCCATTTTTGTTTGCCTGTGATGCTATCAGGTTCGGATAGATAGTCATCTAAAAAGCCATTCCTTTGTCTCTGCTCCTCCTTATTTTGGCTTCACAGGACTGCCAGATCCATTTGCCAAAGTGGTGGTGGACGGCTCTGGACAATGCCACTCCACGGACACTGTGAGGAACACGCTGGACCCCAAGTGGAACCAACATTATGATCTGTAAGTCGTTAATATCATCTGTAAGTCACTCGCAACACAATGGGGGTGTGCATCACTGTAGGACAACTAAGAGGCAACCTGGCTTTTAGCCTTCTGTCATCATTAACAGCATTCTTGTCACAACACCGCAAACATAAATGTACGGCTCACGTGCAGAACACAAACTCAGGAAACCAAGGAGGTAACTCAAATAGACTTTATTAGAAAATGAACGTAACCCTCACAGACGTGGCAACAGGGGAATGTGGAAAAGGGAAGGGAGGGGCCCTGTCAACTCGGGGGTCAAACTGGAAAGGCACACTGAACACCGACAGAGACCGTGGTCATGACAATTCTGTCCTGCACGTTAGTTCCCTGTCTCTTTTGCTTTGCAGGTGTAAGATGGTAAATGTACTGTACCTATTTGAGTTGTCAAGCTGATTTCAACTCAAATTAGTGGTTTTGAGCTTTTAAAGCACAATGACTTAATAATTCTATATTCCCACTATTTTATGCATGCTTGCACTGGGATTTACCAAGCAATATTAAATGGTAGGCCTGTGATTCATGCATTTTACATCTGAATTGCTGAAGAAGCCACTGTGAAGTCAGTCTTTTGTGAGCCAAAATAATGTCAAAAAGGTCCTGCAAAATCCCAGTGGGACTGCTCATGTAGGGGAAGCGTCTGTTTGCACCAAAAGTGTAGCCACGTAAACCTTCAGTTCCATACCATATAATAAACAGGAGAAGAGAAACGCACTGCGACTCCCAAGTGGCACCGTGCTGTAGGTTTTGGTTTCAGTCTCTGGCACTGCTTTGCGTGGAGCTGCTATGATAAGCGTGTGAGGAATGCAGAATCAGCCTCCCCTTTTCCGTGTGCACCAACACCCAGCTATAAACCACTATGGCCCGTTTAGCAAGCGCACAGTGCCTCTACAATACCCTGGGACTGTACACATTCCACACTCCCTGCTCGGGCCAGACTTTCATCAAAGTTATAGGATTTTAGAAAATAATACTCATCCAGTTTTAACACCACTGGGGGGTTTATTTATCCATCCCCCATTCCCCCAAAATATATTTGGGCAAAAAAAAAAGAAATATTGTGATTGTTTCCCATCTTCATGTTCATATCTTGCAAAAAATATTTATTCAGGGTTAGGGGGCAATAATGTAAGACAAGCCCTAATCGTCTCACCTCCACTGAAGCACTCTGTGCTTGACTGAATGGAAGGAAGCAGTGTTTTCACTGGGGGCCGGTGGGGGTGTCGTGAATGTCCTCCGTGTTGAGCTCTGTCGAAAGGCTGTTGGTCCAGGGAGTAATCACCCTAAAGGACCCAAAGGGCCCACTGGCAGTTCCCACAACCACAGAGAGAGGCAGAGGCAAATGAAAGCAGAGGCAGAGAGGGCGGATGATGGAGTGGCCTTGGGGAGAGCTGAGTGGAGGAAAGAAGGAATGAGGAGAGATGGAGTGTGTTGGACAGAGAGGAGTTGGTCATACACCGGTAGAAAGACACAACCAAGAAAAATGTTTGTCGTTACTTGATGAACCCAACACACACACACTCACGGGGACGACAGTGGCTCAGGAGGTAGAGCGGCTGCTTAGGAATAGAAAGGTTCTCGGTTCAATCCCGGCTCCCCCTGTGTTAACTGCCGAATTGTCCTGGAGCAAGTCACTGAACGAACCACTGGCTGCTCCTGATGAGCAGGTTGCTGCCTTGCATGGTTCCCTCCATCATCGGTGTGTGAATGTAACACACATTGTAAAGTGATTTGGATAAAGGCGCTATATATGCACCATTTACATACACACACACACACACACACACACACACACACACACACACACACACAATTAGTAGATCTATAAAAGTATCAAGTGTGTGTATTGTTACTGTATGTTTGACAATTTGAACACACATCTATTTGTCTACAGACATGAACACACAAACTCACCTGTTTCCCCTGTACTTGTCTGCCCTGCCCTGGCCAGCAAGCCCAGCATCAACCTCAGGACCCACTCCTGCCTACAGTATAACCCCCCCCCCCCCCCCCCAAGCCTATGATGCTGCCTCTGAGGTGAGGAATCCCCAGCAGCCAGTGACCCTTCACCTCTCCCTCTGCTTCAGGAAATGGTTGACATGCCACTGAGAGCAGATGGGAAGGTGGGCTCGGCAGTCTGCCAAGGCTGCCCCCTCTCCTCCGTCTCCAGTTTGAGGAGGCGGGGTCTGTTCCCATCAAATTCAGGTCATAATGGCACCAGCATCGACTGGGGTCAAGGGGATAATTTCCCCTTCAGCCCCGCCCTGCCATGTTACAGTATCGTCACTGTCGGGCAGAAACCTCGTATCACCAAGTTTCAAATGTGTACATTTCTTCTTAAAGTAAAGCACTGCTTCATCACACAAGGCCGTCGCACAAAAGTAGTGAAAACAGCTTGTAGATCGTCTATTTTCACTGCTTCATCAGACCAAACCGGACCATTCGAAAAGGTCCAAACGTTTAATTGTGTCACTTGCAAGGCAAAAGCATGTTGTCTAGGGGGGTGTACTTCACGCTGCCTCGTGCTAAGGAAACAGGAGAAAGGCTGGTGACCTTTGGGCCACATGGCTCGGCAACCGTTGGCTCCGAGGCTACTTACTGACACCTGACTGTTCAGGAGATGCATGTGTTTTGATGCAGATTATTAGTGTATTGATTGATTTCATAAGGAGGCCATACTGTATGTACAGTTGTTATCATGGCATAAAGAACATATCTCTCTGCACCTCCCATCACCAACCATTGGAGAGTGTGTTCCCAAACAGCTCAGTTTGTTGCACTGACACTGTCGGGTGGCTTAAATGCCCTCTGGCCCTAGTCTACACTACATGGCATACCAGCACTTTACAGTCTGAACATCCCTGCAGTGCGCTGCATACAGACTGTTGGCAGATGGCCAGCTTTCCACACAAGTCCATCCTTCGGTCTGAGATAGAGGAGGTGTGTTGTGTTGTGAAATAACACTGCAAGGGCCATCCATAATGAAAATGTGTTGGTACTAGTTGGCAGCTCTGCTCCTCTCTCCTCACTGTCCCCTTAAAGGCCTGGGCACATAGGCTGCATAATGTTTGCCCTGAAAAATTCACCTTGCTCACCAAGTCCCAAAATGCAGAAATAAAATGTATTTATTTATTTTCCGGGTACTTTAACCTCTTACCAACGACTTACTTTTTTTAAATTAAAATGTATGTGTACAATTGCATCACTGAATCCACAATGGGTAGTCTGACAAAACCTTAATGTGTGCAACACGTTAGGCATGTATCACCCTAACCCTAACCATTATAGTCACTGGTCTTTGGAAGAGGGAGGATCTCTGCAGGTTGCGTCCTTGTATGTTTCTCTGCCCTTTCTCCCTTTTTGAGCGGTGGTCACTCACACCGTCTCCATAGCGCAGCGTGTGTGTATGTGTGTATCTGTCCGTATAAAATGGCAAATGTACAAGCTCCCAGTGCAGCACAAAGTGACACGCTAATAATGAGCTTGTACATCTGCTATTTTTGAATAGACACAAATCTAAAATGACAGATGCTTTCCCAGTTTTAATGTTGAGCAACATTTTTGCTTGCGGCTAGACAAGCAGATTGTGAGAACAATGGTTAACAATGCAGAGAAATGCTACTGGAATGCCAAACATTCAGTTGTGTGCCTGTAGTCCAAACATTTTTTTTTCTTCTTCTTTTGACTCCAGAACTGTCTGGCAATAGTAACGGCACCTTCAACAATAGTTTAGATCAGCGATTCTCAAACTATGGGTTGTGAGTTTGTGACCCAAAGTGGGGTCGCGGGAAGGTGCCCTTGGGGTCGTGAATTGGAAACCAAAAAAAGAAGAAATATATTTTTATCTAGAAACAAAAAAAAAAAGAGAAAAAAGGAAGGTCATTGCAACCAACGTGAAGAGGACGCCTTGACTCTTCACAAACACACACTCGTTCATAAACGATTTACTTGGGAATTATGTCAATTTGAGCAGGTGTTTTTTTTTTTACTTCGGGAGAGGAGGGTACCAGATCCATGTGGTTAGATCTGTACCCTTGCGGAATTAAATTTACAGCTCCGCGATGGAGAAAAACGTAACGTCGGGTCAAGAAATTCTGTGTTTCTCGTAACAGTATTGTTATGGTAGGGGAGATGGGGGGGGGGGGGGGCTGGGGTCGCCAAATAATTTACCTCATAATATGGGGTTGTGGTTTAAAAAACTTTGAGGAACCCCTGGTTTAGATGTAAATGTAATTCCTAACTACATTATTATTACTTAAATACAACGCCTCACACTCTCACCGCGAGGCGTTGTGTGCTTGTAGATCGGCTGTTTTCACTGCTTTTGTGCAAAAGCCTTGTACGATGAAGCAGGGCTTTTACTTGGTGAAAAAACATACAAATTTGAAACTTGTGAGATACAAGGTTTCTGTCCGACAGTGACGATATATTGTATCCAGAGAGTGGACAGATCAGACATATATTAGGGCTAACAAAAATAAACTTTGGTTTCCGGTTGGCGACTGACCCTATTAAATACGTGCGACCCAGATGATTTTATTGGCATTTGGAGTGAAAATAAAAAGAATAATAAAATTAAGTCAAAATCCGACCGAGTCGATCAAAAACGTCTTACAAAAAATATATTTGGTGCGACCACATTCGCGAAGTTTAATCAAAGTTTTCATTCATGTATTCATTTGATTCGTTTATTTGATTTATTAATATTAGACGATGAGAGACCGCTAAAAGGCTGAAGCGAGCAGCAGTCAGTGGGAAGAGGAGCTTGCTTGTTGTTCTCGGCTCCGCCCGTTTTGTCATTACTGTGGTGATGTATGTGGATGCGGAAGAGGGTAGTTTTGTTTTTTAACAAAACAAGCGCTCCTTTTCCCTAGCCTTCCGTCACATCAACTGCCCTCCCTTGCGCTCTCACATCATCACACTGTCTGTGAGTGAGCACAGACGAGAGCATACAAGTAAACATATTTGGCGTGTAGTGGAGTTGTGCTTGTGGGCTGTGGAGTGGACTTCTTAAAAAGTTTTAGATTAAGACAATTCACGATGCGGCCGTGCGCGATTCTGCATTGATGCGGGGATGTGACATAATCGATGTTTGTTGATTTTCCTCAACCATGAGGAATTAGCTAGCCTAGCTAAATGCTAAGGCTATTGTCCTGTTCCTTCTGCCTGTGAGACAGAATGAAGCTGACAGTCATAAAGTCATTTAGTCAGCCCGTTTTCAAAGAGGAGAATCCACTAATCATCTGTGATTTACAACAGCTGGTGTACCGAGCGTTTTTACGTTCTACACGCTCATCAATACACCGCGTATCCCTTCTCCTCTCCTGACTTGAGTCCCGTTCACTCAGTAATAATATAATAATTTAACTCAGTGACCAGGGTTGCCAACATTAGACAGTCAGAATTCAGGAGATTTTTGGGGAGGCATATGGAACTCTGATTTTGATAATTTTATTATACTTGCTTATTGGAAAAGGATGGGTACAATTTCAGCAATTAAAACGCCAGAAGTAGGTGTACAGTATTTGATTTTATAACTGAAGCAATATAAGACCCATAATAGGCCTACTAATATTCACTATCCACGAAATTTCGGCCGTTGTCGCCACTCCTTTAAGTAGTAACAGAATATATTAAAAAAAATCACACCCGTGTGTGTGTGTGTGTGTGTGTGTGTGTGTGTGTGTGTGTGTGTGTGTGTGTGTGTGTGTGTGTGTGTGTGTGTGTGTGTGTGTGTGTGTGTGTGTGTGTGTGTGTGTGTGTGTGTGTGTGTGTGTGTGTGTGTGTGTGTGTGTGTGTGTGTGTGTGTGGGGATCATGTGTACCGATTTTTGTGACATTTGAAGAAAATATGTAGGAAAAGGAGCAAAAAGTGTGTTTTGGAGAAAATTCAAGATGGCGGAAAATCTATCATGGCGCAAATGGGCGTGGCCTATATGGGGAGATGCGTCATGACCCAAGGAATCCAGGGAAAAAATATTTTTAATTTTCCGACCTACGGTTCAAGAGTTACAGGCCAAAACGTAAAGTGGGGTGTTATGGCGCCACCATGCGGCCAAATGACACAATTATTTTTTATTTAATCCTTGAAATCATTATGAACCTCCTCTCCAAGTCTTGAAACTCTAGCCCCTATGGTTTGCGAGAGACAAATAATTGAATGTGAGTTTTTGCGATTCCCATTATAAGTCAATGGGGAAAATTAATTCACTAATAAATTAATATCAATTAAACTATTGAACCTTTCTCTTAGCAAGTTACTAGCCCACGATTCCCGAGTAAGCCTGTCGATTTGACATATGGCGCGAGTGTGTGGTGGCAAAACTGTGGGACTAGTAGCGTGCCGAAGTTTAGGAAGTTCAGGCTACATACACACAGACACACACACAGACAGACAGACAGACAGACCCACACAGCCACGTATAGGGAGCCTGTGCTTCACACAGCTCCAAAAATCACACCCGTGTGAAGTGGAGCTCTGTGTGTGTGTGTGTGTGTGTGTGTGTGTGTGTGTGTGTGTGTGTGTGTGTGTGTGTGTGTGTGTGTGTGTGTGTGTGTGTGTGTGTGTGTGTGTGTGTGTGTGTGTGTGTGTGTGTGTGTGTGTGTGTGTGTGTGTGTGTGTGGATCATGTGTACCGATTTTTGTGACATTTGAAGAAAATATGTAGGAAAAGGAGGAAAAAGGGTGTTTTGGAGAAAATTCAAGATGGCGGAAAATCTATCATGGCGCAAATGGGCGTGGCCTATATGGGGAGATGCGTCATGACCCAAGGAATCCAGGGAAAAAATATTTTTAATTTTCCGACCTACGGTTCAAGAGTTACAGGCCAAAACGTAAAGTGGGGTGTTATGGCGCCACCATGCGGCCAAATGACACAATTATTTTTTATTTAATCCTTGAAATCATTATGAACCTCCTCTCCAAGTCTTGAAACTCTAGCCCCTATGGTTTGCGAGAGACAAATAATTGAATGTGAGTTTTTGCGATTCCCATTATAAGTCAATGGGAAAAATTAATTCACTAATAAATTAATATCAATTAAACTATTGAACCTTTCTCTTAGCAAGTTACTAGCCCACGATTCCCGAGTAAGCCGGTCGATTTGACATATGGCGCGAGTGTGTGGTGGCAAAACTGTGGGACTAGTAGCGTGCCGAAGTTTAGGAAGTTCAGGCTACATACACACAGACACACACACAGACAGACAGACAGACAGACCCACACAGCCACGTATAGGGAGCCTGTGCTTCACACAGCTCCAAAAAAGAAGCATATCGAGCATTGCCATAGAAAAAAAAAAAAAAAAAAGACTACCTACCCATCCTTCCCATGAGAAAATAAAATAAAATTCCTTGCTACCCATCATGCCCACAAAAAAAATAAAAAATAAAATAAAATAAATTCCCTACCTACTCAGCCCTAAAATGACAGCCAACCCGGAAACCAAAGTTTTTTTTGTTAGGCCTTACCTATATCAGTGGTTCCCAACTAGAGTCCTTGAGGGGGTTCCAGGTCGTCTCCCCAGCTAAATAATGGAGAGTCGGTAATAAGCATGTAACGATTCAAACAGGGAATGATTTAAATCGATGTACTGTATTAATGAAGGGATTATGTTTCTGCACTGTCAGTAGGTCTACATCTATTTATAACACCAAAGCTCATGGAAAAATCATGGAAAAAATCCTATCCAACAATAACAATATATTCTAAGTTTTGTGTCTGAGAGGCTGAATCTCATCAAATGGTGGTCTGTGGCTCAAATGCTGCATAAATAATGGACCTTGATGTGAAAAGGGTTGAAAATCACAGACCGACAGTACATGTAGTGTACTACCGGATATGCTGCTCAGTCAAAGGGGAATCCCACCTAACCAAGGCTTCAGGCATGGCTACATTCACCAGCCTTTGACCTCCCTTCATCTGGAAACCTGTTGCTGCTTATAGTACCACAGTATATTTACCTGTTTTAGTATTTTTGTTCAGTGTATGCTAGAAGAAGGGTGCTGGGAAGTGCTCTCTCGGGGGGGTTGTGTGTGTGTGTGTGTGTGTGTGTGTGTGTGTGTGTGTGTGTGTGTGTGTGTGTGTGTGTGTGTGTGTGTGTGTGCGTGTGCGTGTGTGCGTGCGTGCGTGAGTGTGTTTTTGTTAGTGTGTACATGTTTTATTGCTGTATTGTGTACTTCTGCACCGTTACCACTGAAATGTCCCTATATGGTATAATGAAGTTTACTTTACCTTACTAATGCAACACCTGGATTCATCAATAAAATTATTAATATTATGATTATGAATATATTAGTAGTAGTATTATTACTAGAGCTTTGCAACCCCCTTGACCCGTTTTATAGTAAGATACTAGTAAGACGCATCAGGGCAACATGTTCCAATTTTTGGCCATCTGATTTATATCGGACCAGTTACCCATATATGGACATATAAGTTCATCCCTTTTATGCCCATACATGGAGATCCCTGTCTGAACCAGCCACACAGATATGGGCTGTCTTCCTCCATATATGGGCATTCCCATATGAAGTCCTGTTAGATATGGGCTAATATTGATGACATAAGGGATCTCCATATATGGGCATAAAAGGGATTCTGTGTGTGAGTGGTTCCCATGACATCACAACATATAATATCTTTTATACCCATACATGGAGATCCCTATCTTTACCAGCCACACAGATATGGGCCATGGCTTGGCCTTCTGGCCAGTGATATATATTGATGACATCAGGGATCTTCATCTCTGAGTATGAAAGGGATTCTGGGGAATACCCATATATGGACTTTTGCATAGGTGATGTCACCTGTGATGTTAATGTCACAGTGATGTGTCAAGGGAACCACAGTGTCAGGCGTGACCTTCAGAGATACATGGATATGTGGACAAGATGTGCCGGACATCACAGTGACATCAGAGCATGATGTCACAGCGGCAAACCCATAGACTGTAACAATGTGTACACGTCTACACACGGACAAGCTGTGACGTTTCTCATATAATAGTAAACTTGCGACCTACGCTCGCAATTTTGTTGTCACGTGAGCGTTGACCAATCATGGAGATTGGCCCATTTATTGTCTGGTTGGCTGAAATGTCATGTGACGGACATAGATTTATAGTCTAGTTGGACAAAATATCATGTGAAGCTCACTAATCCTCAAGATTTTCTGACATATGCCCGTGTATGCCCATCTGATTGGCTTTAGGCATAGACGCCCCCACTTGAGGCCCTTGTATATGCTTCATTATTATTACGTCACCCTTTTCCCCTCTGTGATTACATACAATAGGTTTGGCTAATCTATGTATGGCCCGTATGGCCAAATTGTGCGCCAGCAGAGCGCGTCGCCTTATTTATTTTTCAAGGGTTTTCCCATTGGATGACGTAAGCGCAGACAGACACACAGACAGACATAGATTTGGCTAATTTATAGTTAGATTAGATGTTAGCTATTCAAAACTAACAGATCTACAAGCTCACAAGTCACAACACCTAACGGCACGAAGTGACTCATATCATTTTGGGGGGTCCTTGGGGGTCACACAGACATAGATTTCCCTAATTTATAGATAGATAACTATAATATTGATTATACATTTTACATTTGAGAGGAGTTGAGATTAACATGCACTGAAGGATAACTGTCCGATGAGCCTGTGTGTTATTGCCAGGTGTAAACAGGGTGTTCAGTATGTTAAAACTGTAATTCGCCTCTCCTCTAAGCAGCCCCTCCCCCACTCATCGTCTATAGAGCATCGCAGTGAGGTGTCGGAAGCAAGCTGGCCATTCATATTTACCATAGGGTTTTTCATTATCAGCCACAAAGTCGTAGCAATTCAATGTACACTTACCGCTAGGCTGGTGGTTGTAAAATGGTTCCATATGCTCCTGTAGAACTCCCGAGTATGTATGCAATCACTCTAGTTTTAGTAAAAACACGTTTTAATCAAGATCGCATGGAGAAGAACTGCATTTCCCATACTGCTAAACGTAAAAACGACGTCTGTGATTGGTCTGGCTTCTTCTTCTTTCACATATCTTGCGGTTACCGCGGAAGTAGCTTACTGCCCCCTGTCTTCCCGGCAGATTATTGCACGTCAGCAGAACTCCCGTGAGCGAATACGTTCTTTTACAAATATGATGCACTAGTTAAAGATGACGATAAGAGAGTCCACAGAGATGACAATCACTACATTTCAGGCCATATGCTGGCCTGGATAACTAAACTGAGCGTGATTTAACGGCTATATTTCAGGAAACAACAACAACATTCGCAAAGCATTCTGGGAGTGTAGTTTCCGCAATTTTAAAAATAATGATGTACACAGTCTTGTACCCTGCCATTTTTTTCAGCTTTCGAATTAATCTTTGCATTCAAAAAAATGTGAATATTGTCATGATTCCTCTCCAGCCGAGGTGGCTTTGTCCAAGGCTTAAAAACGTTTAAATAAATACTTTATGAAATGTCTATGCAAGAAATGAATGGAGAAAACACTTCCGACACCAGAGTGAGGACGGGGTGGGGCTTCAACTGCGATGCTCTATAACTTGCTGTGCAATGGTGAGTAGGGTTATAATGATGATTGGCTCTGCATACCTGCAAGGTTAAACCAGGAGACGAGGTTTCTCAACTCGGTATGTGCAGTATGTGTTCTGTTCTTTTTACAGCTTGCAGAGCTGGTCTATATTCAGTCGCTGCGCTAACTATTTAGAAAGAGGACGTGACGTCACCACATTGAAAGTAATAACTGAAAACCTCCCAAGATGACGCCACCTGTCCATTGAACTCCAGTGAACGGTTCCTCAAGCTATATAAACATAAACAAAAATAACAACAACTAGACTTATAAGTTCTAATGCAAAACATGTATTAATATATAATATATTCTTATCTAATATAATCCTTAACCCAAGCACCTCATGGTGGCTGCAGAGTTTCTAATGATCTAATCATTTAACTAAGCTATTGTATCAATGGCAAGCTGGTGTAATATGACCGTGTCATTCTTCTTTCTTGCTTAATCATTTTGTAGGAGGAAATGGCGTCCTATTCTACCTGTCATCTCAACCTCAGACATTCAGTCATTGTCTGGGGCTGCTCTCTCATTTCTTTCCCTCTGTGAGAGACAGTTTGCACAACAGCACACATGTCGCTGCATCATCACACTGGCCTAGTTATCGCATCACATTCACGCTGTGTGAAGGGAGATGATTCAATGTCCTCAGAGAGAGACCGCGGCACATAGAAAAACAAGACCCCACATGAAAGGGGAAAAAACAGCACAACAGCTGATGCGTCTGCGGGTCTGGAATTACAAAAGGGTCCTCATTAAGACCAGATCAAGTCTGCGATTATACATAATTACATTTTCTTTATCCAAGTAAACATCTGTAACTTTGATTTGATGAGAAATGCAAAAGTATTCTCTGTGTTGCTGTCCAAGGAAATGTATTATAGTTGTTTAATCATAGCCGTGTAAGAAATAAGATCTCTCAAAAAGGGGACATTATGATCTGACCTTCATAACTTCACGGGACAGTGCCTTAATTTAGTTAGGCCTAAATCAGAAATTAACCTACAAAAACAAATATGTTGCTACATACTGTACATGTACTGTAAGCCCCTCCCATACACTAAAATGTGTTCCCGGCCTGAATGGGTTAATGCATATTATGCTTAAATTAGGCTTTACAAGGAAAAGGATTGTAACAGTGTACTTTACTTCTCTTCTGTCCCAAGACTAAAAGGAATATGGCTATTTAGCAAACAAGTTCTTTGATCAGATTGCTTCTGTGGGATGAGAAGATTGTTAGCAGTGTGTGTTTGGTATTCACTGCACTACAGTGCATGCTAATGTGTTCAAGATGTCGCTGGAAAGCCAGCTTATATTAGAGTTGCCAACCATTCTTTGAAAGGAAGAGCAGGTTCTTGCAAAACTAAATTCATTGTTAGAGAATGCAGTGCTCTGTGTTTGTATTGTATGGTGTTGAAGGTGAGAAAGCCATGGTTGTGTTTGTTTAAATTACTTTAACTGTAATTATTGGACATTTTCCGTGAAAAGACGAAAATAGCTGATCAACAACATCTGACATTGGTTGATGTGATCCAAGTGATCTCTGTGTAGACTGTCAATGCATGCATGTGCAGTTGTGCACTTTTTTGAGTGAGGATTATATAAATGTAAAAGGTTTGTAAACAGTCCAGGTTTTGTGAAGTTTTCCTCGTTAAATAAAGGTTAATGACTGGCACTAAGCTCTTTTGGAAATGGCAAACATATCGGATAATCATCTTGAGAACACTGCTGGCATCAGGACTGCTCATGTTTGAAAACATGAATTGAGCTGGCCTTGAGGAATAATATGACTAATGCTATTCTCTGCCAGGCTACTGTGGCCATGATAGATTTTGTTCTAGTGATAATTATGCTCTGACAACCAGTTGACAAAATGTGGTTTCAGACATTCATAGATTCTTTGGTTCTTATGGGTGAGGAAAAAAGAGGACTTTTATTGGTCCTCAACTGTTGTACTTGTTGTTATTACATTGTACTTTGTACTTGTGATTTAGATAATGGCAGACATTGTGCATCCCTATTTAGTGTATAGGGCTTAAGTGGTTAATAGTCAAGTAAGAAGGTATAGTATCAAAAGGATCTTTCACCAACACCAAATGCTAGTAAACGGAGCTCAAAAACTCAAAGCAGTGAATACATTGGACTGCACAGCTGAACTGGCATCTATCCCAATTCATTCTCTGTGGAATGGCTCAAGCTCTGACATTACAGTGTAATGACAAAACTAGGCTATTAATTAACGACCACAGGTGTCTGTGAGAGCACCCATGAGGATATTTTATGGGGGTCAATATACTATACAAGAAGGCCATTCGAGGATTAAAAAAAAATATGGATTCACAAAATGAATAGACCATTCATTGTCTACTATGGAAGAGCTTCAGATGTTGCATGACCTCACAGATTTCTGACTTTGGGAACGCGTCCTCTTTCATTCTCTCAGGCCTTGATCGTTTTTGTGTTTCCTGTTCTGAAGTCCAATCAGATTGTGTTGCCAGATGACAAAGAAGAACATTGATTGTCAAATGTTCTTTATTTATTTTCTAAGTTCCACAACCTCTTGAATGTTGTAAACACGACATGAAGCCAAAGCCCTGTCAACTTCTACCGCTTGGCTTTCATAGGCCATGCATCTGTTTTGATGCATGTTGCAGGGAAACCCCTCTCCTCATGGAATGATATACCACATAATGCCAAGCTCGACATCACACACTGTAAAATCCTTAGGGTTAAATTACCTCTGAGAAGCGTACAAAATTATACTTTCTGGCGCATTTGTACGCGATCTGAGCTAAATTAGCACTTATGATTTGACTATGCAGCCAGGTAGGCTCTAATTTGTGTGTGTGTGTGTGTGTGTGTGTGTGTGTGTGTGTGTGTGTGTGTGTGTGTGTGTGTGTGTGTGTGTGTGTGTGTGTGTGTGTGTGTGTGTGTGTGTGTGTGTGTGTGTGTGTGTGTGTGTGTGTGTGTGTGTGTGTGAGAATGTGATTGTCTGTGATTTTAGTTTATGCCCTGTGACCGTGAGTGCTGCTTTGTACACTTGTATGTGTGACAGCATGAGTGAATTTGATGTGTAGTGATTGTGTGTACATGATAGAGTGTGTGTGTACTTACAGTGCTGTCTAGATTTGAGACGGTGGTGGAGCAGAATACGGGGACTTCCTCTGTTCTTCAACCACGGCTAGACTAGACTCAGCCGCACATATCCACACACACACACACACACACACACACACACACACACACACACACACACACACACACACTCGCACTTACTTTGGGATCAGCTAATGTGCCACATTGCACAGTCTGAAAATCTGCACCGCAGTCGCGGTGTGTATTCTGTGCTTGTCAGAGATGCAAAACGCGTTCAATTTGGCAGCTGTGTTTGCATATTTTGGCATAAAAAAAAAACTGGTGTATTTGTGTGTTTTTTGTCACTGTCGGATACAGCGTTGCATTTTTCATTGAGGCCAGACATCCATGCTGAAAGGTGAAACAGATGTCACATTATACCGTGTTCTATGTTAATATCCTCTACAGTCTGACTACTGTAATATCCTGTCTGAGTCGACAAACTGTGGCATGTGTCCAGATTGTGCAAAAACCATTGGTCCTTAATATCCCTATATAGGTTTTCTACATTGGTTAGTAAGATGGATAATGTTTTTTCCTAGCTACTACGGCACAGCCTCTGAAAGTCACTCAAATGTAACCTAAAGGCCAACGGTGGTGGGGTTTTCAATCTTTTTCGTGTCATGGACCCCTACATTAACTGTCATAAGACCATGGGTTCCATTTGAAATGATTCTTGCCTCACACACAAACGCACGCACACACAGTCATGTCAAACCGACCAGTTTCATCAGGAATAGTGTGCTTACATTTTGCATAGTATAAGCTGTCTATACTATTAGTTGAACTACCACATTTGCCCTAAATTGTGTTAAAAAATAAAAGGGCAATCCATGTGAACAACCTAGAAAAGTGTGCTCCTCAGAGTAGGTCTTCGCCAGGCTGAGTTGCCTACCCAGGGCCAGCAAAATGTGTCATAGCCGATTGGAATGTAAAACCTGACGAATACATCTTGATCACGTGACTACAGACTACAGACATAATGTTTCCCAATTTGTTTGAGTAGAAAAAGTGTGCTTTAAAGCCAATGCTAAAATGTCTTTCCCGGTGTCCCATCTAATGAGTAATGACGTCCCATGATTCAGGGGACATAAGTATAATTTGATACTTTTATGTCCCCTGACAAAAATATTAATTTACTAATAATATTTTTGTGTCCGATTACTGACGTGACGCTCTTAGTTGCGACCCCTGTCCCCCCCCCCCCCCCCCCCCCTCACATACACTTCAGCTACTGTACCATGTGAAACTCTCTATCTCTCTGTCTGTCTCTCTCTCTTTTGTGCTTTCAGCTACATAGGGAAGTCAGACTCTATCACCATCAGTGTATGGAACCACAAAAAAATCCATAAGAAACAAGGCGCTGGTTTCCTGGGCTGTGTCCGCCTCCTCTCCAATGCCATCAACAGACTCAAAGACACTGGCTGTAAGTATTTGTGTGCGTGCGTGCGTGGTCACATGATGTGGTAATGGTAATGTCCTTTTGCGTGTGGGCTCACTGAAAACAGGCACCAGGTTTGAACCCATTATCTATTCTCTCTCTCCTTCTCACTGTATCTTCTTTCTCTACCTATTTTTATATCTGTGTGCGCTCTCTTTTTCTGTCCCTCTCATCTCTTCTTTTCTCTATCTGACCTTCCCTGCCTGTCCTCTCTATATCCCATGGATGCATCTTCCTGAGCTGAGATGAGGGGCCAGCCTGGCTGGCAGGGGGAGTTGTACACCTGAGAAACATGGGCCTGAGAGAAACGACCAGATGAAACGAGATTTTTTTTAAATGGAGCTATTTTCTGTACAGATAAAATATAGAATAAATATAGCAAGCATAGATGACATTTTGAATAAATGCAGGTGGAATGTAGTAAGCAGAGACAGACATAAGCCATGGAAGAGGGGGCATCAGAATGTGCCTTCCCTACTCATGGGGTCCACACACACGCACTGTCGCACACACACACACACACACACACACACACACACACACACACACACACACACACACAGGTGCCTGATCAATGTAGCGATCGAAGAATTGCTCACGGGCAGTGACGTATAATGTGGAACATATCCAGTTGTCCACAATAATGCTGTAGCCCAAGTTTAGATCAAATATTGCTTAGTCTACAATAGTTGGGATATAAATCCGCATTCACCATCCAGAGCTCCAACCCCCCCCTCACACACACACACACACACACACACACACACACACACACACACACACACACACACACACACACACACACACACACACACACACACATCCTGCCCTCACAGACAGACAGATGTCGTATGGACCAGACTTGGTGTCTCCAATAACAGACATTGTCTTTATGTCCAGGAACTATGGTGACTCTTTCCTCTGCCTGTTATCTGGCTACGTCCGTTAGCTCCTAGCCAGCGAGCCGGCCACCTTACGTGTTGGTCTTTCAACAGGGATATTGTGTTGTCAGCAGTACGCAGCTTTCCAGGAAATCACTTGCTAGAGAGAGAGAGAGAGAGAGATCTAGGAGCTTGTTCAAAATCAATAACCCTGAATTTACTGGCCCAGTGAGGTGTGTCCAAAGGAGTGCTGTTTTTGATGCCAAAACAGGAGTGCCACAAGCTCCTTGGTTTAGGATGGTGATGAAAACATCCAGCAGTTGCATCAGGAAGGATTCGCTGCCATGTTACCTGTGGCATGATGCTACTTTCAAGTGACATACTGGTCAACTAACATGATACCATACCTGGTTTTGTTAGTTAATGTCACTGGAAAATTTGTCAATGTCCCCATTGAGTTACAGAGTGGGCTTTGGTGTTCAGATGAGGGCAGAGGCAAATATTTTGATTGGGGCACTTGTGTGGTGTGTTGGGGTCTCTACAGGAATTGCTCAGTGGGCCAAGGAGGACACCTGAGGTCAAGTCTGGTTTGTGTTATCTCTGTTCTGGCTGCGGGACAGTTGTGTCTCCGTTTTTATGGGCACAGGAGTTGGTCTGTATGTAATCAGAGAGGGGGGGGGGGGGGGGGGTCCCCCAGTTCAAATACGATTATGATTATTTTGGAGGTTCGTGGCTTGAACAGTTTGGGAACCCTTGCCCTATGGCACGTCTACAGCTGTAGTCAGAGGCCCTTATTTGGATCAATTCACACGGTAAATAAGATCTCTCTCATTACCTAGTATCTGAAATGACCGAGATGGGAGTGTCTGTTCCATTCAAATTTTGTCGTCGCACCAAAAGCGTCCATGCTTGATATGTAGCTTCTGCAATTGACAAACGACAACAAGGATAGCAACAGCAGAGTGAGCAGACATTGGATTAGTTATACAAAGTTAAATATAGTTTTAGTCGCTGACACAATATAGCCATACAGTTTGCTTCTCAAACCATATGGTTGAGGACCATCTACCCAACTTGGAACTGAAATGGGCATTCACCACCATGGTTTGTATTTGCCATGCTTTCTTCCTGTGTCAATTTGCACGGTATTGCTCCAACACCTGAGGTAAAACACGTTTTTTTCTTTTTCCTGCGTAAAAGACGTTGGAATAGTTTCTGGCACAAGAGCATAAGAATTACTGACATGGCCTATTCGGAGAGCATGAAATCACTGAAATGCTCAATGGCAATGATTGATTACTTTACCCCACCTCCCCTGCACAAGTATCCCGTCCAAATCTGACCACAAACTATTTCTCTCTGGCCATCTTGAAATGAAAACATCTAGCCTTAAATTAGTCAAGCTTAAGGGTGCTATATTTTTCTTGCAAACGAGTTGTGAATGGTCTCCAGTAGCCTCATGTTTGATCCTGAGGGTTGTTTTTTGGGCTCCCCAGAGAGTCCACCAGAGCCCACAACATTGGCAGCGTTGCCACATAAGCCTCTGTGAAAGCCAAGGAAAATGTGGGTGCCACTCGTGAGGACTTCCAGAGGACTTGCCCTTCAGATCAAACGGTGTTCCGCAGAGACAGACGGTATAGGCTCCAGTCAGGCCTGAGACCAGCCACTTACTGTACAGGCAATGTGGCTGAAATTATACTGTAGTACAGCCACAGGAAGTGGACAGGGCCACATGATCTATGGCAGCAGGGCACACCAGTCCTCACATTACCCCTCTGTCTGTGTGTCTCCTACGCTGGGCTGAACATTCACACATGGCCCCAGCCTGCTCTGCGGTCTGACGCACGCACGCACGCACGCACGCACGCACACACGCACGCACGCATGCACATACACACACAAGGGCGTCACAAGGGGGGGGGGGGAGTGGGACTGAGTTACTAGGGCCCAAGGTGGAGGGGCTAGGAATTATTTTATACTTTAGCTATTGAAAAATAGAAGATATACAAGCTCACAGTGCGGCACCGAGTGCCGCGCTGCGAGCTTGTAGATCTGCTATTTTTTTTATTTTTTTTTTAAGATTTGTTTTTGGGCTTTTTATGCCTTTATTCGAGAGGACAGCAGACCGACAGGAAATGGGGAGAGAGAGGGGAATGACATGCGGCAAAGGTCGTCCGGATCGGGAATCGAACCGGCGACGCCAGCAGGCATCATAGCCTAGTATATGGTACGCGCCTTGACCACCAGGCCAGCGGGCCCCCCAAGATCTGCTATTTTTGAAAAGTCGTGAGAATGTGTGTAAATCTTTGAATATATCTATTTTTTAAGCGAACTAAAATTTTGCTACTGGGGGGTCCCTGGAACTAATTATTTTGAGATGGGGGTCCGTGGCCAAATACATATCATTTTGGGGGTCCTTCACATGAAAAAGTTTGAGCACCACTGACATAGAAACACAGGTTTTTCAAAAAACCTTAGAAGGATTTGAAATGAAAGACTTGCACAAATGTATATCTGCTATTTTTCAATAGTTAAAGCACAAAATAATGCTAAATGGGTTAAACCCCCTCCCCCTATGAAGAACATTGATGGGGGGCCCGCAGTGAATCCTTGTACCCAGGGCCCAGAATTTGGTGTGACACACACACACACACACCCCTACACACACCCCTACACACCTACACACACACACACACACACACACACACACACACACACACACACACACACACACACACACACACACACACACACACACACACACACCAGCCACCCAAGGGGCCTTCCAGTAACTGCTGTACATACAGGTTCCTCAAAGTCTCTACTCATAGCCATAGTCCAGTTTGTCGTTTTACACGGACGGAAGCACACACACACACACACACACACATACTGAATCTTGCTTGCTATATCGCTATCTCTCATACTCACCAACAGACACAAACACACGTAGCCAGAAGCGGGGAGTTCAGTGGAACAACTTGAGTTTCCTAGAAGTTTGTCTGCATCCAGCTCTACATCCTGTAGCATCTCATGTTCGCAAGCACGCATGCACACACAAGCCTGTACAAGCCTTATTTGTATATTACAGCAACATTACATTTTCTGGTGTTTACTACTCAACCTTGTTTTTAATTGACCTCTGATAGATTTTTCAGAACATACCATGTTCTCACAGTTTATATTTATTTATCTTATCATGCCCAATGTTTAGAAAAGTAGGGTTACACGCACATAGCTTACTTGTGCTCTCATGCAAAGATATCTGTATGATTAAATGACCACATGCACATTAATACATTCTCTGCACTTCTCTTAGGCATGCACTCAAGAAAATACATTCTAATGCACTTGTTATGCCTTTGAAGGGGCATATACAGTATGTTCCTCCATACCCTGGTGTAGCATGCCATGACACCCTTATCAGGGTAGAACGTCGAGGGGAAGAACGGAGGAGCTCTTTTCTGTTTAGTTTTTTATTTCCTCCTCCTCTCATCTTCTAAGTAGTCTTCAAATTCACCTCAGACACTGTCGGGGCTACGGTTTTACTATAGGTCTGTTTCACTTTCATCGCTCTCTCTCTCTCTCCCCCTCTGTATTTCTTCTCTCCCCCTCTTCCCCTCTTTAAGAGAAACAATCTGCTTACTATTCCAGCCTTGTAAGGCTTAGAACCATCCCTGTTTAGTCTAGACATGGATCCGGAACAGATACACACGCCCGCGCGCACACACACACACACACACACACACACACACGTGTCTGGAATCAAGCTGCGGCTGTGTTCTGGTCTTACTTTATCTATGTTCAGACCAACCACACAAGACACCACGTTCAACGTAAATGTGCGTAACGCGCACTCTCTCTCTGGCAAAAGCCAAAGACGATGATAAATCTGATCTGACTTTGATTTTATTATCAGGGAATGGAAAATAACTAGGGCATCTCTCTTTCTCTCTCTCTCTCTTCCCCTCTGTCCATGTGATGTTTTGTTTATTTGTGTGTGTGGTCCATGTCATTAACTGCACTGAAATATACAGCCACTGCAGGATGGATACCCCAGCCCTGTAGCGAGTTGACTCTGCATGTCTCTCTTGGAGCACAGTGAAAGCCTCCATGCTAATGGGAGAAGTGACAAAATTGACCATTTATGAGTCTCTACTCTGACAGCCTTGTTTATGGGGACTATACTGTATCACATGCGGATTTATGTGTTTGCAGGACTGTGTGAATGGGTACCTGTTGGGTCGTGTTTGTGCACGCGTGCATGTGGACATGGACTGAGCATGTGTTTATCCCTACTCTCTCTCTCTGTGTGTGTGTGTGTGTGTGTGTGTGTGTGTGTGTGTGTGTGTGTGTGTGTGTGTGTGTGTGTGTGTGTGTGTGTGTGTGTGTGTGTGTGTGTGTGTGTGTGTGTGTGTGTGTGTGTGTGTGTGTGTGTGTGTGTGTGTGTGTGTGTGTGTGTGTGTGTGTGTGTGTGTGTGTTTGTGGAGTGTATCTGTGTCTGGGATCTAGCAGGGGTCTTCCTGGGTTATGTTTCTCTGCTGTCTCCCTGTCTGGCTGAGCTCGCCTTCCCTGAGGGGAGCAGACAATGAAGCCTTATTTATCCAGCAACCCACAACAAGCCTGCTACCAAATCTGTGCGGAACAAATTTTCGGATTCGTATCACTTTCCATCGGTGCCGCCCCACATCTGTGGACATTTTGCCGAGGACATTTGCCCCCACCTCCCACCAAATAGTTGACTTGCAGTTAATTTCTTCAAGTTTAGTTTAAACTAAGCTTTGCGGACGAGGTGTTGGAGGCTGAGCGCCGGGGCTGCGGAGTGTCCTTCGTTTGTGTTCATGTTGTATATGAGTGGAAATGATCAGAACTAAACCCAGACTGAACGGTAGACAGAACATGGACCAGCTTGAGAACACTATCATGAGGACTCAGTGATCATTGCATCTGTTTTAACTTTTAACACCCAAAAACACTTGCTGCAGGCTGATATATAAGACTTGTTTTTTTTTATCACTTCCAATTTCACTTGTTTGTTGTATCCTGTATGACTTCTCTCTTTCTTGATTGGATGAAATTGGTGTCATGACCTAAAAAAATAAATATGGTTTACTAAAAAGCTGGCGAGACGGGTAGACCCTTGATACATAACAAACGCTCTATGCTATCTATAGCGATGATTACTATAGGAATATAGAGCTTATTATTAACTCTTATTTGAACAAAATATAATAAAATAATGTACATTTCCTTTGTATGGGTATTTTGTCTTTACAGATCAGAGACTGGACCTGAATAAGCTGGGTCCAAATGACAACGATACTGTGAGAGGACAGATAGTTGGTGAGTAATACACACCTGCACACGGAAGTGTGGCGCGCGCACACACACACACACGCACACACACACACACACACACACACACACACACACACACACACACACAGCCCACACTAACTCAGTTACACATGTCAGAGTTTATTAAATACAAGAAAGCAAATACTTAAAAGAGTTGATAGCTGAACACCAGCCTTCAATTGATCATTGCAAGGAAGGATAGAGTGGTGTGTGAGTGTGAGTGTGTGTGCGTGTACAGTATGTGCGTGTGTGTGTGGATTTCTGCACCTCTGCATAAACCCCAAACCACTGTCTCTGGGGTGAGAAGGTGAAGGGAGGATGTTGTTGCCTACATGAACTCCACTTCCACTTTTACACAGCGTTGCACAAGAGCGTAACCTAGACATTAAAGTTTTGAGATTGTAGTGCAGTGCTGAAATGGAGATGAAGTACTCATTGCAGTACTCATTGCACCAGCGAAATGTCATGTTGATTTTATTTTCTTCTCGTTTTCTGACCACAACATTTCAGTTTGTTTCCATCGCGGACGCACACAGAGACAAGCTGAAGGTTGGTTCGTCGGTCGGTCTGTCTGTACGGTGGTTGGTGTGCAAAGTAATGTGCAGTTGTTTCCTTTTGATCAAGTAGTCAAAATGAAGCAGGCACGTCCAATCAGAATGAGAAACCCCCATTGTCATGTATGAGGTTCGTACAAGGAAGTTGCCTTGACACATGAGACAGCCTGGCAAAATACTCAACTTAAAGCTGCAATCCGGAACGTCATTTTAAACAACCTCTGTTAAATATAATATATCTACCACATCTGCTGTGGTTGGAGCTGATCCCCCTACTCTTCACTGATACATCTAAGGTAGAACAACTACTGATTGACAAGTAGTACTGCCTGAAGCTCACATCGCCAATATCTCCCCCGTTCAAGGGTGGATTTCCTCTTGAATTAGTGGTAGTTGTTTGGTCTCCATGCAGTTGACCTGGCTACAGTTGCAGATTGCGGATTGTAGCTTTAATTATTGACACAACAAAGTGCATGTACAGCACTACTGGACATAATATTATGCAATATGTACCTCTGCACTAAGCAATAATTTATAGTCAAGCTTAAAGTGTATTTCTTAGTGCTGTGGTAATATGCAAGCTTATTAGTGTTGAGGTAATCCAATTACATTTCTAATGTAATTTTGAATCTAAGGCTACAAGTCATATGTACTGTAGTATAATAAGAACATAGGTAAATACAGTTTCTGGGTCACAGATTCTCTCCTCTTTGCTTTCAGCATTGCTGTCAGGTATACCGTAAATCAGGTTTTGGATTCTTAAAATTCATAATCCATTGTAAGAAAGACTGACGAAAGGTCAGGGGAGATGAATTCTCAAACTCTGCTCAGTTTGTGAGATTAGCAAACAAACACAACTAGAGCCACATCGCAAAAACCTGTCATAAATTGCTGCATGGCTCCTTGACAGGAAAGCCGCATGTGTTACTCTGTCACACAGTGAAGTGCAAAGGTTTGATTATCCTTCACACCCTACAATATGCACAATACTCTGTCATGTAATGATGTACAATTGAAAACACAAACACACATTTAAGTTCTATAGTTGAAAATAGAAGCTACGACATAGTTCATTATATAACTAATTCCTTATGAGCCTATTAAAAGTTCAAGTACTTGACTACGTAACGAGAAAAACAAAGGTCTCAATCGCAGCCCTCCCAGTCTGGCTGTTTGCACAACCCTGATGCTGTAGTCTATCAGGATGTGGAACAGGTGCACTTCCTCTGATTGCCTACTTGGCTGTGGTTGCAGTCGGTTTCAAGTATATATATATATACATATTAAAAAGAAAGAAAAAAACACCAAAGGAAATGGAAGTAGCGTCACTCCAAAAAATAGAAATGAAAGACTTTGTCTCAGATATACATTGATGTTATGGGTGTGTGTGTGTGTGAGTGTGTGTCATATTTTGTTTTTTTAGACTACATCAGGCTAATGCGTTTCAGCCAGAGCCTTCATCATAGAATAGTTCCTGATGTAACAAAAAGTCCAATTCCTTTGGTGTTTTTCTTACGCTGTAATCCTCTGGGCTGCTAGAGGCTCACAACCCTACCTGTAGTAGTCTATATCCTCCTCTGTCTCAGGTCTCAATACAATGACCTACTGGTACATATTACTGGACCCCACGGATTACAACTGCTCACTTCCACTCAGTTCAGCGTAGAAATCGAACAGAACAACACATCTCACTGACTAATGATGCCATATTCGTTTCCCATAAGTAATTTATAGCTCAGAGACCACTGCGTTCTTTACACTATTTGAGGCTTTGGCGGGAATCCAAACCCTTAATTTATTGACTGTTAAAGTGCGATGAACGCGGCTCTATTTGTCTTGTTCAATTAGAGGACGTGAAGCTTTGTACCGCCCACTTGACCCTGTGTTCCAGACTATCACTATATCCTCTTGCTCAGAGTGAATTAACCTCACTAACCTCACAACGGTTCACTGTGAGGTCAGTGTGGTTCACAGCACTGCAGCGCTGTAGGTCACTGCTCCTCAGCCAGCGCTATTAGGATCTGTTTGTCCTGACAATGGATACTTCCCATCCTCGACGTTTCCTCTGACCTGTAGCTGTGTAACAGATACTACTTCTTTCTTTACCTGCATTGTGTTATATTAAAAGCCCAAACTCACTAAATTTTGCATGTTTTTTGTTTTCTTCTTTTAAATCAAGTACAGATGGGACCACACACAAAAACATACCTTTAACTCGCCACGTGATATGATGACCTGGAAATGTATACAAAGCAGTAACAAGTACAATTCAGACTACTATCACATTTTGAAGTCATGTAGCATTGCTCTGCCAACTCCTTTGTCTTTGTGTGCAGTGAGTCTCCAGTCCAGGGATCGTATCGGGACAGGAGGGCCAGTGGTGGACTGCAGTCGGCTTTTTGACAACGACTTACCTGATGGGTCAGTACTGAATGTCACTGATTATAGCACTGTCCCTTAACTTTGGGGCATCGCGGTACTTTGCATTCTTGATTTCAAATCCACAGCTTCCATCTGTGGTAATTTGTCAACAGCCATTTTTTGCCCTTCCCTGTGTGCAGTTGGTGTTATTCAACAGTGGGCTGCCTTTTAAGCCATGTTGATGTCATCTGTGCCCTTCTGTTTATTAATATCTTCTTCACATTTTCCTTGTTTGTATATTTTAGAACGCAAATGAGTTGGAAGTGTATACTTAAGTACCCTGTTGCAACACCTTCCCTGTTACTGATTATTACAAGAAAAAGCACACACTGCTGAGAGATGAGCACGTTTGATAAACTCAGCATGTCAGGCACTGACAGTGGGAGAAAAAAAAAAATTCAGCTTTAAAGGCTCGTAACAGGTTGTTGACGATCGCCTAAACAGTCACAGCCTATGAGCAGCAGTAGGTTGAAAGCCTAGGTTCAGCACACAGACACGGTGGTGCAATTCCACAATCTTTTCTGAATACCTGCATTGATTTGCAATTGAATTGTGCAACTTTGTGTCTTTAACAGCTGGGAAGAGCGGAGGACGGCCTCTGGGCGGATCCAGTATCTAAACCACATCACACGCACAACACAATGGGAGAGGCCTACCAGGTATGAACACACACGCACACGCACACACACACACACACACACACACACACACACACACACACACACACACACACATCTTTATTTGCGTTCACATTTAACAAGAAATTCTTGAACACACAAGCTTGGGAAAACTCAACAAGAATATTTCAGGATACAGATCATGGGTACAGGAAGTATCTCCTCCTCCATATATGACGACTGCCAATTATCACAGAATTTTGCCAATGCCTTAGCTCTTGGCTTGGGCATTCCTGCAATCTGCAGGCCTCTCACAACTGATTTATGGACATTACCCAAGCTTCCGAATATGAACACAATTGCATTTGTAACCAAGCTTTATAATAGCATCCTTAAGACTTTGGTACTTAACACTTTGAGTGCCATAACTAATATATAGGTTACTGCCAAGGCTTTTTCCTATTGTATTTACATGATTTTCGGGGGCTCGCAGCTTGTGTCCATTGTGCGAGCGGGGGCTCCCTTTCACGGCTGCCAAACGTCTCTTCTTTCACACACGCTCCCAAAACACCCTCTTCAAAGCACGTGAAGTGGACCACAATGCGGCGTAATCGCATTAGCATACCGAGTCAAATCTATCAGTCATGCATATGGTACATGGTACATATTGCACAACAAACCTGCACTCTTAGAAAGGAAGAAACAAAAAAGAAGTGTCCGTATTAAGTGGTTGCACTTAACTTCCCCCCCGCTTCCCTTCCAAAAAGAACTCCATCCCACTCACAACACAACAATAACAGTCAGGCGGTAATGAGTGAGTTCCTATACATTTCCTGAGCCCCCCTCCTCTCCACTGCGCGCACACACATGCACACACCCTCCCGCTCTATAAAAGGTCAATCAGTCAGCCAGCCGGGCAGCCAGGTTTTGCTTGGCCTCTACTCCTGCAGGAACAACTGTCGCCTTCCTATTTGGCTGGTATCAGTGGAGCCGGGAGGGGAGTAAGCAAACAAATAATACCGCAACCCACCACCACCACTGCTGTCATCGCCACCACCACTCCTACTCAGACTTCACCTCGCTGCACTTGAGTCTAGTGTGTGTAGGAGGTGGAGTAGGAAAGGGATGCAGGGGAGAAAGTGGGAGGGGAGGATAGCAGGTATACTCTTGGTTCAAGGGCTTGAAGTGGATGGGTGACTTTCACATGCCCTAGGCCAGGGTTCCCCAATAGGCGGCCCGCGGGCCATTTGCGGCCCGCTGGGGTCTACTGTCTGGCCCACACCTGCTGGCACGGGTGGACTCGCCGATTCATCATCATCGCGCATCCACGTGCACACAATAGTGATCCCTTAACATATGACTAGACCTTACCCGTTCGAAGATATGTGCTCCAAAATATGTCAAACGCACCCGGTGAAAGTGTGTGTGAGAGAGAGAGAGAGAGAGAGAGAGAGAGAGAGAGAGAGAAACATTCCTAACTGTGAGAGAAAGGGGTGTGTGTGTGGGGCTACAGATCCCATGGCCTGGAGGAACGGACCGTAACCCTGGCAACAGACAGCAGAGTTCAACAGAAGTGGTTAAGAAAACGCTAATTTAAACTGCTTTAATTTGGGAGAAATGAAATTCGGGCTCCGTCAGTGTTGGTATAATGCTAATGGCCAATACCATGTGAACTTTGGGATCAGTTGCTGAAGCGAGTGAATAGATAAACGTAGATAAGCGTGAGCGTTAGAGCGTTAGAGCGTGAGTGTTAGAGCGTTAGAGCGTGAGTTTGCTCCTTTATTAGTAGGATGGGAGCCAACGGTCTTTCTCATCTTTGATGTCCATTTTCTCCAAAAAACACTTTTGATGCCAAGGATGGCATTGGATTCTCGCTAAAATAGTACAAGCTGAAAGGCATCGATCCGCCATTACTGTGTACGCTTTGGACGACAACACTTCCGGGTAAATCTCAAAATGTCATCAAGTAGGAATTGTGAGCGTGATCTACTTCCGGCCTTCAAAATAAGAGACTGGCCGCGGACGGAGCAGGCGAACGGCAGCTTGGACTTTTAACCCGTTCATGTCTGGAGCACTAAATGGGTTAATACTACAGGTATTTAACTTAGCAGAGGGAAAGGACTGGGGGGGGGGGGGTTGCTCTCGGAGGGAGGCAGGAGGTAACTGAGGAAGAAGTTTGGGCAGGTTGGCCATACATAGATAGTCATGGCGTCAGTAATTCTGATCTGACAGACAGAGAGACACACATACTCACACGCACGCACACACAGACTTTCTTTTTTCATGAAAACATCCTGTTGATTTTCATTCCTTAGTACAAGCTTAATACCATGCCTAACCATCTAATAACATTTACAGTGCTGGCAAGAATTGTACTGGTTCTTTTCGTGTGTGTGTGTGTGTGTGTGTGTGTGTGTGGTATACCCTGTACATACTAGGATTTAATCTGCACACTCTTATTATTATTTCAATCCCGGAAAGAGGAATTTCAGGAACACCCATTCACAGCATTTCCTGTTTCCCGGGAAATAGATAAGGAAGGAAATAGTGAATAGTGTGCGTGCATATATATATATATACAGTATAGACACAGACACACACACACACACACACACACACACACACACACACACACACACACATACATGTGTGTGTCTGTGTGTATACATCAAGGGTCTTCAACAGGGGGTCCACGGCCCCTAGGGGGTCCGCAAGGATACTGCAGGGTGTCCATGTCAGAAATCAGAGGCGGAGGTTGTGGTTTGCCGGCCAAGGAGTGTGTGTGCAAAGTTTGGCATGGACAGGGGCAACGGTGGCGGAGATAGGAGTAGGAGCAAAAGTGTGACGTGACGGACAGCAGGACGGACAGCCAGTGGAGCTTTTCATAGTAACTTGCAAACCTGACAGTCGCAATAATTGCTGACTAGGCACACCAAACTAAATGACTGAATTACTGTTCAGTAACTAACACAGAGCAAGACATATCTTACTATAAATGCGACAAATCTCTGTGAGCGTGCGTAGATGTAATCTGCGTATCTCGAGAACCGTTCGTCCCCCGGCTTCAGATTCGGCACGCGCGCTCCCCATATATGGGCATAAATGGACACATGCAAACAGATGGTCAAAACAGATCGTATGACAACAGGTATAATGGGGTTCTCATTAAAGGGCGGGGCATTCATTCCCTATTTACATTGTTCCCGAGTTGTCCAGGGTGCCGACTAGACGCCGACTAGAAGCTTCTAGTACTGACTAATGAGTGGAGGTTGGACACTAATGTAATGGGATGTCCTGCTGCTGTTTGCTGCTCCTGCAGGCCAGCATCAGAGTACTCCAGTCCCTCAGGCCGTCCACTGAGCTGCGTGGTGGACGAGAACACACCTGTGGTGACGCCGGTCAACGGGGCCGTGGCCGTCGGGCCCCCGGGGGAGCCGCGGCTCCAGGAGAGGCGGGTCCGCTCGCAGCGCCACCGCAACTACATGAGCCGCACGCATCTACACACGCCACCCGACCTTCCTGAGGGATACGGTGAGTGGGGGAAACGCGCGCGCGTGCGCGCACACACACACACACACACACTGTCTTTATTAGCATATCGTTGTTGTCGAGTGGAAACCTTGTATGTTGGATCGGCGGGCACTGCACTCCCTCAAGTCCTTGCCACTGTGTGCACAGTTTGAAATTGGTCGGTCTCATGTATGCACATGACATGGCATAGTGGTCGGATCTGTGGCTCTGGACAACTGGATCTCTGTACCTTTCAGTCCTTGTCCCCTTTATGCCCATATATGGAGATCGCTGATGTCATCAGTATATACCCATATATGGGCATGCCCTTTTTGTGCCCATTTAGGGAGCTGGCAGATTTGCTTGCGGCTGATGCCATGACTATGACAGAACACTCCATATTTGGGCATTTTGGGAATGCCTTATATGGTTATGGCTGAGTCAGAGGGACGCCAGAGGTCTGCCTGCCCTCCCATTAGTCAATTGTATAGGCTAAAACCAAAACGCATCTCCCCTGTCTCTCTGTCTATGTCTTGTTTTTCCTTTCCTTGGTCTATTTTGGATGTTCTTTCTTCCTCTGTACACTCTGTTTCTTGTGCTCATCTCACTGATCGCATTTCAGTACATAGACATACAGTAGATGCACATTGTTGAATTGCACGATTAAGGAACTTAATCGGAACTTAACACAGATCGTCGCGGTTGTATTTTGTCTTCTCCATGTGAAAGACAAGACGAGGCAACATGTATTTATGGTGTCCCGTAAAAAATATATACTGTAACATTTTGGGGCTTTTTGTGCCTTTATTGAATGATAATATAGTAGTATAGAAGTCTGACAGGAATTGGGGAGAGAGATGGGGGGGGGGGGGGGACTCGAACCTGCGACACGCTGTCAGGCTGGATTAACAGCCTATGTGCCCAGACGACTACGGGCCTCCCATAAATATCTTGACATCATTAATTCATATCAGCCAGCTCTAGTCCTAGCTGACTCACATGCAATACTGGTAGTTTCTTGTTTAAATCTAGTTTGTCTTACTTTGAATGCTCTTTTTTATGCAGAAAATAATCATAGAAATAAATCCCCATCCCATCGTTTTCTCTTTTTTTAATGTTTTGGCTTAACACTCATTTGTCGAGGTGTGTGTGTGTGTGTGTCTGTCTCATCAAAAATATATCAATCACAGCGTGCCGCATACCATGTCCATGATGTCACAAAACAGAAGAACTTCCTAGTAAAGTTTAAAATAATTGAAAATAATATTTAAACCAATATGTAATATACCCGTATTTTCCGGACTATAAGGCGCACCGGACTATAAGGCGCACTGTCAATGAATGGTCTATTTTCAAACTGTTTCCATATATAAGGCGCACCGGACTATAAGGCGCACATAATAGACGCTACCGTTGCGTTATGCATCCAACAGATGGAGCTGTGCTAAAGGGCATGTCAATGTCAATGAATGATCCATATATAAGGCGCACTGGACTATAAGGCGCACTGTAGTTTTTTGAGAAAATTAAAGGCTTTTAACTCATTTAGTGCCACCCAGTTCACCACTAGAGGGCGCCCAGTGGCCATAGAAAATCCCATAGAGATATGCTGGTATATGCAGAAGCCCTGCAGCCATGACTTGCCTGAACACTTTCCTTTGTGCATGTACAGGAAGAGGATGAAGTTAGCTTGAAGTTAGCTATTGGCTACCAAGCATTTTAGAAGCCTTATTTTCGTCAACTTAGCCATGATTAAACCTTGCACACCTCATGCATGGGAAACAAGAATTGACACAGTCAATATATAAGCTGGTCAGATGAAAAAAAAAATGTTTTTTGAAAAAAAAAAAAAAAAATGTTTTTTGAAAAAAAAAAAGTTTTGGAAAAAAATGTTTTTTGGAAAAAAAAAGTTTTGAAAAAACTCGGGCGTGCTCAAACAACAGTAATAACTGCGTATTACCTTACTGTACTTTACTGTACTGTATACTGTACCTCACTGTACTGTACTGTACATATTCTGTGTTCTATATCTATGAAGTCTGTGTTCTAGATCTATGAATTTTGTCACTCCCCCCCCCCCCGTGTGTGTGTGTGTGTGTGTGTGTGTGTGTGTGTGTGTGTGTGTGTGTGTGTGTGTGTGTGTGTGTGTGTGTGTGTGTGTGTGTGTGTGTGTGTGTGTGTGTGTGTGTGTGTGTGTGTGTGTGTGTGTGACTTTTACTTATAACTGAGTACATCTACAGTGCAGTATTGATACTTTTAAGATACTTTTAAAAAAACAAGTGTAAAACATTTGAGTACTTTTTCCAACAGCTACTTTCCCCCATAGCCTGGAGGACTCCTGCTAAGTTTACAGTTGCCATATAGCCTATTACTCTATAAATCTATCTGTGATGTCTGATTTTACTAAAACTAGCATGCTTATTAGGCAGTAGTGGGAAAAGTACTCGCATTCTTTACTTAAGTATCATACAAGTGGAAGACTTGTATTCAAAATTTACTTGAGTACAAGTATAAAAAGTATTTGTATTGAAATGTACCAAAAGCAGAAAGTACGCATTATGCAGAACTTAATGTAACCAAGGTGTTCAAATAAGTGTATTGATTGTAGGCATTTTCCAAAATCTTGTGGTATTTCACTGCTACATATCGTTCTAAATATATGCTTTCTTGTCATTTAGTACAATGAATGTGTTACCGTGTCTCTAGAAATGTGCTCATTATTTGTGAAGATACTAACTGTAATTCTCAAAGACTCGCATTGGTTCATTCAGCACATCGTTTTTGCTCTGTTTCATTTGATATTAAAATGCAACTCGAATTAATCTACTGTGTGGACACTGATCAGATGACAGGAAGAAGCAGCTCATCAATGAATGTACTTTGTGTTGCTTTTGTAAATTGTGTAGGGTACGATATTTTCATGACTTCACACCAAAGCCCATATCATGGTCATAGAGTTAAATCATTGACAACTTGCATACTCGTTCAGTTCATATGTTAATGCAGATGGTATGCAGATGGTGTGACACATCACCTACTACAGCCTACAACGATGCCCAGGGCAACACTGCATATTGTCTATAAATGGCTCACAGTTTAAATAACGTACGGTTTATTTGGACAATCATCTGTAACAGATGAAGTATAATTAAATACGACGTGATTAACGTTTGTTTGACATCCTCATCACAATTACATTGGATGCATCGCGTTGATTAAAGTGAATGGCTGCTATAGTTTTGCTAGTTTTCATCACCTAATCACCTTCCTTTCATAACCTAATCTCTACGTTTAGAATTGAAAGAAGAAAAATAATGTTAATGTTAGTATGAAGCTAATTATAAAGCTTAAATGGATGATGATGTCAACAATGACTTGTGAAAATCAAAGAATGATAGCCGATCTACAAGCAATCATACAAACATTTTGTACTTTGATGCCAATACTTTTGTACTTTTACTCAAGTATAGACCTCTCTTTTCTTCTGTTTCATTTATCACAAGCAGGCTGGCCACAGGCACCGCCTCAGTGTGAAGGAATGGTGCTCCCTGCTGGACAAAATATGTCATTACAGCAGTACAGATCTGGAGGGCCTGGCCAATGGATCATGAGCTCGGTGACCATGTGACATGGACAGCCAATCGGCAAATAGGTCCCCTAGGTCCCCTGAATGTCTCAGGACAATGTAATCTGTTTAAAGAGCTGGTCCTGCTGACCAGCTAAAAAACAGAGAAGAATGAGCTCTAAAAAATCCAATGCAATCCTGGATTGCATTGGAGTGGATTTGTGCAGTTTGTTCACAGCTTTCAAACAAAAAAATCCGATTGGAAATCCGTTCAGGCATTCTTGAGATAATCGCCATTATGAGATATTATGAGATTATGAGATAATCGCCCTGTATGTTAGATGGGGTTGTATGGGGGTGGAACATGCAAAATCGCGATTGAAATCATGTTCACTAGATTTGATGGGGTCCAAAAACATTTTTTTTTTTTTTTTTTTTTTTTTTTATATCCCGAACTAGTTCGGGATAGGCACTCTGGGATGCGATAATATATCCCGAACTAATTCGGGATAGGCACTCAATGAGTTAAGTGCGCCTTATAGTCCGGAAAATACGGTATATGTAAACTAACATTGCTCCTGTGAAGTGCTATTTAAATTTGATCAAATGAAATGTAGGCCATCACAACATTAGGACATGCACACAAGCAGCAAGCATTTATGTTGCAACTTTTCGTCACATTATGATTTGTGCTGTTTTGGTCACTTAGTATTTTACTATCAACTTACTATGCCTTGCGTTTTTCTTTTCTTGGGTCTATTTTGGATGTCATTTTCTTTCTTTCACTGTTCCTTGTGCTTATCTCAGTGATTCTTTCTGTCTCTTGCTGGATCTTTCCCCTTCCCCACAACCCCACGTCATGACAAGTGCAGTCAACACTGCCTACAGTATGTGCTCTCCTGGCCTCTCCTCTCGGTATCCCCACAGTGAGGTGATGCTGGAAAGCGGGGAATGAAGGGAGTGGATTATTAATATGTTCTTGCAGAGCACAGGCACGGCACCTTGGGTTCTTGACTCCTTTCAATCTCACAGCATTCCTTCCTTCAGTGCTGGTTTTCACCAGCTTTATTTAGCACCGGTGAACACACAGGGAGATGCACACATATTTAGAGCACTGGTTCCCAAACAGTGGGTCAGGACCCATTTGTGGGTCACGGACCAATTTTTAGGGGTCGACGACTTGAGTAAAATTCCATTAATACGAAATAATAATTAAGAAAATAACCGATTTACAAGCTTGTGGCGTGAAGCGACGCGCTGTGCGTCTCGACAAACTGCAAGGTTTCATTTTTCCTTTTTGTACAGAAAGCAAGCGAGCCCGCTTACCGTGCTTGATTTTCACAGTCCACCACGGTGCAGCCTACAATGCTCACAGACTCGGTAAAAGAAGGCATTATTTTAAGGTCAGTGCTGGACACCAGAGACTTAGAATGCCACTGCTGGACAGGCTCCCTGCTTTCTGAAAATGCCCCCAGTGTGTCTGTCCACCACGGCTGGCAGAGCGCGGGCCAAGTGAGTCACCCAGTAACTGCTATAGCGGGCATTTTCCCCTCAGCTGAACCCTCTGAACCACGGGGTTGGGTGTGGCGAGGGACGCCTTGGACAGACGAGAGAGAGAGAGAGAGAGAGAGAGAGAGAGAGAGAGAGAGAGAGAGAGAGAGAGAGAGAGAGAGAGAGAGAGAGAGAGAGAGAGAGAGAGAGAGAGAGAGAGAGAGAGAGAGAGAGAGAGAGAGAGAGAGAGAGAGAGAGAGAGAGAGAGGGGGGAGGAGGGTACAAAATGTGTTGGGTAGAGCCAGGAGGAAGTTGGGGTGTTCAGATTTATTAGCATATTTTTGTTGTCGGGTGGAAACCGTTTGTTTTGTATTTATCATTTAAAAAATGATTTAGAATAGTGAAAATAGCCGGCCTTGTGTGCTTGTAGATCTGCTATTTTGACTAGTTTTGGGCGACAGGCTTGTGTGATGAAACAGGGCTTTACACACACACGCACGCACGCACGCATGCACGCACGCACGCACGCACGCACACCTCTTCAACAATCACACTCTCACCCCAGTGACAGTAAAGCTGGTTGCAGACTGCTGCGTTTTTTCGTTGCGAAATGCGTTTTTCATGGAAAAGAGAGAGGGAGGGATAGAGAGACACCAAGGGACCCAGTGGTCCGAAAATAAATACAAAACGGGTGGCAGTGTGCAAACGTGAGGATGATTTCTTTATTTACGTGCTCCGAAATTTGTTCCTATATCAGTGTGCAACGACCTTAACTCATTTGTTTTGAGATCCAACAAATGATTAAGAATCTGGTGAATTCCCATGTTTTGTTTTTCCTCAACGTGTCATTGTGTCTCTTCCTGTTTCCATCTATTTAAAGTGTGCTGTCTTTGTGTTATTATTATTATTTTTTATAGAGGATCCAAGGTATTCCCTGGCTTTGGTTTTTTGTAAATACAGCTCCTGGAAGCCATTCAGTAACGTTACACAAGGAAATACAGTCAGGGACCTCAGTGATATTCTCCTCACATCCAGGTGTCCCACTCACCTCAGGCTAAATCTACTCGGGGCATAACAAATAAGGATGATTAGAACACACCACAGATATACCTGCCCTAACAAGAACCTATTTTTCTATTATATATATATATTTTGTCTCTCTCAGATTAGATGCCAATTCTCTATTCCCCTTGTAATTTTAGTCTCTTGTTGCTGCTGCTGACCTCTTATTGATTAATTAGGGAGGGTGTAGGCAAGCACATGCCACCTCCGATGTACTGTATGTGATGCCACCGGTCTGCTTCTTTTCATCCAACAGTGAGGAGTTTCACTGGCAGTAATGTTAATGCATGCAGAGTTTGCGCGCTACTCTTCTCAGTTCCACTACCCTAGCGATCCTGCTGCTGCCCTCCCACAAACAATGCTTGGCTAAGCCGGATGCACGGTGCACTTGATCCCCTAGACTCTGCGTCGGTGGGCAGGAACTTGACCCCTTTACCATCCGAGTGCCCCTATCTTCACAGTTTCCCTTTGACAATTTTTTATTTCAATTTTGTGTGTTCTGTGTTCTGTAACAACTCCTCTTCATCTCTCTCTTCTCTCTATCTCTCCAGAGCAAAGAACCACTCAGCAGGGCCAGGTCTACTTCCTCCATACACAGACTGGTGTCAGCACCTGGCATGACCCCCGAGTGCCCAGGTAACACCTTCCATTTTCGCACATCTGTTTACATGTAGACATTCTTTGTTCTTAAGGTCAAGTCATTATTTAAAAAGGACTACCAATAGTTGATACATTATTTTAACTATTTCTAATGTAGACCGTGACATTTATTCCGGATACCCAACTTGACAGGGTTGCATTTGGCATAATTTATTGCTTGATTACTTGGTATTTGGGTTCAGAACAGTATAATTTGTGGAATTTCATTTTCTGCCTGACCAAATGGACATAAGGGCGGGATATCATTTCTAAGCGTCGGGTTGAGTTTTCTAGCTTGGGTTTAAGCAGTGTCCTCACAGCGTCCCAGTACTGTAACAGCACATCTACTATTCTATCATCCAAGGTTAAACTTCTCTGGACAGTTGTTCTGCTGAACATAGCACAGGTTCTGTATTCAATCACATCGTCTGAAAAACTCTCCGTAGCTCCAATCGTTAATCCACGGGAGACGACAGGCAGTGCTATTGCATTACACGTCTTTGGCGTCTTCTTGGCGTAGCCGCTCTCTTCCTGCCCTGAAACAGCCTCCACATGAGCTCCAACGCCCCACAGAACCCCCTTTGGGTTTGGTCCTTTCTTGGAGCGTCAGTGGTGATATGACCCAGCATGCCGAGTCGCTGTCGGGAAGACGTGTTGTTTCCAAGTGTTGTGTCCTCGCATCACACACAAGACACATATGCAAGACACTCGCAAAGGTTCCAGATCCTCGCTCCAGGTCCATAGGGAGGCAGCAGAAGCTCAGAACAAGTAGTTTGTCAGATGGGCTGCGGTCATGCTAAGCAACATTAAGCATCACGATTCCAATGATTGCTTTTGTATTTTACATTACACTCATTCCAGGCCAACACGCTCATCTAGAGCACTGTGCAATTACAATAAGACAAATGTACGATAAGCAATTAAGTATTGTTGGCAAGACATTTTTGTCTAACCATGTTACAGAATTACAAAGCACTAAAGACAATTGAAATTAATTGGTATAGTGCTGTGCAATGAAAACCTGTACGAAAGCTGTATGAGCTTAGGATACTCTGTTGGAGCAAGAAATTGCTTCAGCATTGTTGTTACTTTAATCACATAATGGTCCTCCCATTGCCAGGAAACATTTGAATAGTTTCAAGACCTCGCGACTCACTTTGTTGCCAGGGGAGTGCTCATCCATCTAAATCACCCAAAAACTGCCTTGTGTATCACCATGCTAAGGTAGTTCTGACTGTGGTGAGTAATTGTCAGTTATCAAGGCCCATTGTTCTCTCGAACCTCTTGTCAGCAGACCTGTCTCTTTAATCCATCTAGAACGGGTACACATTATTGTGTATCATTATTTTATGCTTTAACTATTGAAAAACAGCAGATATACAAGCTCACAGCGCGGCACCGAGTGCAGCGCTGTGAGCTTGTAGTTCTGCTATTTTTGAAAAATTGTGAAAATTAGAATTTTGACCCGATTCTATGTGTCTTTTGAATCCTTCTAAGATCTTTTGAAAAACCTATGTTTCTATGTCAGCAATCTGGCCAGCCATCGTCAAAGAAAAGGACCTTTTCACTTAAATGGAGCTCAGTTAGTCTGTTCTTGAGAGACTACTATGTCAGTGGTTCTCAAACCTTTTCATGTGTAGGACCCCCAAACTGATATTTATTTGGCCACGGACCCCCCATCTCAAAATATTTAGTTCCAGGGACCCCCCAGAAGCAAAATTTGAGTTACAAACGTTGGCTTTGAAAATACATATATTCAAAGATTTGCACACATTTTCATGATTTAAAAAGAAATAGAAGATCTACAAGCTCGCAGCGCGGCACTCGGTGCCGTGCTGTGAGCTTGTATATCTGCTATTTTTCACTGGTTAAAGCATTCAATAATAATTCTATGCCTAAATGGGTTAAACTAAATATGAGGTGATAATAGTTTGTGGCACTAAGACAACGGTCTATGTTAGACTTAATATTTAATTCTGATGGCAGTTCTCAGTGCTTGTAATAATGAAACTGTAATGGTAGTGCAGCAGCAGCAGCACTTGAATGAGTAATGACCACATTATGTTGCATTTCATCAATAAATCGGGGGAATTAGAGAGGATTTATGACGTTCCATTTCAAAACCTCAAGGGTCCTCAAAGTCTAATGAATTTGATGAAACTGGAGTAGCAATGCATCCATATTTATGAAGCCTTGTTGCTATTTTAGTATCACTTTGTCAGTGATGGTTGTTGGCAGTAAAGACTGTGGAGTAATAACTGCAGTATTTAAGTAGGTACAGCGCCGTAACCAGGGTTTAGAAAATACAGAGGTCATTGATGGGGGGAAGGGGGGAGGGGGTTTCCTTGTGCACGCGCAAGTGTGAAAATTTGGGTTTTGTACGGTTTTATCCTGTTGTTTTAACAGGTTTCTACGGTTTATTTTTTACCTAAATGTAACACAAACAAACAAAAAGTGCAAAATCATTTTGCAACAATTAAGTATATTTACTTGAGTACTTTTGAGTCGAGAGAGACCCTGTGCCAGTATGCTTCAGCTGATCTGCAACCAACAACTAACTATGCGGTCAATGATGTGCTCATCCCTTATTGCCCCAAAGTCACAGTGTTTTGATGATAATTCATAAAGATCTCTGATAAACAATTCAATTTTTCTCACCGGGCCGCTGTTCTCTCTGGTGGAAACAGGCGCGCTCGTGGATCATATTCCGTTTGAGGTAAAAGTACTCGTCGTTTCCACGCTGTTTCCAGTTTCCTTATGCATTTTGGTGGTCGAATGCAAAACTATCCGGGGGGTTAAACTTGTCCATCTTTCTGAAGCGATGCGTCCGTCAAGCTTCTGACTAAAATCTGACACCATGTAATTTTCAATGTCCACACGAAAGGTATAATCCAAACGTAGGCTTTACTGTGTAACTCCGTGCAGGGTAACAACAACAGCCAGCATAGGGCTACAACATACGACTGACGTGATCATTATAGCAACAGACCTGCTTTACGGCAGTGTTGTGATGTTCTTAAAGGCACAGCACATACACCATAGCATATACACCTCCCACGTAATTTTGCCGTTGTAATGGCTTTTCCGCACAAAAATATATATTTTTTCCGTCGGGAGAAATTGGTGTCCTCAATGGTAGTTATGGCCCTGAGTAGGTATACTTGAAAATATGATGTCCCTCAAGAATCATTAGTGACTGTTTTAAACATGCATCCGGCCTGTGTTGGAAAAACATGTTGTTCTTTGGGGTCTTTTCCTGGGACCTGAGCTCTGACCCTACAAAATAATGCATGAAAGAAGTCTGAATGATTCCTTTCCCCGTGCAGGGACCTGAGTAATGTGAACTGTGAGGAGCTGGGTCCTCTGCCACCAGGCTGGGAGATCAGGAACACTGCCACGGGACGGGTCTACTTTGTGGACCACAACAACCGAACCACGCAGTTCACTGACCCACGACTCTCCGCCAACCTCCACCTAGTTCTCAAGTAAGTACATAGTCCAGTAGCAGTTTCCTCAGTGCAGGTTTGAGGAGGTGTTGATTTCGTTGACTAAAACTATGACGAAAGTTTTCTTTTCATGCAGCCAAGTGTAAAATCTGGCATTAAGACTCCATCAACTCCCGCCAAAATACATTATCAACTTTGTCTACTAAAATCTTCGATATTTAGTTGACTAAAACTAGACTAAGGCCGGATTTACACTGGCAGACAAATCCAGCCTGAATCAGATCTGTGCCACAGATTCCAATTTGGATGTGACACAGATCTGATTCAGGCTGGATTTGGCTGCCAGTGTAAATGGGTCTTTAAACTTAAACATTTCAGATGAAATAAAACAAATATTACTAAAAGTGCATTGTATTTTATTCAAAAGACTGACTAAAACTAAATCCAAATTTCCGGTCAACATTAACACTGGTTTGAAGCTGTAACAGTTACAGCTCCTGTCCTGTCCACTCTAGCCTTCTCCAAGGCATCCCAAAATGCATCTCTCTCTCCTGTTACACCGTCCCGTCCCTCAAGTAAATAGATCAGGGGTTTTCGAAGTGGGTGACGGGGCACCCTGGGTGCTGCGACGGCAGTCCAGGGGTGCCGCGAGATCACTTGATAATATTTGGAATTTATTTGGACACTTGAACAAATATTTAGTATAATTTTAAACTTGAAGTACAAAGTTATTTTCAGTCATTCTAACCAAAATGGCTATTATCTCAACGTTTTCCTCGCAACATAATCACTAAAATATCGTCACTGTCGGGCAGAAACCTCATATCTCCAAGTTTCAAATGTGTATGTCTTTGGATAAAGCAAAGCCCTGCTTCATCATACAAGACCGTCGCACAAAACTAGTGAAAACAGCCGATCTACAAGCACAGCGTTGTGTGCTTGTAGATCTGCTGTTTTCTCTAGTTTAGTACATTTTATAGATGATAAATACAAAACGAAAGGTTTTGGACATAAAAGGTTTCCACCCGACAACGACAATATGCTATAAATATAAGGTGCTGGGAGTGACAATTATAATGTAGGGGTGCCTCGGATTAAAACAATATTTATGGGGTGCCCTGAGACAAAAATGTTTGGGAACCCCTGAAATAGATGACTGCAGGCCCCCGCCACTACCACTCACACAAGCTTGTCTATTGACAGCCACATGAATCTCTTCACGTTTCACCAGCTTCTTTAGGCCGTATATCAAAACAAGCCTCAAACCACAAACTAATTAGGCCTGCTATAATATACAGTTCCGGATATAAGGCTGAACTACATTCATTGTTGAACCAAGAGTTTGCCAGACTCATGGCTGAGAATAAGCATACAGTGCAGCTAGCTCGCAGAAATAGCAAATTTCCCAAGCGGGCAAGAGAAGCTTAATTAGGACATTCAGTTGTGGTATCAAATAACGTAACACTAGAGACATTTTGAGAATTTATTAGAATTCCCTAAAAAGGTCTTTGACTGCAAGTTGCCTTTATCTACTGTATTGTACAATGTTACACAGTGAGGTGATGCTAGAAAGCAGGGAATGAAGGGAGTGGATTATTAATATTGTCTTAATGAGTACAGACACAGCACTTTAGGTTCTTGACTGCTTTCAATCCCACAGCGTTCCTTCAATGTCTGTGCTTATTCTCCCCAGCTTTATTCAGCATCGGTGACCACACAGGGAGATGCACTCATATTTAGAAAATATTAAAAGACAAAAATTAACTGCAAGAATGGCTGATATCTTGTAGATTCATATAGTATCCATTTAGTGACATCAGTCACAGCACCAGTAGAACAAATGTAAAGAAAAAAAGGTGGTTTACAGTCTCTGCTGTATCATTTATTAAAGGCATGAATGACAGACAAACGTTGAGGCAGCGAAGGCTTTCAGAGCCCATATACTTGATTCAGTACGTGGTTGTAAAGATTGTGCTCTATACTGTGGCTATAAAAAGTGAATGCATCAGGTGGTTAAATGTGCATAGATGGTTTTGGACCATCTTTTTTCCACTATATAATGTTCATTACACTCGTGAATATGCCTGCCGTATCAGGGCCACATGTGGCCCTGCTTGGCCCTGTTGATCTCACCTATTCTGTTTTTCTCTTCCTTTTTTGTCCCTTGGTTCTCTCTGTCTTTCTATTTGTCCTCTATTTCATGTGTGTGTTTTTTTGTGTCCCTCCTAACTTTTCCATTGCTCTCCGCTCTCTGGTTTTGTTCTTTCGTCTTTCTACTCTCCACTACTTGTGTTCCTCATTTCTTTTGTCCTGCTTGTACATCGTTTGTCTCTCTGTCCCACCTCTTTCATCTCTCTCTCTCTCTCTCTCTCACTCTCTCCATCCTTCCTTCCTGTATCTGTCTTTCTTTGCTCTGTCTTCCTGTCATTTGGTTCTCTCTACTCCATTTCTCTCCCTTTTCTCCTCTTTTTCATTGTGTTCTCTTCGTCTCTCTTTCTCTCTAGTAGCCCTAGTCCAAATGGTTCCCGCTTGGCCATGGACAGCCAGAACACTAACCTCAGGTAACCTTCACACACACACACACACACACACACACACACACACACACACACACACACATGCACACGCTCTCTTTCTCTTTCACACAAGTGTGCACACTTGCACGCACACACGCAACAGCACATCGGATTCGGGATATTTTAGCGGTTGTCAAACTCTGACACACTCGACCCAGCTGTCCGCACAAAGCAGTTTCAGCAACCAATCACTCAAGGCTTCACACAAGCACTCTGCTATGCAATGCTGCAGCGCGGAAATGCTGACGGTGTCCTGTCCCACGGGGCAATGTCCATCTGTGGTTGTGTACTGTACGCGCATGTATGTACACTACATGCTTACCTTTCTTCAGGGGTGACTTTCATGTGGATGGTGTTGAAGCTACATCTCTCTCTCTCGTTCTCACACACGTACACTTTCATGTGGATGGTGTTGAAGCTACATCTCTCTCTCTCGTTCTCACACACGTACACACAGACTGTTGGAGTGGTGAGCTGTCCATCTCATAGTGTGTTTGTATTTGCTGTCAGCAAGTTGTCTCAGCTGAAGGTTCTCTTTATGGCCAGGTAAATTGTGAATTATACTTAGTTTTGTGTGCATATTGTGCACTGAAAATACTACACTGAATATACAAGCTCACACTGTGAGCTTGTATATCAGCAATTTCCGCTGCACGACACCTGCACGCAAATCAAGCAGCTCGGCCCGGTGAAGCCTCCTCACTTTACTTGACTGTAATACCAAACGGGTGTTAGCTTAGCATTGGTATTCGACATCACACCATTAGCCATACAAAACACGTCTGGTGTGGTTTTCAGAGACATCCCAACTGCAAGTTAGCGTGACTTAGTGGGGAGAGCACATTTTACACATTATACTGTTGACATATACTGTTGATTAATTAGTAACTGGAGGCAGCCATTAGTTGACATAAATATTATCACTACCCATTACAAGTCCAAATAGTTGTGTAATTCAAGTAAAGACACTTAAATTAAGCTGTTGTTGGCGTATTACATAAGTGTTTTGCTGGAGCTATAATGTGAGGCTGAATCGGTGTTCATTGCATTGTATCTTCGCATTAAGGCAATTTTGGAAAGAGCAAAAACGGAGGCACCAGCAGAGAGAGAGAGGGGGATTTAATTTCACGCTGAAAGAATGTGGAGATCTCCCCCTTCTTTTCTAATACAGATTCTTGGTCAGAAACTCTTGCAATAACAGCGGCTGGCACGATACGCGTGTTTGGGAAATCAACATCTGGTCATCTGGTCAAAATAGTATCCATATGTGTCAGAACAGCCTCTGCTTATGAGTTAAAGCTCTGCAATGTTATCCAGTCAATTAGCATCGTTTGGTGCTTGTCTTGACTCCTTATTAGGAGAGCGCAGAAGGACTCCAGCCTTCAAATGGTAAGAAGTATCACAATTCAAATTTCGTATTATTTCTCATTTTAGTCAGGGTTTAATATAGAAACCGATTTAACCCCTTAAAGGAGCATATCACCCATCTTTATCTTCACATAATTGGTCCACACTGATGCTCATTATAAGCTGGCATAATTTCCTTCTACTCGCTCTGCAAATCATTGGAGTACTATGGACACTTTAGGAATCTGCCTACCAATGACCTCATCGATGAAGATTCCAATCAAATTGAAACAACAGCCTTTCTCTTCCCGGAAAGCTTGTATGCTTCTTGCATTATACAACATTAAAATAAAGGTTTGAGATCTTCTTTGAAATGACCAAACCCGCCTACCAATGATATCACTGATAGGCAGGTTTCTGAACTATCCACAGCCAACCTCAGAGAGACAGAGTGAGTGACTGAGTGTCGTCTTATAATGAGAAATGGAATGCCTGAACACATTATTACACAATATTTTATGCTTTAAATATAAAAAAAATAGCAGATATACAAGCTCACAGCGCGGCACCGAGTGCCGCGCTGCAAGCTTGTAGATCTGCTATTTTTGAAAAATCTTGAAAATTTGTGCAAATCTTTGAATATTTTGACCCGATTCTAAGTGTCTTCTAAATCCTTCTATCTGTCAGTGGTTCTCAAAATGTTTCATGCCAAGGACCCCCAAAACTACATGTATTTGGCCAAAAAATATGTTGTTCCAGGGACCCCCCCCCCCATCTCAAAATATTGTATCAGGGACCCCCCAGAAGCAAATATTTGACTTGAGTTACAAATGTTCACTTTCAAAAAGATATATTCAAAGACTTTAGGTGAAGGCCTTAGGTGAATGTATGTTCTCTAATGATAATCTAAATCTGCAGAGTAACTAGAAACTAAAGCTGTCAGATAATTGTAGTGGTGTAAAAAGTACAATATGTATAAAGTATTGAAAAATGGAAATACTCAAGAAAATGAAAGCACCTTAAGTACTGTAGAAGTAGTCGTCGTCGTTGTCGTCGTCGTAGTATTCGTAGTAAATGTACTTAGTTACTTTCCACCACTGGTGCCAACTGATTGACATTCACATGAGTTTCATGCATTGTAGGAAATGACAGTCTTAGCATTTTAATTTGTGTTCCCTTTGCAATTGGCAACATCAAGAAAGTAGTGTCATTAGAAAAATGTACCATTTTATGTCACGCAGGCAACACAGGTCTCACAGGCCGACCTGGCCTCAAACTGAAGACGTTGCAATTATATGGTTGGATGGTGCTCCAGCAGTGTAGGCTACAGTAATTATGGAAGCACTCCAAAACCTAATGGTTCTTGACCAAATTGGGCAAACGATATTTACCGATGATGAATGCCTATGCATTTTGGTAAAAAAAATCTGATGGAAATCCACCTCAAATAAGTAGGGCAAGTCAGATTTTTTTTTTTTTTTTTGTAATAACAAGAGTGTACAGTATGTGGGCACTACATTACGTATCTCTATCAGTTACAGTCGCCTTGGTGTCTCCACAGGGCTTCAGAAAACCTAGCTGTGCTGTAGTTCATCTTATCCTCTCCTCTCTGCTTCTCCTTATTTCCCCCCTCCTGTCCTCTGCACACATCCCCTGGTCTCTCTCTCTACCTCCTGTCCTCTGCACACATCCCCTGGTCTCTCTCTACCTCCTGTCCTCTCCACACATCCCCTGGTCTCTCTCTCTACCTCCTGTCCTCTCCACACATCCCCTGGTCTCTCTCGCTCTGCTCCAAAGAACTGTTAAAGTTATCAGCCTTGCGGCTGGCTCCGTGTCAGGACATCTGTCTTTTATCAACCCCAGGATTTCGGACTATTTCACCCAACACGCACATAGGCCCACCACGCACGCACGCACGCACGCACGCACGCACGCGCGCGCACACACACACACACACACACACACACACACACACACACACACACACACACACACACACACACACACACACACACACAGAGTAGTACACAGAGACATACATGGCCCACAATAGTTCTGATGAATGGTTTTCTCTATGCACTGATCCTTTAGGGTTTGGAGAGCGAGAGGAGGGAAAACATGTTGTGTTGATACCAATTACCTCACTTTCAGTAACACTTTGGGGTCTTGAACGGTTGCAGAGTGTTGTGTTGGAAAGGAAATAGGCCTATGTATGTTTTCCCTATGTCTAGAGTACCATCTTGTAATGAAGGAGTAAAGATTCATACATACATACAATGCCTATTGCATATACATACATACAATGCCTAATGCATACAGTACAATACATAGGCCTACATATTCTTGTGCAGGGCTTCTCTTAATTATTGTGAGAAGAAGTTGTAAAGGAAAGTATCCATACCTGATTGTAGTAATAAACCCAAAATGCTAATTTAATCCTAAGAGTGCAAAATGTGACCTTTTTACAGGTACATTTTTACACAGGTCCGTATTGTAGTGAATGTTGTTCAGAAATGCATGTTGTGTCTTAGTTGAGCCCTCTCCCTTGTTTTCAAACTAATCGTGTCTGCAGGGAAATGCATCTAAAGGTAGGCATTGCATGTGCTACAGAGGCAGGCAGCAGATGCACGCAAAAATCAGGCATCAATAGTGTAACATGGAGTGGTTGCATCGAGGTAGGCAAGAAAGAGGAGATGGGTTGACACTCGACAACGAGTCAAACAAACGCAACAGCTTCAGGGGCCAGGGGGGACCTGACTCGCTTTCATTAAAAGCTGTCAAAGTGTCAAAACATTCATGTTTTATACAAGTTAAGCCGTCAAACTTGAGTGTGAGAAGAGATGGTTGGATCCTGTGTCTCCAGAATGGTTGGTTGACAGTGTTTTGGGTTACATGTGAAGAGTACTACCTGCCCTTTTGCCAACACGGTCTCCTGTCCCTCAGCACAGCAAAGTGCCTTTAACCCATTTAAGGCCTGAGGCCGATTCTACTAATGCCTTCTAAATCAGTAGCTCTCAAACACTTTCAAGATTTTTCGAATGTTCAAAAATAGCAGATGTGCGAGGACGCTGTGAGCTTGTATAGCTGCTATTTTTTGATAGCCAACGTATAAAATCTAAAATGACACAGATTCTTTACCGGTTTCAATGTGTTAATTTAGTACTTAGGCTTATGTCTAACTTGAAATTAATACATTTCACTTTCATATCATTTGGTGATACATTTTTACTCTCAGATATAATTTATACAGAATTTTTCTTTAAAAAAAAGTCTTAAGCTTCTTGGAATATATTCCGATTTCGAATTTTACCGCCAACAACCTTTCTTTTTTTGTTTGTTGCATTACGACTCAGGACATATAATTCATGTCTGCACAACTGTAGTAAATATTATTTAAAAATTCAGTCATTCTAGAAAATACCCACGTCTAGCTTATCTTCACTTTATAAAACTGCACATTTCAAGACAGAAATGTAGAAAGGCTTGAAATGGCTCATGTCAGGAGTTCAGGCCGGTCCAGATTAACCGGTTGTGGTACAGACCATAAAATACTGAATATTTCAAATGTTGCACAGAGCCACACCCGGCCTACACCATAAGACCTTAACCCTTTGACCCGATAGAGCAGTGGTTCTCATCCTTTTCAGGCCGTGACCCCCAAAGTAATCATATTTTAACCCCACCCATTCTATTGTGAAAATAGCAGATCTGCCTCAAATATTTGCCAATTTGGCCAATATTTGGCAGATATTAAAAAGTCCTTAAATTGTCACTTTAGAAATGTGCAGATACCCTCTATTCACTTAAACTTTATGTTGTTTTTTTTACTGTTGAGTGGGAAAATAATGTTTCACATTAATCACTCACAGCCATTTACAATATGCTTTTGCGCCTATACTGCCAGGAATATTATTAATTTTTCAGAGTCACAGTAGATCTCCCTCATATGCATGACATTTTGGTAGGCTGTAGTCTATATAGTGTACACTAGATGTCGCCAACGATTAAGGTCTCTGGCGATTGCTAGAAGGCCTCAAATTAGCAACCAGTCCATCCACTTAGCATTAGCGTTAGCATGGAACGGCGCGGGACCCGTGCACGCCATACGCGCGCCTGATGGTCTTAAAAAATTATCGACTATGTGCCTTAGATGCCCAATAGACGCACAGAGACTTCAAACCGGATCAAAATCCGACGTTTTGATCGTGAGATAGAGCGGAGTTGCTGTAATGGCTTCCAATGTAAAAAAATATGCTTGTGTACATGGGAGACGCTTGGGAGACGCTTGATTTCCGGTTTCCGGCGATGACGTCATTTCCATCGGAATATCATTGCTGAAGCTTATAGAAGCTAGAATGGTCATTTATAGCTCAAAAAATGTCAAAAAAATACCAAAAAAATCAGAAAATGTTCAGAAAGGCGACGTTTGGCAATCTGGCTGCCTCAGCCCTCCCCAAAATGGCGATTTTTGGCGATTTGGCTGTGAATCAGTTAAGCTAATCAAATAATTTGGGGTCCAGACCCACAGGTTCAGAACCACTGTGATAGAGGGACGACTGACCCCAACACCCCCACCCCTCCCCTTAGTCACACTAGGGTTCATATACTCCCCCTTACACTAACTATAACCCTTATGCACACATACACACCCACATGCTCCCCAGCTGGTCTTAATGTTGCTGAGCGTATAAGCTGCTTTAAGGCAGCCGCTCATCTCTGTTGACAGCTTTACATTTGGCTTTCCAATACTATTCATGAAATTCGTAAATGCAAATAGTTTATTAAAGAACCGTCTATTTCACTGCCTCTGTTTCATTACAGGATGAAGCAGAGACTAGTGATGGACTAGATTGCATCCTGCAACATTTAACCCATTTAGAACGGGTACACATTATAGTGTATCATTATTTTATGCTTTAACTATTGAAAAATAGAACTCGGTGCCGCGCTGCGAGCTTGTAGATCTGCTATTTTTGAAAAATCGTGAAAATTAGAATTTTGACCCGATTCTATAAGTGTCTTTTGAATCCTAAGGTTTTTTGAAAAACCCATGTTTCTATATGTCAGCAATCTGGCCAGCCATCATCAAAGAAAAGGTCCTTTTCGCTTAACTGGAGCTCAGTTAGTCTGTTCTTGAGAGACCACTATGTCAGTGGTTCTCAAACGTTTTCATGTCAAGGACCCCCAAACTGATATTTATTTGACCACGGACCCCCCATCTCAAAATATCTAGTTCCAGGGACCACCCGGAAGCAAAATTTGATTTACAAACGTTCGCTTTGAAAACACATATATTCAAAGATTTGCACACATTTTCGTGACTTTTTCCAAAAATAGCAGATCTACAAGCTCACAGCGCGGCACCGAAATATCTGCTATTTTTCACTGGTTAAAGCATTCCATAATTCTAGGCTTGTCATTGTGTTTTTGCCCGAGTGAATCCATTTTGGGTTCAAGCGTGGCTGAGCCAGTGGACCTCAGGCGAGGGAGAGCTCTTGGGTCGTCAGACAGACAGACAGACAGACAGACAGACACAACCACATGACTGTGTGGTCTGCCACACTGTCTCTCACACACACTATCAGTAGTGGGAAAAGTACTCAGATGTTTTACTTAAGTAAAAGTACCAATACTAAAATAAATAGAAGTACTTTGGAAGTCGACATTTAATTGAGTAAAATTACACAAGTATTGGCATCAAAATGTACTTAAAGTACCAAAAGTAGAAGGTACTCTTTATGTAGAATGTCCCATTTCACCAGTTGTCACATGTATAATATTTTAAAATATATAAAAATCTTTTGAAAATGGCAAATCTACAAGCTCACAATGTGTCGCATCGTGACACATCGTGAGCTTGTAGATTGTCTATTTTCCATCTCTCTCACATACACTATACACAAAACATCTTTTATGGGGTTCCTGGCACAAAATAATTCCAGAAGAGTGCACCGCGGACAAAAGCATATTAATGTATGTGGTCCTTGATATGAAGATATTTGAGAAACACAAAACAACATTAAGAAACAGTCCCCAAATAAGCAGCTACACTTTAGAAAGAAGCCCAAAAACCCCACACAAATATTTACAAGCGACTTCACAGAAAAACAAGCCCAAAGTCACTTATAATAAGCAATCCTGGCAACACTGCCTGACACATACCCTATGTCTGACCCGAGTGTGCTATTCCTACCGGATCTGGGGATAGGAGGGGGAGGAACTTGTGCAAGGACGCGCTGCGATTAGCCAGTAGCCAAGCGCTCTCGCCAAAACATTATTTACTATTCTGTCCCTATCGGGGCTAAACTCGAACGTCACTGGGTCGAGTTAAGCGGCCGACCTCTTTATTTCAACCCCTTGCTTCGATTTTCTTCCACGCTTGAGAAGTAAAACGATGAGAGACTCAGAGCTGCATAGCGGAGGGAGAGGTTCCGAAAGGAGCTATACACTCAGCTAGCTCCCTCACACACCCAGACATGTACTGTATGTCTTCAGCGTTACATCAGTGTTTGCTTAAGTGTATTTTTAACTTGTCATGCATCAGCAGTTATTTTCCCGACCAAGGTATATATCTTCATGACATTTCCATCAATATTTGCACTGATGTTCTAAGGGAAAGGGTTTATACTATGTGTGTGTGTGTGTGTGTGTGTGTGTGTGTGTGTGTGTGTGTGTGTGTGTGTGTGTGTGTATTTACAGTTTCCCCGCCACAGAAATGCAGTGTGGAGAAAGGTATATGTTAACAGTGCTCTTTACCTAAATATTGTCTGTATTTGTGGTGTTATGATATTAGTGATTAATGGCCTGTCTGTGCGAAGCAGTGAATGGGCAGGACCCAGGCCAGCCAGGTGAAAAACTTTAATCCAGATAGAAAGCTAACCTACAATATTGCTTTGTATTTTTATTGAGTTAACTGTTTGGTTTTCTCAGAAATTCAACACATTGTGTATTCCACAATTTTACAAGGCAGGTCAGAAACCGGTTCCCTCTTAAAAGTCTGGCATGTTATATTTAACACTGACACTGCCAGCTGTTTTAATTCAAACATTCAGGTGATAACCCTTAAAATTCCCTGTTTCTGTACTTTGAGAATTCCATTCATAAATTAATCTCTTCTCCAGGGATTATTTCCGGCTGGAGAAGAGTTACCGTCGTTTTGGATTACCAATCTCAATCTTAGATTCAAGTGTCTGAACGATTACATTTTAAGAGCTGCATTTCTGGTAGCACTTATACCCTCTGGTAAAACGTAATTATACGTACTTGATACAGTCTCAACCTTTTCACTCTCTATCAAATGTCTTTGTCAAAAAATAGCCGATCTACAAGCTTGCGACACGTTGTGAGCATGTAGATCTGCTATTTTTTGGCAAATGTTTCCGTACCAGGATAATGTTTTTTGATTATCGCGATAATATCGTAAATCGCGATTTCTTTTGTCACAATAATCGTGATATGAAGTTTTCATATCGTCCCATCCCTACTCACACGGTTCCTGGTACATGCTTCACTCACGCTAAAATAACTTTGAAAACACGCGACGCATTCTGTTGAATCAGAGTAGTTTGGCCGACCTCTTGGTCATCTCCCCCCCCCCCCCCCCGCTGTGCGGGTGAAGTGTAAAGAACCCCGGAGCTGCGTGGTTTCTACTTCCAGCGGTCCGTCCTCATAAAGGGGTCTTTGATTGTATAGGCCGAGCCGGCTGAGGGCCAGAGCAGGGTGGGGAAGAGAGTTCCAGTATGGCTATATAGCAGCCTCTTTGGCACCGCTCACTGCGGCCTACCTGTACCAGCACCCTTGAGGTCATTATGCTCACAGACACACGCACACTCACTCACACACGTGCACACACACACACACACACACACACCCTATCGTGACTGTGCAGGTTCAGGTGCAGGGAGCGCATTCTGGCTCACATTTGTGCTGCTTTCACTTCTTCACTCCTTTTTTTTTCATCTCTCTTTCCCTCTACCTTGGAATAACAATAATAAAATCCTCTGGCTCCTAGATTGAATGTGAAAGTTTGTCTTTCTCCCCGATCGTCATATTTCACCCCAAGCTGTCACGGCAAAAGGAACCCTTTTTGCTGGCCTGCCAGGGCAGGTTTTCGGCTGTGCTGCGCTTGTATTTTCTATATTTACGGTTAAATATGCAGCGCTCGGTTCCCGTTTGGAAACCAGAGACTGCAAAGTATGTCGACATGTATTTTTAATTACACTGTGCCCTCGGAAGGGGGGGGGGGGGAACGACGCTCAAATTATGCTTTATTATATGGTTCTCGGGCACCCCGGCCAAGAGCAACTCATTCCATTTTGTTTTAGGGCCGCCCCCTCTCCTTCCTAAAGTGGTTTTCGGGACGGCCCGACTGCAGTCTTACCCTTTTTTTGACATGCGAATGGGGCCTCAGTGCCTGCCAATAAAATAAATAGCAGCTGACTTGATTATACAGGGATAGACGGGCGAAACACTGCACCCGTTTAGTTTGGAAATCCAAATAGAACAGGCCTTTTTTAACCCCCGGCGAACCAGAGAGAGAGCCGAGTGTGGAAACGGGTGTCTCAAATGAGTGGGCGGCGATGTTCTGCTACCTTAGAAGGCCTCTCCTTCCTTTATATCCAGACTTAACCTCTGCGTGCGCCACCTTTGTTTAGCCAACGCTAGGCCATGCACGCTCCGCTCCCGGAGGCGGACAGTAGCGTCTTTTACAGAGGAGGCCATGCTGGCTCAGCGTCTGCTGCTGGGAAAACGAGGTCCGCTGTCCCGTCTGAATGGCGGGGGAGATGGATTATGTTTTCACGAGGCCCACCCAGGCGTGCCACCACCGACACCACAGCCAGGCCTGCTGCGGCCAGAGCTGGAGCACTGACCAGAGATCAGCTTCCCCTTTTCCCAACATTATTCTTTAGGGCTGTCTCTTGAGTTATGAAATGGTATGCGGTGGACAGTGCCAGGGTAGTTGAGAGAGTTCAAAGAGACAACGGGCCATAAAGGGATGGTTTGATCTGAAAAAAGAACAGTTAACAAGTTAAAAATGCCAACTACGTAAACCGTGTGTAGTATATACACTATATTAGATTAAAATGTAGTCTAAAATATATGTTTTCAGCATCTTACAGCGACTAAACTAAACTGATCTAAACAATCCAGAGCATGAGGCAAAGTCCTGCTCACCTCCAGATCATAATAATAATAATAATCTTCATTTATATAGCATCTTTCCAAAACAGTGTTTGAAAAGCTTTAAAAAAAAATCTAATAAATTACAATAAGACAAAGGCACTAAAAGATCATAGCAGTTTATGAGGTCTGAAATGTGGATAGAAACCAGACCTAGCTCAGCCTATAGTTAACCTCATCACATGCATTTCAGAGATACTCTTCTTTGACATGTCTATTCACCAGCCCTTACTGTAGCATGAGGCATGATGCCACAGCCTCTGGTAGCTCCAGCCACAGTCACCCAAAGGGAACACTCCATATCTGCCATCGTCCAGAGGCTTTAGGTGGGGCCCCCAAGATGTCCCAGAGTGCCTCTTACTGGCTTGACGAGGAAGAGCAAGAACCGTACTGATAAATGGCAGTAGAACAAATACAGTCTAAAGAAATGATGACGGGGAGAAATGAAGATGGAGGACAGGCAGAAAGAACAAACCCTCTTTCTGCCTTTGTCTGACCAGAGGTGTTTGTCTCTGTCTCCCTCCGGGCCCCAGGGGCTGATACCGCCTGCCAGCTGGTCAGACCCAGAGTGAAGTGGAGATGTGGATCAGGGGCGTCAATTGGGTATGGCAGGGGTATGCAGCTGCCATACCCTGGGTCCCAGGGGGGAAATAAATGTTACTTTTAAATATAAATCCATGATTGTCTCTTTGTCTATCTGTTCTGGTTATTATGTTGATAAATTACAGTAAAATAACTACAAATGCAAAATTGAACAACATGGTCACTTTAACAAGGTATTATAGTTATATTCTCCACACTTGTATTCTCCCCATCTTGACAAAATGGTATATTCCCAGGTTCCGCAGGTCAGCTGCACAGGTGCAATGCATTAATTAATTGTGGCACGTTTACTAACATGCCAAGTTTAGCTGCACTTGAACAACCGTTCCAGGCTGCCATATCCAGCCCAAGAAACCATAGAAACTTGGGGAAAAAACTGACAAAACAACTCGTATTTTTTCAGACATTGTGAAAATAGCCGATCTGCTATATTCACAATAGAACCGTGTTATACAAAATGCAATGCCTCTTTTCCATGAGGACTCCCATCTTTGCCATACCCTAGCTTTTGCTGAACTGACGCCACTGATGTGGATCACATTGAGCCATGGCTTTGGGCCGTGTTTGGACTGCTGTGCTCTGAGAGAACACAAGGAAGAAGAGGGGCTGGGGCGGGAAACTTAAAAAAAGAAAAAAGAAAAAGTCTTATCCAAGTTTTTGGTTAAGACAATTTGCCAAACAATGCAGAAGAAATAATTGCACTACCCCAAGAATATAATTTCTCTTTAAAGCAAACACACTGCTGTGTTTGCTTTAAAGAGAAATTGGGGCAACAGTGTTCAATTCATTTGTTCTATTAAATGGTGAACCATAGTAACATGTACAGTATGTTATCTTATTTATCCTCCACCCCGATTCTCCTCCCAACTCTTCTCTCTCTCTCTTCCCCCTCATCCCGCACTCCTCTATTCTTCCTCTCTCCCTTCCATATCGTTCGCTATCTCGCCATACTGCCCCTTACTTCATTTTGCCCACTTCCTCTATCCAACCATGTGGGGCATGTTGGGCAACTTTGATGATGGAGAAGGCCACTATATTTTCACATTCACTCCAGAGGGCCACAATGCATATACAGTCAAAAATAGCAAAAATAGCCGATCTACAAGCTCAAAAGCTTGTAGATCTGCTATTTTTGCTATTTTTGAATTGGAATCCAGAATTCTTTTTAGCATTTTTTTGTATTGGGATCCTGAAAAGTAACATTCTTACCAGTATTTAATTTCAAATGCATTTATATTCACTTAACTTTATGAACTTAAATACAAATAAATTGGACATAAAAAAGACTAATGCTAAGTAATTATGCTACTAATATAGACTGAAGTAATTAAAGCGGATCATGTTTGCAGGTTTACAATTGTAACAGCAGAAATC